>NC_141874.1:193940442-194243472 GCF_056163025.1 Triticum urartu | reverse complement strand
TGGGTACTTTCCTTACTTGGACAAGCATCCCACTTATAATTAACCCCCACTACAAGCATCCGCAACTACAACAGAAGTATTAAGGTAAACATAACCATAGCATGAAACATATGGATCCAAATCAGCCCCTTACGAAGCAACGCATAAACTAGGCTTTAAGCTTCTGTCACTCTAGCAAGCCATCATCTACTTATTACTTCCCAATGCCTCCCTCTAGGCCCAGACAATGGTGAAGTGTCATGTAGTCGACGTTCACATGACACCACTAGAGGGATAACAACATACATCTCATCAAAATATCGAACGAATACCAAATTCACATGACTACTAATAGCAAGATTTCTCCCATGTCCTCAGGAACAAACGTAACTACTCACAAAGCATATTCATTTTCATAGTCAGAGGGGTATTAATATGCATAATGGATCTGAACATATAATCTTCCACCAAGTAAACCAACTAGCATCAACTACAAGGAGTAATCAACACTACTAGCAACCCACAGGTATCAATCTGAGGTTTGGATACAAAGATTGGATACAAGAGATGAACTAGGGTTTGAGATGAGATGGTGCTGTTGAATATGTTGATGGAGATTGACCCCCTCCCGATGAGATGTTCGTTGGTGATGATGATGGTGATGATTTCCCCCACCCGGAGGGAAGTTTCCCTGGCAGAACAGCTCCACCGGAGCCCTAGATTGGTTCCGCCTCGTGGCGGCGGAGTTTCGTCCCGTAAGCTTGCTTATCATTTTTTCTTAGGCGAAAGACCTCATATAGCAGAAGATGGGCATCAGAGGGCCACTAGGGGCCCACGAGGCAGGGGGCGCGCCCAGGGGGTAGGGCGCGCCCCCACCCTCATGGCTAGTGGGTGGCCCCCCTCTGGTACTTCTTGCGCTCAATATTTTTTATATATTCTGAAACGTGCTCCCGTGAAGTTTCGGGACTTTTGGAGATGTGCAGAATAGGTCTCTAATATTTGCTCCTTTTCCAGCCCAGAATCCCAGCTGCTAGCATTCTTCTTCTTCTTCATGTAAACCTTGTAAAATAAGAGAGAATAGGCATAAGTATTGTGACATAATGTGGAATAACAGCCCATTATGCAAATAAATATCGATATAAAAGCATGATGCAAAATGGACGTATCAACTCCCCCAAGCTTAGACCTCGCTTGTCCTCAAGCGAAAGCCGAAATCAAAAAAATATGTCCGCATGTTTAGAGATTGAGGTGTCGATAAAAATAAAATACGGACATGAGGGCATCATGATCATTCTTAGAGCATCAGCATATATATATCTCGTCATATGATCTCTTATGCTAAAGTAACAATTCAATCACAATTTCAAGTATGAATCATAAACTTCATTGAGAACCAACAAACTCTAATCTCAGTCATTGAGGCAATTGCAATTTATCATAACATAGGAAAGAGTCAATTTAAGAGCTTTTTAGCAAGTCCACATACTCAACTATTATTTAGTCTTTCACAATTGCTAACACTCACGCAATATTTATGGGTATGGAGTTTTAATCGGACACAGAGAAAGATAGGGGCTTATAGTTTTGCCTCCCAACGCTTTACCTCAAGGGTAATGTCAACCATAATAGTTCATGAAAACTCACATCCAATTAGCTATATATATCTGGATCTTTCCAACACATTGTGCTTACCAAAGGATAAAATGTAAAAGGAAAGGTGAAGATCACCATGACTCTTATATAAGGTAGAAGGTAAAAGTAAAAGATAGGCCCTTCGCAGAGGGAAGCAGAGGTTGTCATGCGCTTTTATGGTTGGATGCACAAAATCTTAATGCAAAAGAACGTCACTTTATATTACCACTTGTTATATGGACCTTTATTATGCAGCCCGTCGCTTTTAGTTCTTCCACATCACAAGATCGTATAAAGCTTATTTTCTCCACATTAATAAGTCATACATATTTAGAGAGCAATTTTTATTGCTTGCACCGATGACAACTTACTTGAAGGATCTTACTCAATCCATAGGTAGGTGTGGTCGGCTCTCGTGGCAAAAACGGGTTTAGGGATATTTGGAAGCACAAGTAGTATCTCTACTTGGTGCAAAGAAATTGGCTAGCATGAGAGGGAAAGTCAAGCTCAACATGTTGGATGATCCATGACAATATAATTTATCTCAGATGTAAGAAAGCATAACCCATTACGTTGTATTCCTTGTCCAACGTCAACTCTTAGCATGTCATACTTTAATGAGTGCTCACAATCATAAAAGATGTCCAAGATAGTATATTTATATGCGAACCTCTCTTTCTTTATTACTTCCTATTAATTGCAACGATGACCAAAACTACGTTTGTCAACTCTCAACAACTTTTAATCACCATACTCTTTATACGTGAGCTCATTACTCTCCATAAGATCCATATGATCTCTTTATTTCTTCTCTTTTATTTTATTTAATTCCCTGAAGATCATAGCAAAATAATCAAGCCCTTGACTCAACACTAATCTTTATTATATATAGCTCATGGACTCGATTACACGGAAGGATCATAGAGCAAAACTCACAACTAGATCATACTAAAACTTTATTCTACTAGATCAAGATATTATCAAAAGATCGAACTAAGAAAAACGGTAGAGATAAAAGTGATGGTGATACGATACCGAGGCACTCCCCCAAGCTTGGCAGTTGCCAAGGGGAGTGCCCATACCAGATACTCAGTTCTTCTTTGTTGGTGAAGAAGGTGGAGTTGTTGATGATGGATAGTCGCACATCGAGCGTAGGAGGTCCTCCAACTTGCGGATAATGCCCTTGAGTGCGATGATATGCGCCTCCAGCAAAATATTTTCATGTGTGAGATACTTGTTTTGTGTATGAGCTAACTCAATCATCTTGAAAGCTTCGATCTCAGTTGGGGTAAGAAGATTGTGATCAAGTTGAAGGATGTCTTCTGCTGCCGGAACTTGGTCCTCCGTGGCCTTCTTGATCCCTTCATCCTTGTTGATCTCCGTAGGTTCTTCCCTCTTCAGTTCTATCTTCATTAGCCAAGCATTGTTGTCACCATTGTTGGAGGAGGGGGACGACATGATGCCTGGCCTTGACAACCCTTACAGAAAACAGCTCCAAACAAGAACAGAGGATATTTGCGTGGTACGGTGGTCAAAACCTTCGGGAGATTATATAATGAATTTTTACCGACCAAAAGAAGTATCTTGCAACAAAACAGAGTCCGGAGAGCACACGAGGTGCCCACGAGACAGGGGCGCGCCCTCCACCCTCGTGGAAGCCTCGTGTCCTTCCCGGACTGCTTCTTGTTTTCCTATTTTCTTAACTATTCCAAAAATAAAGAAATATTTCCATTAGAACTATTTTGGAGTCGGTTTACTTACCGTACCACGTACCTATTCCTTTTCGGAGTCTGAAATGTTCCACAAAGTGTCCCTTATGTATTCCTCCAGGGTTACGGTTTCAATAATATTAGTTTCAACATTTATGGGATTACCTGAGATATAATGTTTGATTCTTTGACCGTTCACCACCTTCGGATTTGTGCCTTCGAAGTTGTTGATTTTTATGGCACCGGAACGATAGACCTCCTCGATAACGTAAGGACCTTCCCATTTAGAGAGAAGTTTGCCTGCAAAAAATCTTAAACGAGAGTTGTATAGCAATACATAATCGCCTACATTAAACTCACGCTTTTGTATCCTTTTGTCATGCCATCTTTTAACTTTTTCTTTAAATAGTTTGGCATTCTCATAGGCCTGGGTTCTCCATTCATCAAGTGAGCTAATGTCAAATAACCTCTTCTCACCGGCAAGTTTGAAATCATAATTGAGCTCTTTAATGGCCCAATATGCCTTATGTTCTAGCTCAAGAGGTAAGTGACATGCTTTGCCATAAACCATTTTATACGGAGACATACCCATAGGATTTTTATATGCAGTTCTATAAGCCCATAATGCATCATCAAGTTTCTTGGACCAATTATTTCTAGATCTATTAACAATCTTTTGCAAAATTAATTTGAGCTCTCTATTACTCAATTCTACTTGACCACTAGACTGTGGGTGATAAGGAGATGCAATTCTATGATTAAGATCATACTTAGCAAGCATTTTACGAAAAATCACCATGAATAAAATGTGAACCACCATCAGTCATTAAATATATAGGGACTCCTAACCTCGGAAAAATAACTTCTTTAAGCATCTTAATAGAGGTGTTATGATCAACACTACTAGTTGGAATAGTTTCTACCCACTTAGTAACGTAATCAACAACAACTAAGATATGTGTATACCCATGAGAGGAAGGAAAAGGTCCCATATAATCAAAGCCCCAAACGTCAAATGGTTCAATAACAAGTGAATAATTCATAGGCATTTCTTGACGTCTACTAATATTACCAATTCTTTGACATTCATCACAAGACAAGACAAACTTACGTGCATCCTTGAAGAGAGTAGGCTAATAAAAACCTGATTGCAATACCTTGTGTGCAGTTCTATCTCCAGCATGGTGTCCTCCATAGGCTTCGGAGTGACACTTGCGTAGGATCTGTTCCTGTTCATGCTCAGGTACACAACGTCTAATAACACCATCTACTCCTTCTTTATAAAGGTGTGGGTCATCCCAGAAGTAATGTCTTAAATCATAGAAAAACTTTTTCTTTTGCTGGTATGTGAAACTAGGTGGTATAAATTTAGCAACAATGTAATTAGCATAATCAGCATACCATGGAGCAGTGCGAGAAGCATTTATGATAGCTAATTTTTCATCAGGAAAGCTATCATCAATAGGTAGTGGGTCATCAAGAACATTTTCTAACCTAGACAAGTTGTCTGCAACGGGGGTTCTCAGCTCCCTTTCTATCAATAATATGCAAATCAAATTCTTGTAGCAAGAGAACCCATCTAATAAGTCTAGGTTTAGCATCTTTCTTTTCCATAAGGCATTTAATAGCAGCATGAGCAGTGTGAATAGTTACTTTAGAATCAACAATATAAGGTCTCAATTTATCACAAGCAAAAACAACTGCTTTCTTAAGTATTTCAAATGCTTCTACACAATCATCATCAAAGACAAAAGGAATATCTTTTTGTAACAGATTAGTCAGAGGCCGAGAAATTTTCGAGAAGTCCTTAATGAACCTCCTATCCAAACCGGCGTGACTGAGGAAGCTTCTTATACCTTTAATGTCCTTGGGACATGGCATCTTTTCAATAGCATCAACTTTAGCTTTATCAACTTCAATGCCTCTTTCAGAAATTTTATGCCCCAAGACAATACCTTCATTAACCATAAAGTGGTATTTCTCCCAATTTAGAACAAGATTAGTTTCTTCACATCTCTGCAAAACTCGATCAAGGTTGCTCAAGCAATCATCAAAAGAGGATCCATAAACGGAGAAATCGTCCGTGAAAACCTCATATCTCTTTTCACAAAAGTCAGAAAATATAGCCATCATGCATCTTTGAAAGGTAGCAGGTGCATTACATAAATCAAAAGGCATACGTCTATAAGCAAAAGTACCGAAAGGGCAAGTAAAAGTGGTCTTTGCTTGATCATCAGCTGACACAGGTATTTGAGAGAAACCAGAGTAACCATCTAGAAAGCAAAAATGTGTATGTTTGGATAATCTTTCTAGCATTTGATCAATAAAAGGTAAGGGGCAATGATCTTTTTAGTAGCCTTATTTAATTTGCAGAAATCAATTACCATCCTATAACCTATAATAATTCTTTGTGGGATCAATTCATCTTTATTATTAGGAACAACGGTAATACCTCCCTTCTTAGGGACACAATGGATAGGACTTACCCACTGACTATCAGCAACGGGATAAATTATACCTGCCTCAAGGAGTTTTAATATTTCCTTTCTTACCACTTGTTTCATCTTAGGATTTAGCCGTCGTCGGTGATCAATAACTGGTTTGGCATCCTTCTCCAAATTTATTTTGTGTTGACATAGAGTGGGACTAATGACCTTAAGATCATCAAGAGTATATCCAATAGTAGCACGATGCTTCTTCAGAGTTTTCAATAATTTCTTTTCTTCATGCTCTGAAAGATTAGCACTAATAATAACAGGATATATCTTCTTTTCATCAAGATAAGCATATTTAAGAGTATCAGGTAAAGGTTTAAGCTCAAACACGGGATCACCCTTGGGTGGAGGAGGATCCCCGAGGATTTCAACAGGAAAGTTGTGTTTCAGAATAGGTCCCTGTTTAAAGAATACTTCATCTATTTCCCTTCTTTCATACATGAACATATCATTTTCATGGTCTAGAAAATATTGTTCTAAGGGATCAGTAGGAGGCACGACAATAGAAGAAAGACCAATAATTTCATCTTTACTAGGCAATTCTTTATCATGGGGTTGTCTACGAAATTTAGCAAAATTAAACTCATGAGACATATCCCCTAAACCAACAGAAACAATATCCTTCTTGCAGTCTATCTTAGCATTGACAGTATTCAAGAAGGGTCTACCAAATATAATGGGACAAAAGCTATCTTGTGGGGAACCAAGAACAAGAAAATCAGCAGGATATTTAACCTTCCCACACAATACTTCAACATCTCTAACAATCCCAATTGGTGAAATAGTATCTCTATTAGCAAGCTTAATGGTAACATCGATATCTTCTATCTCAGCTGGTGCAATATCATGTATAATTTCTTTGTATAAGGAAATAGGTATTGCACTAGCACTAGCACCCATATCACACAAGCCATGATAACAATGATCTCCTATTTTAACAGAAATAATAGGCATGCCTACCACAGGTCTATGTTTATCTTTAGTACCAGGTTTAGCAATTCTAGCAGTCTCATCACAAAAGTAAATAACATGCCCATCAATATTATCATCCAAGAGATCTTTAACAATAGCAATATTTGGTTCAACTTTAACTTGCTCAGGGGGTGCATAAGTTCTAATATTACTTTTATGAACCACAGTTGAAGCTTTAGCATGATCCTTTATTCTAACAGGGAAAGGTGGTTTCTCAACATAAGCAGTAGGAACAATAGGATCATTATAAGTGATAGTCTTTTCTTCAACTTTAATAGGTTCAACTACTTTTACTTCAATGGGAGGATGATATTTAAACCACTTCTCCTTAGGGAGATCAACATGAGTAGCAAAGGATTCACAGAAAGAAGCTACTATCTCAAAGTCATGTCCATATTTAGTGCTAAATTTACGGAAAACATCGGTATCCATAAAAGATTTAACACAATCAAACTTAGGTGTTATACCTGACTCCTTACCTTCGTCGAGATCCCAATCTTCAGAGTTGCGTTTAATTCTCTCCAATAAATTCCATTTGAATTCAATAGTCTTAATCATAAAGGAACCAGTACAAGAAGTGTCGAGCATGGAGCAATTGTTGTCAGAAAGCCGAGCATAAAAGTTTTGAATAATCATTTCTCTTGAGAGGTCATGATTGGGGCATGAATATAACATTGACTTAAGCCCCCCCCCCCCAAGCTTGAGCGATGCTTTCTCTTTCGCGAGGCCAAAAATTATATATATAATTACGATCACGATGAACAAGATGCATATGATAAAACTTCTGATGGAATCCCAATTTCAACCGTTTGTAGTCCCATGATCCCATATCATCACATAGCCTATACCATGTTAATGCATCTCCCTTCAAAGATAAAGGGAAGACCTTCTTCTTGATAACATCATCGGGCATACCTGCAAGCTTAAATAATCCACAAACTTCATCCACATAGATTAAGTGTAAGTCTGGATGTAATGTTCCATCTCTTGCAAAAGGATTAGCTAGCAGTTTCTCTATCATACCCGAAGGAATTTCAAAGTAAACATTTTCAGTAGGTTTAGTAGGTTGAGGTGCAACTATTTGCTCTACCGGTTGGGGTGAAGATACCCCGAACAAGCCCCTCAAAGGAGTACTTTCCATAGTAACAAGTGACAGTAAATTTCAGCACACTATATAAATTTTTCCTTACCAAATTCCACCTACCAAAGGCGCTTCACTCCTCGGCAACGGTGCCAGAAAAGAGTCTTGATGACCCACAAGTGTAGGGGATCTATCATAGCCTTTTTGACAAGTAAGAGTGTTGAACCCAACGTGGAGCAGAAGGAAATGATAAGCGGTTTTCAGCAAGGTATTCTCTGCAGGCACTGAAATTATCGGTAACAAATAGTTTTGTGATAAGGTAATTTGTAACGAGTAGCAAGTAATAAAAGTAAATAAGATGCAGCAAGATGGACCAATCCTTTTTGTAGCGAAGGACAAGCCTGGACAAACTCTTATATGAAGGAAAGCGCTCCCGAGGACACATGGGAATTATCGTCAAGCTAGTTTTCATCACGTTCATATGATTCACGTTCGGTACTTTGATAATTTGATATGTGGGTGGACCGGTGCTAGGGTAATTTCCTTACTTGGACAAGCATCCCACTTATGATTAACCCCCATTGCAAGCATCGGCAACTACAACAGAAGTATTAAGGTAAACCTAACCATAGCATGAAACATATGGATCCAAATCAGCCCCTTATGAAGCAACGCATAAACTAGGCTTTAAGCTTCTGTCACTCTAGCAACCCATCATCTACTTATTACTTCCCAATGCCTCCCTCTATGCCCAAACAATGGTGAAGTGTCATGTAGTCGACGTTCACATGACACCACTAGAGGGATAACAACATACATCTCATCAAAATATCAAACGAATACCAAATTCACATGACTACTAATAGCAAGACTTCTCCCATGTCCTCAGGAACAAATGTAACTACTCACAAAGCATATTCATGTTCATAATCAGAGGGGTATTAATATGCATAATGGACTTGAACATATAATCTTCCACCAAGTAAACCAACTGGCATAAACTACAAGGAGTAATCAACACTACGAGCAACCCACAGGTACCAATCTGAGGTTTGGATACAAAGATTGGATACAAGAGATGAACTAGGGTTTGAGATGAGATGGTGCTGGTGAAGATGTTGATGGAGATTGACCCGCTCCCGATGAGAGGATCGTTGGTGATGACCATGGTGATGATTTCCCCCTCCTGGAGGGAAGTTTCCCCGAGAGAATAGCTCCGCCGGAGCCCTAGATTGGCTCCGCCTCGTGGTGGCGGAGTTTCGTCCCGTAAGCTTCCTTATCGTTTTTTCTTGGAAGAAAGACCTCATATAGCAGAAGATGGGCATCGGAGGGCCACCAGGGGGCCCACGAGGCAGGGGCACGCACCCAGGGGGTTAGGGCGCGCCCCCACCCTCGTGGCTGGTGGGTGGCCCCCCTCTGGTACTTCTTGCGCTCAATATTTTTATATATTCTGAAATGTGCCCCCGTGAAGTTTCAGGACTTTTGGAGATGTGGAGAATAGGTCTCTAATATTTGCTCCTTTTCCAGCCTAGAATCCCAGCTGTCGTCATTCTCCTTCTTGTAAACCTTGTAAAATAAGAGAGAATAGGCATAAGTATTGTGAGATAATGTGTAATAACAGCCCATTATGCAAATAAGTATCGATATAAAAGCATGATGCAAAATGGATGTATCAGTGACACAGAACTAGCTCCAGTTCATCAATGTAATGTAGGCATGTATTCTGAATATAGTCATACGTGCTTATGGAAAAGAACTTGCATGACATCTTTTGTCCTACCCTCCCGTGGCAGCGGGGTCCTATTGGAAACTAAGGGATATTAAGGCCTCCTTTTAATAGAGTAGAGTACCAGACTAAAGCATTAACACATAGTGAATACATGAACTCCTCAAACTACGGTCATCACCGGGAGTGGTCCCGACTATTGTCCTTCGGGGTTGCCGGATCATAACACATAGTAGGTGACTATAGACTTGCAAGATAGGATCAAGAACTCTCATATATTGATGAAAACATAATAGGTTCAGATCCGAAATCATGGCACTTGGGCCCTAGTGACAAGCATTAAGCATAACAAAGTCATAGCAACATCAATCTCAGAACATAGTGGATACTAGGGATCAAACCCTAACAAAACTAACTCGATTACATGATAAATCTCATCCAACCCATCGCCGTCCAGCAAGCCTATACAGTACTAGGGAAAACCCTAGTAGTAGCGTGGGTTTTGAGGCTATCAGTAGCGCGGTCAGCCGCGCTACCAATAAGGCGCTACAACTAACTGTTAGTAGTAGCACGGTCTATACCCGCGCTACTACTATGGACTGTATCAGCAGCGCTTTTCCGGAACCTGCTACTATTAATTAGCTGTAGCGATTTCCTGGCCCCGCGCTACTGCTATATCTTTCATCATTTCCCCCGGGCTTCCTACCCCGTTTCAGCTTCAATAAACAGCAATTTCCAGATACTAGGTACTGCTAGATATCAATTTCATAAAGCATTATAAGTACTAGGTAGCACTCCCTTGGTTCCAAATTACTCGTCGTAGTTTTAGTTCAAATTTGAACTAAAACCACGACGAGTAATTTGTTACGGAGGGAGTACTATATAATAATTTCATATATACTCAACATGCATCCTCAAGAAGTACAAGGTGATATCGACGACGATCATCATATGTAGTTCTAGATAATATCGACGACGATCATCATATGTAGTTCTACATGATATCGACGACGATCATCATATGTAGTTCTTGATGATATAGCCACACACACACACATGTAGTTCTAGATGATATCGACGACGATCATCATTCTCAAGCCTGGGCAGTGGGTGTTCCTGATAGTAATTAGGATGTCCTATTGTAGGATCTAAAGTATGTCTAGAGGGGGGGTGATTAGACTACTTGACCAAATAAAAATCTAGCCTTTTCCCAATTTTAGTTCTTGGCAGATTTTAGCAACTTTGGACAAGTCAAGCAATCTTAACACAATTCAAGCAAGCATGCAAAGAGTATATGAGCAGCGGAAAGTAAAGCATGCAACTTCCAAGAATGTAAAGGGAAGGGTTTGGAGGAGTCAAACGCAATTGGAGACACGAATGTTTTTGTCGTGGTTCCGATAGGTGGTGCTATTGTACATCCATATTGATGGACACTTCAACCCACGAAGGGTAACGGTTGCGCGAGTCCACGGAGGGCTCCACCAACGAAGGCTCCACGAAGAAGCAACCTTGTCTATCCCACCATGGCCATCGCCCACGAAGGACTTGCTTCACTAGCGGTAGATCTTCACGAAGTAGGCGATCTCTTTGCCCTTACAAACTCCTTGGTTCAACTCCACAATCTTGTCGGAGGCTCCCAAGTGACACCTAGCCAATCTAGGAGACACCACTCTCCAAGAAGTAACAAATGGTGTGTTGATGATGAACTCCTTGCTCTTGTGCTTCAAATGATAATCTCCCCAACACTCAACTCTCTCTCACAGGATTTGGATTGGTGGAAAGAAGATTTGAGTGGAAAGCAACTTGGGATGGCTAGAGATCAAGATTCATATGGTAGGAATGGAATATCTTGGTCTCAACACAAGTGTAGGTGGTTCTCTCTCAGAAAAAATAAGTTGGAAGTGTAGGTTCGTTCTGATGGCTCTCTCCATGAATGAAGAGGTGGTGGAGGGGTATATATAGCCTCCACACAAAATCTAACCGTTACACATAACTTCCCAAACTCGGTGGGACCGAATGGTTAAACTCAGTCGGACCGATTCAGCAAAGCTAGTGACCGTTAGGGTTTTTGATGGGGCCTACATGCAACTCGGTAGGACCGATATGATTAGGGTTAGGGCATAACGTAATCTCGGTGAGACCGATTTTGGTAATAAGCTAACCAAAGAGTTGGTCAGGTAAACTCGATGGGACCGATTGCTCATTTCGGTGAGACCGAAACGTTATGAAGGGAAAACAGAGAGTTTACATTAAAATCTCGGTGGGACCGATCGCTCATCTCGGTGAGACCGAAATGTTACGAAGGGAAACAGAGAGATTAAAACCCATCCCGGTGAGACCGAGATCCCTATCGGTGAGACCGATTTTCGTAGGATTTGTGGCAGTGGCTATGACATTTGAAACTCAGTGGCGCCGGATAGGAAGAATCAGTGGGGCCGAGTATGACTTTTGGTTTAGGTCATATGTGGATGTGAGAAAGTAGTTGAGGGTTTTGGAGCATATCACTAAGCATTTTGAGCAAGAACCTCATTAAGCAACACCTCATCCCTCCTTGATAGTATTGGCTTTTCCTATAGACTCAATGTGATCTTGGATCACTAAAATGGAAAATGTAGAGTCTTGAGCTTTTGAGCATGAGCCAATCCTTTTGTCCTTAGTGTTTTGAGGGGTCCACTTTTCTCATCCATGCCATGCCAATCATTAAGCTTTCTTGAAATATTAGTCTTGAAATAGCATTAGCTCAAGGAACTATATGTTGTTAGGAATTACCAAAACCACCCAGGGATAGTTGCACTTTCAATCTCCCCCTTTTTGGTAATTGATGACAACATATAGATCAAAGCTTCGACAAATGATAATAAGAGTGAAATACATTGTTGCTTTGAGAAGTATGTGAAAAGCAAGAGCCCCCCCCCCCTAAATTTGTGCATAGTTTAAGATTTGCTTTGGACTGCAAATGCACAAAGGGTTAGGATCATGGGTTACTCTTCCATATCACATACATCTTGGTGGAGTGCTCAAAATGATAATAATTAAAATACATGCACTCATCACCAAGTAAAGTGAGTGATCATATGGAATATAAAAGGATAATGTCATCCAGCAAGCATAAGGGTAGTATATTATCAAACACATGATCATCCAAGTATCACACACAAGCATAAAGTATCTCAAACGAGCAGATAATAAAGTTCAACCACCAAGGAGAAATGCAAGAGAGAACAAAAGCAACACTCTCTCTCGAAGCCTATGATCTGTACATTTTCTCCCCCTTTGGCAAGAAGTTACCAAAAAGTTCATAAAAAATGCATAGTGCTAAATCGACTCTCAGGCTTGGTCTTCAGGTGGTGGTGTAGACAGAACTCCAAGGACAAAGGCGTCAGTTGATGTAGATGGAGCTGGTGGAGTAGGTGCTGGAGCTGGTGGCACTGAAGCTGTAGCTGGTGCAGATGAAGTTGCTCTGGTGTCTGGAATAGGCACTGCGGTAGATCTTTGTCCTTAGGGCACTCTAGCAAAAGCATAAGTGGTAGACTTGCCCTTCTTCTCCTGCACTTCATCCTGAAGTTGCTCAACAACTGACTAGATCTCAATGACCTTCACATCTAAGTCATAGAACTTCTGCTCCACGATCCTCTCCAAGCTCTCCTGGTTTTGAGTGAGGGTAGCCAATCCCTTCTCAATCCTCAGAGTGGAGGCAATCAAGTAGCCAAGCTAATCTTGCTTGCTCTTCAGAAGATACTGAGATGCCTCTTCAGTGGTTGGCATCTTTGCAGCCTTTTCAGCCCTGGCCTTCTCCTTCTTGGCTTGTGCGTGCACATAAGATGGTTCATTTTCATCCATCACCACAGTGTTGTCCTCAAAGTCTGGGTAGATGGGCAGGTGCTCCTTGTCCAGCAGATATGTGCCAGTGCCCATCTTGGATTTGATCAGCTCCTGGATCTGTGGGGTATACCCACAACTCCTCTTCTGATCTGCAGCTGTCCTCTTTATGGTTTCCACAATTAGGCTCATGACCTTGAACTTCTGTGGAACATCAAAAATGTGCAGCAAGTTGATGGAGTGACCTCTGATCATCTTGTGATCACCTGACTTTGGCAAGAGAGTGTGCCTGAGGATCCAGTTGATTGTTGGCAAGCCTGACAGAACATAATGTACTGATCCAAACTTGTGTGTCTCAAGAGCAGCATCTGGGATCTCTTTGTACATGTGTGCCATGGTGTTGTGATCCTTCTTCTTCTTCTTGGCATAGACATCCAAGTCATCTTCTTGTTCTTCTGGGGCATTGATCAACTGAGCCCATTCTGCAACTATTTACTGGTACCTAGTGCCTTCAGACATCTAGACAATCCTTCCATCTGGGTAGAAATGAGCTGTGGAGTAGAACTGCATGATGAGCTCATCATTCCACTTTGTGAGCTTATGAGCCACAAACTCATCGACTCCACATGCCTTGAAGCTGTCATATGCACCAGGGAAGTGATCCTCATTTTCCTCAATGAATTTCCAATCAACCCATCTCATGTCACACACTATGGGCTTCTTGTCAAGTAAGATAGTCTCATAGAAGTCCTGTTGTTCCTCGTTATGGAACCTGTAGTCCACATCAGTTCTTCTTCTGGTGGAATATGGATCTGACTCTCTCCATAGCCTCAATCCTGAATCCTTCCTTATCTTCATGTTCTCAGCTACTGGATGAGCATCATTGTGATCTGGAATTTTTGGCTTCAACTTCCTCAAGACATGTGACTCATCATCTTCTTCTTCCATTGCAGCTTCAGGCACTGGGGCCTTATTTTTTTTCTGCTGCTGGGATGTTCTTGGTGCTCCTCTTGGGTGCATTTTTGGGTTTTGGAGCAGCTGTCTTAGGAGTTCCTTTGGGCTTAGATGGAGCAGCCCCTGATCTT
Organism: Triticum urartu; assembly: GCF_056163025.1. Classification (NCBI taxonomy): domain Eukaryota; kingdom Viridiplantae; phylum Streptophyta; class Magnoliopsida; order Poales; family Poaceae; genus Triticum; species Triticum urartu. Next base: position 194,228,974 of record NC_141874.1, on the reverse strand, counting down.
ATGGCATCTCCCATAAGCTTTTGAGCTTTGGGTGCTGGTGCTGCATCCTCTTCCTCTTCCTAATCTTCAGAGTATTTCATTATTGAAGATATCCCAAGCACTCTGGCAGTGGTCTTCTTGACCCTCTCTTTCCTTTTCTTTTCTGCCACAACCTGCTCTTTGGGTGCAGATCCCAAAGTCTCTTGAGTGGATGTTCTGGCTTTTGACATGGGAGCTCTCTTGGCAGGAGCCTTTTGCTTCATCCCTGGCTTAGTGGCAACAGCTGTGCCATATTCCTTTTTTAGGACTTTCCTCTTTGAGGTGGCCTCTTCCTCAATAGCCACATAGTCCCCATCTTCAGAATCTGAGGTTTTCTTCTTTCTGGTCCTGGTGGCTGCCTTAGGCAAGTTGCTGGGTGTGCTCCTACTTCCATCATCTGAGCTACTAGAGGGACTAGTTCCCTCACTCATCTGAACCTGCTCCTCAGATTTGTTCTGATTGTCACTCTGATCTGACATGATGCAAACACTGACAGCATACCCTATGAATAGATTATAGATGAGGTAGAGTGGATGAGCATCACAAAGTCCAGAGGTTTTTGCAAAAGAATGAATCAAAGACTTAGTTTTAGTTTTCCACAGAAAGCATTTCGGATCTACCGATTTGAAATCTCGGTGATACTGAAGCAGCTGTTGGAACCTAACTAGTGAACTCGGTCAGACCGAGTCACAGTTCGGTGGCACCGAGACTGCTAGGGTTTCACAAAGACTCGAACTCGGTCACATCGATTTGCAATTCTCGGTCAGACCAAGAATCACATGTGCAATGGCCTGAGCCAAATCGGTGGAACCGATTTCAACAACTTGGTCGGTCCGAGATGGTTTTGGTGGAAACCGAACCCTAAATTTTCAATCCACAACTAAACTACGGAGTGTTTTTATTGGATAGAGTGATCTCAATCGTGGCAAGATACATGTTAAAACAATGTGCTGGGGAATCGGAGTGAGAACAACACAAAGATCAAGTCCACACCCTAGTTCGGTGATGGACTTGCTATGGCTACAATGGCGGAGACGATCCCGTTGACGGCGGCGGAGACCAGCGAATGGAGGCGGTTGGCGACGAGGAGGACGATCCGGAGACCCAGTGAGGCAGAGCAGGCTGAGCGCGGGCGAAGAGGTTCAGAAAGTTTTCCAAATTTTGGCCCATGGGTATATATAGCCTGACCTTGTCAGTGTGACCGAGTGGAACAACTCGGTGGCACTGAGATGCATAACTGCAAACAGTTACTGCAACTCGGTGTGACCGAAAAGTTCAAATCGGTTGCACCGAGATTAAAAACCTAGATCGACTTAGTGATCTCGGTATGACCGAAATGGATGAATCGTTCAGACCGAAACGCACAAAGAAGTTTTGGAAGTTTAAGTCTATGAAGAATCGGGGACTCCGAGTGCTCCTCACATAGAGTGGTTCGAATCTGACTTGATCAAACTTTGTGATGCAGCATGAATAGAGTTTGAGATGAGAAGTGCATAGATAGCTAGAGAAGGTTCTTAGGCATTCTTGTCCATCCACTTGGCAAGAGAAAAGGAAATCAATCAATAAAAACAACAAGTGGATGTCCTCGAATGAGTAAATTATGCAACCAACATGCTCACACAATAAAATAACAAGTGAAATATGTGGCAAAGCATGCACAAACAATTCTAGCATCTATCAAGCAATTGGCGATGACTAGGTCATCTATATATGAGTATATTGACTTAGGAGTCAAATGAGAACATTTGATCATAGGTCATACTCATAGTTTAAGCACAAGTGGGGTTACCACTTTTACATAAAGCGTTGTTGTGTTCACACCATTAGAGTTGCTTTAGCTCAATTCTTAGAGTAAAGCTCCCCCTAGATGTGAGATCCCCCATAAGAGGGATGAACTAACCTTGGGTTTTGTCGATGATGACCTCATGTAGGTGTTGAAGATGTGCATGCTCTAAGTTGATGTAGATCATTCGGAGCTATCCTTTGGAGTGAGTTGCACTTTCAATACCTACACAGGTTAGTCCCACAAGGAACAAACAAGGATATCCATAGACATAGAGTGATGCACACACAAGATGATGTCTATGAGAGCATTAGGTTACCTTGTTCCTTGTCTTACCAATAAGAGAGTTTGTGACTCCTTGAACTAGTGCAAGATGTGGAAGTTGATTGCACTTGCTCTTGCCAAAATGATAAGAGTGAAGTATGTTGGCAGAGTCACCCTCAAGAACTCTCTAGTTCTTCTTCTTTGGGATCCACACCATCTTGATGGGAACCCTCAGAGTTGTAGTTGTACTTGATGAAGTGGAACTTGATGTAGTCTTGGGAACCCACTTGACCAAGGCCTTAGGAGCTTCTTCAAATGCATCAATTTCCTCTTGAAGCTTGTCCTTGCCTTTTTCCTTGTGGTCTTGTGGCGGAAGATCATCTTGAGCTTGTGTCCCTTTGAAAGAAGTAGGATCATACTTCTCTTGTTGAGGAACAAACTTCATCTTGGGGTATTGATCTTCTTCCCACTCAACTCCATTGGCATTGAAATTTCGTTCAAAACCAATACCTTGATTCTTCCGGTGCCTTCCTTGCTTGCGTACAATTTCCTCGAATTGCTTACTCCCGGCAAGGCTCTTGTAAACACCTTTCTCTATGATTCCCTTCAATAAGCTATTTTCTTGCTCAAGTGTAACTTGGCTAAGAGAATCATTAGTGGAATCAAGAGAACTACTAGAAGCAACAATATTGGATTTAGCATGATTGTTGTTACTACTAGAGGAAGAATCCTTCTTGTTCTTGTTACTATACTTGACTTGAGGCATGTAAGTGGATAAGAGTAAACGCTTGGCAATGTAAGAAGAACTTTTCTTGCGAAGATCATCATTGATTGCCTTTAAGAACTCATGCTCTTGCTCAGGATTGAGCTTCTCAAAACGTAATTTCTCATGAGTCCTTAAAAGTTCTCGATGATCTCCTAACATAGTTTCATGAGCTAACTTAAGAGTGTTTAGTTCTTTAGTTAGAGACTTAATCTTCTCCTTATCATTGTCATTCGTTTTATCTCGATTAGCATGATTAAATGATGTTTCATCATAGTATTCATCACTAGAGTTGTCAACAAGTAAATCATCATGACCTAACAAGTCATCTTCATCACTATTGAAATCAACATACTCGGGGTGTGATACCTTTGGACCTTTTGCCATGAAGCATATTCCAGTTCCTTCATTTGGTGAATCAAATATGTGTAGGAGTTGGTTGAAACAAGTGCTAGACCGGCAACACCTTCATCTTGAGTGTATTCGGAGTCGGAGTGATAGCTTCTCTCGGGGTGATTGTCGGAGTCAGAGCCGGATACCCATTCACCAACATGAGCTTGATGTCTTCATTTTGTGTAGCTCCTTGATGACTTGTCCTTCCTTTCCGAATCCTTGCTTCTCCGAGAGGGTCTTCATTCATAACGATCATCCCTACTCCTTCTCTCCCTCGATGGTGATTCTTCTCTTCTACTTCTTCTTTTGGGAGAATCTTCTCTTCTCTTGTACGGGGCCGTACACTCATTGGAGTAGTGTCCGGGTCTTCCACAATTGTAGCAGTTTCGCTCTTGACTAGAAGATCTTTTGTCATTGTAGAACCTTGACTTGGAACTTCTCTCTTTGCTTCTACTCTTGTAGAACTTGGTGAAGTTCTTCACCATTAGGCTCAATTCTTCATTGAAGGTTTGTTTCTCACTTGATGATGTGGGAGCTTCACATGAGGCTTTGTAAGCACCACTTGACTTGTTATGGAGCTCCTCCTTATCCTTGAGTGACATCTCATGAGCAACAATTCTTACAACGACTTCCGTTGGCTTGAGATCTTTGTAATTTGGCATCATTTGGGTCAATGTGCATACGGTATCATATTTTCTATCCAAGGCTCTTAGGATCTTCTTGATGATGAATTTGTCAGTCATCTCTTCACTTCCTAAGCCGGTAATCTCATTTGTGATAAGAGCAAGCCTAGAGTACATTTCAGCGACACCTTCACCATCCTTCATTTTGAACTTGTCAAGTTGACTTTGAAGCACATCCAACTTGGATTCCTTGAAGGAGTCGGTACCTTCATGCATATCAATCAAAGTATCCCAAATTTCCTTTGCATTCTCAAGACGGCTGATTTTGTTGAATTCTTTGGGGCACAATTCGTTGAAGAGGATATCACAAGCTTGAGCATTGTATTGTAGCATCTTCAATTCTTCTGCGGTAGCTTCATGGTTCGGTTCTCTCCCATCAAAGAATTCACCTTGCAAGCCCATACACACAATAGCCGAAACGGCAGGGTTATGTCCAAGAATATGCATTTTCATCTTATGCTTACAACTAGCAAAATTAGTGCCATCAAAGTAAGGACCTCTACGGTGGTAATTTCCCTCGCTAGACGCCATACTCTCCTAGGTTGCGAAACCAAGGCTATGACCACCAAAAGCTATGGAAATCAAAGAAAATGGAGACCAACGCTCTGATACCACTTGTACGATCGAAAGTATGTCTAGAGGGGGGTGCTTAGACTACTTGACCAAATAAAAATTTAGCCTTTTTCGAATTTTAGTTCTTGGCAGATTTTAGCAACTTTGGACAAGTCAAGCAATCTTAACACAATTTGAGCAAGCATGCAAAGAGTATATGAGCAGCGGAAAGTAAAGCATGCAACTTGCAAGAATGTAAAGGGAAGGGTTTGGAGGATTCAAACGCAATTGGAGACACGGATGTTTTTGTCGTGGTTCTGATAGGTGGTGCTATCGTACATCCACGTTGATGGAGACTTCAACCCACAAAGGGTAACGGTTGCGCGAGTCCACGGAGGGCTCCACCCACGAAGGGTCCGCGAAGAAGCAACCTTGTATATCCCACCATGGCCATCGCCCACGAAGGACTTGCCTCACTAGCGGTAGATCTTCATGAAGTAGGAGATCTCCTTGCCCTTACAAACTCCTTGGTTCAACTCCACAATCTTGTCGGAGGTTCCCAAGTGACACCTATCCAATCTAGGAGACACCACTCTCCAAGAAGTAACAAATGGTGTGTTGATGATGAACTCCTTGCTCTTGTGCTCCAAATGATAGTCTCCCCAACACTCAACTCTCTCTCACAGAATTTGGATTTGGTGGAAAGAAGATTTGAGTGGAAAGCAACTTGGGAAGGCTACAGATCAAGATTCATATGGTAGGAATGGAATATCTTGGTCTCAACACAAGTGTAGGTGGTTCTCTCTCAAAAAAAAATAAGTTGGCAGTGTAGGTTCGTTCTGATGGCTCTCTCCACGAATGAAGAGGTGGTGGAGGGGTATATATAGCCTCCACACAAAATCTAACTATTACACATAACTTCCCAAACTCGGTGGGACCGAATGGTTAAACTCGGTCGGACCGATTCAGCAAAGCTAGTGACTGTTAGGGTTTTCGGTGGGACCGACATGCAACTTGGTAGGACCGATATGATTAGGGTTAGAGCATAACGTAATCTCGGTGAGACCGATTACACAAACTCGGTGAGACCGATTTTGGTAATAAGCTAACTAGAGAGTTGGTCAGGTAAACTCGGTGGGACCGATCGCTCATTTCGGTGATACCGAAACGTTACGAAGGGAAAATAGAGAGTTTACATTGCAATCTCGGTGGGACCGATCGCTCATCTCGGTGAGACCGAAATGTTACGAAGGGAAATAGAGAGATTACAACCCCATCTCAGTGAGACCGAGATCCCTATCGGTGAGACCTATTTTCCTAGGGTTTGTGGCAGTGGCTATGACATTTGAAACTCGGTGGCACCGGATAGGAAGAATCGGTGGGGCTGAGTTTGACTTTTGGTTTAGGTCATGTGTGGATGTGAGAAAGTATTTGAGGGTTTTGGAGCATATCACTAAGCATTTTGAGCAAGAACCTCATTAAGAAACACCTCATCCGTCCTTGATAGTATTGGCTTTTCCTATAGACTCCATGTGATCTTGGATCACTAAAATGGAAAATGTAGAGTCTTGAGCTTTTGAGCTTGAGCCAATCCTTTTGTCCTTAGTGTTTTGAGGGGTCCACTTTTCTCATCCATGCCATGCCAATCATTGAGCTTTCCTGAAATATTAGTCTTGAAATAGCATTAGCTCAATGAACTATATGTTGTTAGGAATTACCAAAACCACCCAGGGATAGTTGCACTTTCACCTATCCAACACGAAGATTCTTGCCAACGAGGAATCTCTTCCACCCAACCGAGTTTAAGTGTGTGCGACCGTCTGTGTCCATGTGGTAAGTACAGATGGTGACAGAGCCCCTTGCGGTAAGGCGTAGTTCAACCGAGCCTTCTTCATCAGGCTCGATACCACAACTCACCGATAGGTTCTTTGGCAATTTCTGAATAAGAAAAACATATCAATTAATAAATAGCCTCGCACATACTCTTGCAAATATATTTCTATTAAGTCTAGATTTCTACACTATCAAAAGACACAGTACTACGCATTTGTACTAACTAATCATGAATTCTACTAATAAGTATATATGGATTATCTACACTATTAATAGTTCCTTGGATTCTACACTAATAAGATTATGTGATCAGACTCTACACTAAAGCATATCATCGACTAGATTCCACAAAGCATATCATTCGACTCTACACTAAGCATATCATCGGATTTGCTAAGCATATCATCGAATAATTTGCATTTGTAAGTATAACAGTAAAGCATATATATATCATCAAATTACTACAGGCAGTACGCATAACATACCATTTCATGCTGATCGACCGTGGTACTTGTCAGGCGGGTCACGAATGGCACCCCGATATAGTCATCACATGGCGGAATTATGTCCCATAGGTTGCACACCTCCTCCTCACTCAACCTCATTCTTTGAGCTACGATGGCTTCATGAAGTGGGTTCTCATTATGTTCATCTAGTGGGTCCTCATTATCTTCATCATCTTTGTCATCTCCATCATCTTCCACCAGGTTGATATAAATGACAGCCAGCTTGGGTCTTTCTGCTCTGAAGGAGAATCTGATCAACTCACCACCAGTAAGACGCATGCGGGTGAGGAAACGGGCCCATCCATCTCCTCCAATCTGCGACATATTGCGTCCTTTCTTGACCTCCATAGTGTACGCCCCCCAGGAGTCTCAAATGTCATAGTGTCTCCTGTTAGCTTGTTGAATTTCAACCTCACATTGCATGGGACGATCTGTGTAAAAAAAGAAAAATGACACAATGCAGTAATGCCAACACTAAAAATTTCAACCTCACATTTCATCTAATTTCTTACCGCCGCATGAAGAAAACTTGGCTGGAAGTAGATGCTGAACAGCTTGCCAGTTGCAAGGCTGCTGGCGCACCTTGACTTGCATAGTCGACATAGTGGTGGTGGTGGTGGCGCCATTTTCCTAAAGCAATATGAGCAAAGGATTAACGATTCACTTCACAGGAAAGAAAAACAGTAGCATGTGATATTTTTGGTTCTTCCGTGAGAAGCAATTTTATGGACAAAGCATTTCGGTGGCACCTATTGCCGAAAAAACTTTTCACAAAATATGTACCAAATAAGGGTACCACCTACCAAGACATTTCATCTCATTTGGCCCCTATTTCCTAAGATAATTGATTAAAAAAACAAGTGGCAAATTTAACTAAACTGGCACCTACATTTTGCCAAAAAATATCTTATTACAAAAAACAAAAGCATCTACCTATCCATGTACAGAAAAAATAACAATAAAATGGTGCATACTGAATCAACTAAATCAACTAGCCTACTAAATCCACTAGCATACTAAATCAACTAAATCAAAAGGTTCTAAATCAACTAAATCAACTAGCCTACTAAATCAACTAAATCAAGATGTTCTAAATCAACTAATCAACTACATACTAAATCAACTAAATACAACTAGATGGAGGAAGGAGGAGGGAGAAGGAGGGGCGACTCGAGGAGGGAGAAGAGAGTAGGACGGAGGAAGAAGACGAAGCGAGGAGGGGCCAGCCGGTGGCGAGTGGAGGGAGGACGGAGGAGGAAGATGGAGCGAGGAGGGACCGGCCAGTAAATTAAAATTAAAATAAAATAGTTGTATTAACTCAACTAGTTCAATTAAGCACTTACTATGAATAAAAATAAACTAGTTTTTACTAAAAATAAACTAGTTCAACTAGTTATATTAATTTTCTTACTAATTCTATTAAACACTTACTAAAAGTAGTAAAAAACTAGTTAGATGAACTCTAAAATTTAATCCTAACTAATGAACTCTAAATTTAATGAACCCTAACTAATTTGATGAACTCTAAAATTTAACCCTAACTAATTTGATGATCTCTATTTAATGAACCCTTAATAATTTGATGAACTCTAAAATTTAACCCTAACTAATTTGATAAACTCTAAAATTTAACCCTAACTAATTCGATGAACTCTAGAACTAATTCTATTTAACAACTACTGCCATAATTAGCATCTAATTTGATGAACCCTAACTAATTAGATGAACTCTGAAATTTAACCCTAAGAACCCTAGCTAGACAGAGGTAGGGGAGGAGGAGGAGGGCGTGCTCACCTCTGGCGCCGGCGGAGTCAGGGAGAGGGGCACGCGGCGTCGAGGTCGGGGACGGGGTCGGGGTCGGGGCGGCGGGCGCACGACGGAGGGCGGCAATGTAGGGGGGGGCGTCGAGGTCGCGGTCGGGGGCGGGGGCAGTGTCGAGGGTGTGCGGAGAGCGACGGGTCGTGCGCGGCGGTCGACGGCGATGCAGGGCGGCGACAGCGGAGGAGTAGGGATTTGGGGGAAGTGGTCGGGGGGAAAGAACGAACCACGCGGTTAAGTTAAAAGTAGCAGTAGCGCGTTCCAGGAAGTGCGCTGCTGCTACGGTACCTATAGCGCGTTTCTTAACAAGCGCTATTGCTATTCCTTCTCTTTTTTATTTGCTTTCCATTTAATTTTATTTTCGTTAGCAGTAGCGCCTTTGTTCGTAAACGCGCTGCTACAAAACAAGTAGCGGTAGCGCGGTTCTATGTAGATCACTACTACTATGTGTAGCCTATCGTCTAAGCCGTGGGAATTTTAGTAGTAGCGCTTTTGTACTCGGGCGCGCTACTGCTATAACTGTATCTGTAGCGCGGTTTAAAACACCACGCTGCTGCTAATTAGCACCAGCGTGCGTTTTTAGCCCGCGCTACTGCTAATGTTCTGTGTATAAGGTTTTCCCTAGTGGTGCCATGATGGAATTACTCATGCACGGCGGTGAGCATCATGAAATTGGTGATGGAGGATGGTTGATGATGACGATGGCGATGGATTCCCCTCTCCGGAGCCCTGAACGGACTCCAGATCAGCCCTCATGAGAGAGTTTAGGGCTTCGTGGCGGCTCCGTATCGTAAAATGCGATGAATCCTTCTCTCTGGGTTTTTTCTGCCTAAAAGTGAATATATGGAGTCAAGGTTGAGGTCGGTGGAGCGTCAGGGGGCCCATGAGGCAGGGCGGCGCGCCCCCACCCTCATGGACAGTTGGAGGCCCCCTGACGTGGATTCTTCTTCCAGTATTTTTTATATATTCCAAAATAATTCTCCATTGATTTTCAGGTCATTCCGAGAACTTTTATTTCTGCACAAAAATAACACCATGGCAATTCTGCTGAAAACAGCGTCAGTCCGGGTTAGTTCCATTCAAATCATGCAAGTTAGAGTCCAACACAAGGGCAAAAGTGTTTGGAAAAGTAGATACGACGGAGATGTATCAATGGCTGCTTCCTCGGTCAAACATAGAGAAAGCTGGAAGCTGGAAGCTTCATAGCATTGTACAAATTTATCTCGGTCATAAATTACAGTACATACTATACTAGTACTCCCTCGTTCCCAAATATAAGCCTTTCTAGAGATTCCACCAAGTGACTACATACGGAGTAAAATGAGTGCATCTACACTCTAAAAAATGTCTACATACATCTGTATGTTGTATTCCATTTGAAATGTCTAAAAAGACTTATAGTAATTAGGAACAGAGGGAGTACTATGTAAAGAGTTAGGTGTCACACGGTGTCCAGAAAATATGGTGATAATGTGAGGTGGGCCATGTAATCACTGAGCCTGCGTGTTTTCACTGCTCTCGCACTCCTTCGCTGTAAGATTGGAGAAAATTCTAATCTAGTAGTACCTCCTTTCGCCGAAAGCGTGGGACATCCAGTAGTCCTACCACCTCAGTAATAATGACCAATGAGCCGTCAAATCACATAGACCCAACAGTAAGTTGGACAGACGAAACAACCATCACTCTTGAATCCGCTTCTCTCTTCAACGCAGGCGCCAATGAGAGGTCGCGCCCGCTCTGCCCGGGCATGACTGCGGCACCGATTCTTTGGAGCGGCACTGACCGTTTCGGGCGGGAAACGCGCGCGGGCGATGGAGGGGCTTTGGGTGGGCCAGGTTGGTCAGGAGCGGGCGTGGCAGCGGTCCGCCTGTCCTGACCGGATGCCCGGAAACGAGAGGATGCACCGACTCTCGCAGCTAAATCATACACTACATACCATCTCTCTGTAGGAGTAGGTCGATGTGAATTTCACCAAATTGGACAAATCTGGTCCAAACTTGCAGAGGCTGAAACTTGAAAAATTTGAAAAGAAGAAGAGTGGATCTTGATGGTTCTAGGTTGTGGGTGCTAAGGACTATCCAGAGTAGTTGGTTTGAGATCAAAACTCAAAGGAAATTAGGTACTTTCTTTGCAAATCACCTAGGCTTAAAATAATTGACAGAATTGTTTTGGGGAATAGAATAAATGAAATAAAATTCAAAAATGGGTTGGACTTGTTGGAACAGAATGAAAATTAGGTTGATTCACTCAAAAACTACAAATAACATCATTGGGTTTTTGCATAAAGTTGAATCATAAGCTACTACCAACATCCCATAATTTTGGTGGAGGCTAGAAAGAAATATTTAAATGGGTTGTAGTGCAAAATTGCACTCTGGACCAGAGAAGAAAAATTGATGCAGAGCTCAAAATAATACATGAATAAAAGATATTTTTGCATAAAAGTGATTTAAAAACATCACATGACATCTCCAAATTTTGGTTGGAACTTTAAGTGAATTTATCAAATGGTTGTAGTTCAAATATGGTCATGTAACCTTGAAAACCAATTTTCAAGAAAATAAAGATCAGGCAAATAAATTATGTAATTATTTCTACTAATAAAAGAAGAGTTTTTCTTGAGAGGTTAAACAAGTCCAATAACATATTTTGCAAAGTTTTCATTTTGGGGGAAAAACTCCATAATAACAAGGGAGAAAAAGGTTCAAAAATAAAAAGGGAGCCCAGAAAATAAAAGTTTTAATTTCCTGGCAAAATTTTAATTAACAAACAAAGTTAAAATTTTGGGGTGTCACAAGAGTGTCACTAGTATGCCTCTACTTGACTAGCTCGTTAATCAAAGATGGTTATGTTTCCTAACCATGGACAAAGCGTTGTTATTTGATTAACGGGATCACATCATTAGTTGAATGATCTGATTGACATGACCCATTCCATTAGCTTAGCTCCCGATCATTTAGTATGATGCTATTGCTTTCTTCATGACTTATACATGTTCCTATGACTATGAGATTATGCAACTCCCATTTGCCAGAGGAACACTTTGTGTGCTACCAAATGTCACAATGTAACTGGGTGATTATAAAGGAGCTCTAAAGGTGTCTCGAAAGGTACATGTTGGGTTGGCGTATTTCGAGATTAGGATTTGTCACTCCGATTGTCGGAGAGGTATCTCTGGGCCCTCTCGGTAATGCACATCACTTAAGCCTTGCAAGCATTGCAACTAATGAGTTAGTTGCGGGATGATGTATTACAGAATGAGTAAAGAGACTTGCTGGTAACGAGATTGAACTAGGTATGGGATACCGACGATCGAATCTCGGGCAAGTAACATACCGATGACAAAGGGAACAACGTATGTTGTTATGCGGTCTGACCGATAAAAGATCTTCGTAGAATATGTAGGAGCCAATATGAGCATCCAGGTTCCTCTATTGGTTATTGACTGGAGATGTGTCTCGGTCATGTCTACATTGTTCTCGAACCCGTAGGGTCCGCACGCTTAAGGTTACAATGACAGTTATATTATGAGTTTATGCATTTTGATGTACCGAAGGTTGTTCGGAGCCCGGATGTGATCACGGACATGACGAGGAGTCTCGAAATGGTCGAGACATAAAGATTGATATATTGGAAGCCTATGTTTGGATATCGGAAGTGTTCCGGGTGAAATCGGGATTTTACCGGAGTACCGGGAGGTTATCGGAACCCCCCGGGAGGTATATGGGCCTTAGTGGGCCTTAGTGGAAGAGAGGAGAGGTGGCCAGAGATGGGCCACGCGCCCCTCCCCCCCTTGGTCCGAATTGGACAAGGAGAGGGGGCCGGCCCCCCTTCCTCCTCTCTCTCCTCTCCCCCCCTCCACGAATCCTATTCCAACTAGGAAAGAGGGGAGTCCTACTCCTAGAGGGAGTAGGACTCCTCCTGGCGCGCCTCTCCTGGCCGGCCGGCCCCACTCCCTTGAACCTTTATATACGGAGGCAGGGGCACCCCCTAGAGACACAAGTTGATCCACGTTATCATATTCTTAGCCGTGTGCGGTGCCCCCTTCCACCATAGTCCTCGATAATATTGTAGCAGTGCTTGGGCGAAGCCCTGCAACAGTAGTACATCAAGATCGTCACCACGCCATCGTGCTGACGGAACTCTTCCCCGACACTTTGCTGGATCGAAGTCCGGGGATCGTCATCAAGATGAACGTGTGCTAGTACTCGGAGGTGCCGTAGTTTCGGTGCTTGATCGGTCGGGCCGTGAAGACGTACGACTACATCAACCAAGTTAACGCTTCCGTTGTCGATCTACAAGGGTACGTAGATCACACTCTCCCCCTCTCGTTGCTATGCATCACCATGATCTTGCGTGTGCGTAGGAAATTTTTTGAAATTACTACGAAACCCAACAGTGGCATCTGAGCCTAGGTTTTATATGTTGATGTTATATGAACGAGTAGAACACAAGTGAGTTGTGGGCGATATAAGTCATACTGCTTACCGGCATGTCATACTTTGGTTCGGCAGTATTGTTGGACGAAGCGGCCTAGACCGACATTACGCGTACGCTTACGCGAGACCGGTTCTCCCGACGTGCTTTGCACATAGGTGGCTTGCGGGTGACAGTTTCTCCAAGTTTAGTTGAACCAAGTGTGGCTACGCCCGGTCCTTGTGAAGGTTAAAACAACACCAACTTGACAAACTATCGTTGTGGTTTTGATGCGTAGGTAAGATTGGTTCTTGCTTAAGCCCGTAGCAGCCACGTAAAACATGCAACAACAAAGTAGAGGACGTCTAACTTGTTTTTGCAGGGCATGTTGTGATGTGATACGGTCAAGACATGATGCTAAATTTTATTGTATGAGATGATCATGTTTTGTAACCAAGTTATCGGCAACTGGCAGGAGCCATATGGTTGTCGCTTTATTGTATGCAATGCAATCGCGCTGTAATGCTTTACTTTATCACTAAGCGGTAGCGATAGTCGTGGAAGCATAAGATTGGTGAGACGACAACGATGCTACGATGGAGATCAAGGTGTCGCGCCGGTGACGATAGTGATCATGACGGTGCTTCGGAGATGGAGATCACAAGCACAAGATGATGATGGCCATATCATATCACTTATATTGATTGCATGTGATGTTTATCTTTTATGCATCTTATCTTGCTTTGATTGACGGTAGCATTATAAGATGATCTCTCACTAAATTATCAAGAAGTGTTCTCCCTGAGTATGCACCGTTGTGAAAGTTCTTCGTGCTGAGACACCACGTGATGATCGGGTGTGATAGGCTCTACGTTCAAATACAACGGGTGCAAAACAGTTGCACGCGCAGAATACTCAGGTTATACTTGACGAGCCAAGCATATACAAATATGGCCTCGGAACACGGAGACCTAAAGGTCGAGCGTGAATCATATAGTAGATATGATCTACATAGTGATGTTCACCAATGAAACTACTCCATCTCACGTGATGATCGGACATGGTTTAGTTGATTTGGATCACGTAATCACTTATAGGATTAGAGGGATGTCTATCTAAGTGGGAGTTCTTTAAGTAATATGATTAATTGAACCTAAATTTATCATGAACTTAGTACCTGATAGTATCTTGCTTGTTTATGTATGATTGTAGATAAATGGCCCATGCTGTTGTTCCGTTGAATTTTAATGCGTTCCTTGAGAAAGCAAAGTTGAAAGATGATGGTAGCAATTACACGGACAAAGTTATATACATGTTATTGATGTGTACCTTACTAATGCTCGCAGTAGCACCTGGGTATTTGATACTGGTTCTGTTGCTAATATTTGCAACTCAAAACAGGGACTACGGATTAAGCGAAGATTGGCTAAGGACGAGGTGACGATGCGCGTGGGAAACAGTTCCAAAGTCGATGTGATCGCAGTCGGCACGCTACCTCTACATCTACCTTCGGGATTAATATTAGACCTAAATAATTGTTATTTGGTGCTAGCGTTAAGCATGAACATTATATCTAGATCTTGTTTGATGCGAGACGGTTATTCATTTAAACAGAGAATAATGGTTGTTCTATTTATATGAGTAATATCTTTTATGGTCATGCACCCTTGAAGAGTGGTCTATTCTTATTGAATCTCGATAGTAGTAACACACATATTCATAATGTTGAAGCCAAAATATGCAGAGTTGATAATGATAGTGCAACCTATTTGTGGCACTGCCGTTTAGGTCATATCGGTGTAAAGCGCATGAAGAAACTCCATACTGATGGACTTTTGGAACCACTTGATTATGAATCACTTGGTACTTGCGAACCGTGCCTCATGGGCAAGATGACTAAAACGCCGTTCTCCGGTACTATGGAGAGAGCAACAGATTTGTTGGAAATCATACATACAGATGTATGTGGTCCGATGAATATTGAGGTTCGTGGCGGATATCGTTATTTTCTCACCTTCATAGATGACTTAAGCAGATATGGGTATATCTACTTAATGAAACATAAGTTTGAAACGTTTGAAAAGTTCAAAGAATTTCAGAGTGAAGTTGAAAATCATCGTAACAAAAAAAATAAAGTTTCTATGATCTGATCGTGGAGGAGAATATTTGAATTACGAGTTTGGTGTACATTTGAAACAATGCGGAATAGTTTCGCAACTCACGCCACCCGAAACACCACAGCGTAATGGTGTGTCCGAACGTCGTAATCGTACTTTACTAGATATGGTGCGATCTATGATGTCTCTTACTGATTTACCGCTATCGTTTTGGGGTTATGCTTTGGAGACGGCCGCATTCACGTTAAATAGGGCACCATCAAAATCCGTTGAGACGACGCCTTATGAACTATGGTTTGGCAAGAAACCAAAGTTGTCGTTTCTGAAAATTTGGGGTTGCGATGCTTATGTG
Organism: Triticum urartu; assembly: GCF_056163025.1. Taxonomy (NCBI): domain Eukaryota; kingdom Viridiplantae; phylum Streptophyta; class Magnoliopsida; order Poales; family Poaceae; genus Triticum; species Triticum urartu. Next base: position 194,213,476 of record NC_141874.1, on the reverse strand, counting down.
AAAAAGCTTCAACCTGATAAGCTCGAACCCAAATCAGAGAAATGTGTCTTCATAGGATATCCAAAGGAGACTATTAGATACACCTTCTATCACAGATCCGAAGGCAAGACTTTTGTAGCTAAGTTTGGAAACTTTCTGGAGAAGGAGTTTCTTTCGAAAGAAGTGAGTGGGAGGAAAGTAGAACTTGACGAGGTAACTGTACCTGCTCCCTTATTGGAAAGTAGTGCATCATAGAAAACTGTTTCTGTGACACCTACACCTATTAGTGAGGAAGCTAATGATAATGATCATGAAACTTCAGAACAAGATAGTACTGAACCTCGTAGATCAACCAGAGTGAGATCCGCACCAGAGTGGTACGGTAATCCTGTTCTGGAAGTCATGCTACTAGATCATGATGAACCTACAAACTATGAAGAAGCGATGGTGAGCTCAGATTCCGCAAAATGGCTTGAAGCCATGAAATCTGAGATGGGATCCATGTATGAGAACAAAGTATGGACTTTGGTTGACTTGCCCAATGATCGGCAAGCAATTGAGAATAAATGGATCTTCAAGAAGAAGACTGACGCTGACGGCAATATTACTGTCTACAAAGCTCGACTTGTCGCAAAAGGGTTTCGGCAAGTTCAAGGGATTGACTACGATGAGACCTTCTCACCCGTAGCGATGCTTAAGTCTGTCCGAATCATGTTAGCAATTGCCGCATTTTATGATTATGAAATTTGGCAGATGGATGTCAAAACTGCATTCCTGAATGGATTTCTGGAAGAAGAGTTGTATATGATGCAACCGGAAGGTTTTGTCGATCCAAAGGGAGCTAACAAAGTGTGCAAGCTCCAGCGATCCATTTATGGACTGGTGCAAGCCTCTCGGAGTTGGAATAAACGCTTTGATAGTGTGATCAAAGTATTTGGTTTTATACAGACTTTTGGAGAAGCCTGTATTTACAATAAAGTGAGTGGGAGCTCTATAGCATTTCTGATATTATATGTGGATGACATATTACTGATTGGAAATGATACAGAATTTCTGGATAGCATAAAGGGATTCTTGAATAAGAGTTTTGCAATGAAACACCTCGGTGAAGCTGCTTAGATATTACGCATAAAGATCTATAGAGATAGATCAAGACGTTTAATTGGACTTTCACAAAGCACATACCTTGACAAGATTTTGAAGAAGTTCAAAATGGATCAAGCAAAGATAGGGTTCTTGCCTGTGTTACAAGGTGTGAAGTTGAGTCAGACTCAATGCCCGACCACTGCAGAAGATAGAGAGAAAATGAAAGATGTTCCCTATGCTTCAGCCAGAGGCTCTATCATGTATGCAATGTTGTGTACCAGACCTGATGTGTGCCTTGCTATAAGTCTAGCAGGGAGGTACCAAAGTAATCCAGGAGTGGATCACTGGACAGCGATCAAGAACATCCTGAAGTACCTGAAAAGGACTAAGGATATGTTTCTCGTATATGGAGGTGACATAGAGCTAATCATAAACGGTTACGTTGATGCAAGCTTTGACACTGATCCGGACAATTCTAAATCGCAAACCGGATACGTGTTTACATTAAACGGTGGAGCTGTCAGTTGGTGCAGTTTTAAACAGAGCATCGTGGAGGGATCGACGTGTGAAGTGGAATACATAGCTGCTTCGGAAGCAGCGAATGAAGGAGTCTGGATGAAGGAGTTCATATCCGATCTAGGTGTCATACCTAGTGCATCGGGTCCAATGAAAATCTTTTGTGACAATACTGGTGCAATTGCCTTGGCAAAGGAATCCAGATTTCACAAGAGAACCAAGCACATCAAGAGACGCTTCAATTCCATCCGGGATCTAGTCCAGGTGGGAGACATAGAGATTTGCAAGATACATATGGATCTGAATGTTGCAGACCCATTGACTAAGCCTCTTCCACGAGCAAAATATGATCAGCACCAAGGCTCCATGGGTGTTAGAATCATTACTGTGTAATCTAGATTATTGACTCTAGTGCAAGTGGGAGACTGAAGGAAATATGCCCTAGAGGCAATAATAAAGTTATTATGTATTTCCTTATATCATGATAAAAGTTTATTATTCATGCTAGAATTGTATTAACCGGAAACATAATACATGTGTGAATACATAGACAAACAGAGTGTCACTAGTATGCCTCTACTTGACTAGCCCGTTAATCAAAGATGGTTATGTTTCCTAACCATGGACGAAGAGTTGTTATTTGATTAACGGGATCACATCATTAGTTGAATGATCTGATTGACATGACCCATTCCATTAGCTTAGCACCCGATCGTTTAGTATGATGCTATTGCTTTCTTCATGACTTATACATGTTCCTATGACTATGAGATTATGCAACTCCCGTTTGCCAGAGGAACACTTTGTGTGCTACCAAACGTCACAACGTAACTGGGTGATTAGAAAGGAGCTCTACAGGTGTCTCCAAAGGTACATGTTGGGTTGGCGTATTTCGATATTAGGATTTGTCACTCCGATTGTCGGAGAGGTATCTCTGGGCCCTCTCGGTAATGCACATCACTTAAACCTTGCAAGCATTGCAACTAATGAGTTAGTTGCGGGATGATGTATTACAGAACGAGTAAAGAGACTTGCCGGTAACGAGATTGAACTAGGTATGGGATACCGACGATCGAATCTCGGGCAAGTAACATACCGATGACAAAGGGAACAACGTATGTTGTTATGCGGTCTGACCGATAAAAGATCTTCGTAGAATATGTAGGAGCCAATATGAGCATCCAGGTTCCGCTATTGGTTATTGACCAGAGATGTGTCTCGGTCATGTCTACATTATTCTCGAACCCGTAGGGTCCGCACGCTTAAGGTTACAATGACAGTTATATTATGAGTTTATGCATTTTGATGTACCGAAGGTTGTTCGGAGTCCCGGATGTGATCACGGACATGACGAGAAGTCTCGAAATGGTCGAGACATAAAGATTGATATATTGGAAGCCCATGTTTGGATATCGGAAGTGTTCCGGATGAAATCGGGATTTTACCGGAGTACCGGGAGGTTACCGGAATCCCCCGGGAGGTATATGGGCCTTAGTGGGCCTTAGTGGAAGAGAGGAGAGGTGGCCAGAGATGGGCCGCGCGCCCCTCCCCCCCTTGGTCCGAATTGGACAAGGAGAAGGGGCCGGCCCCCCTTCCTCCTCTCTCTCCTCTCCCCCCCTCCATGAATCCTATTCCAACTAGGAAAGAGGGGGAGTCCTACACCCAGAGGGAGTAGGACTCCTCCTGGCGCGCCTCTCCTGGCCGGCCGGCCCCCCTCCCTTGAACCTTTATATACGGAGGCAGGGGCACCCCCTAGAGACACAAGTTGATCCACGTAATCATATTCTTAGCCGTGTGCAGTGCCCCCTTCCACCATAGTCCTCGATAATATTGTAGCGGTGCTTGGGCGAAGCCCTGCGACAGTAGTACATCAAGATCGTCACCACGCCGTCGTGCTGACGGAACTCTTCCCGGACACTTTGCTGGATCGGAGTCCGGGGATCGTCATCGAGCTGAATGTGTGCTAGAACTCCGGAGGTGCCGTAGTTTCGGTGCTTGATCGGTCGGGCCGTGAAGACGTACGACTACATCAACCAAGTTAACGCTTCCGTTGTCGATCTACAAGGGTACGTAGATCACACTCTCCCCATCTCGTTGCTATGCATCACCATGATCTTGCGTGTGCATAGGAAATTTTTTGAAATTACTACGAAACCCAACAAAAACCACATCTAAAATGAATCTAGATGAATTATTTATTACTAAAAAGGAATAAAAATCAAGAAACAAAAATAAAATTGGGTTGCCTCCCAACAAGCGCTATCGTTTAACGCCCCCAGCTAGGCATCTATAATTTTAATGATGCTCACATGAAAGTTAGAAATTGAAACACGAAGGGAGCATCATGAAGCATATGAAAATCACATCTAAGTCTAACATACTTACTATGCATAGGCATCTTATAGGGAAACAAATTGTCATAGCAAGCAAAAACTAGCATTTGCAAGGAAGAGGAAAGAAAGAATAGCAATCTCAACATAATGAGAGGTAATTTAGCAACATGACAATTTCTACAACCATATTTCCCTCTCTCATAATAATTACATGTAGGATCATAATCAATTTCAACAATATAACTATGACAACACATATTCTTAACATGATCCACATGTATGGAAAGTTGACACTCTCCCAAAATAGTGGGATTAACATTAACTAAAGTCAAGACCTCTCCAAACCCACTTTTATCAAAAACTTCATAAGATTGAACATTCTCCAAATATGTGGGATATAAAGTTGAGACTCTTCCAAACCCACTTTCAATAATATTTCAAACACCATTATCAATCTCATATTCATCATGGGGCTTAAATAAATTCTCAAGATCATAAGAAGAATCACCCCAATCATGACCATTGCAACAAATACTAGTCATAGTAAAACTAGCATCCCCAAGCTTGAGGTTTTGCATATCATTAACACAATTGACATTAAGATAATTTATGATAACATCATTGCAAGCATGCTTTTAATTCAAAGACCTATGATGAATCGCCTCATAAAGTAATTCATGACACTTTTCAAATTCACGAATTTCAAGCAAAACCTCGTAAAGATAATCTAGTGCACTCAACTCACTAGCAATAGGTTCATCATAATTGGATCTCTTAAAGAGATTAGCAAGTGGATGAGGATCCATAAACTTTTAGCAAGTGAAGATGCAAGCAAAAAGAAGGTACATGGTAACACAAGCAAACAAAAGATCGAACGGAAGAGGGACGAATAAAACGGCAAAGGTGAAGTGGGGGAGAGCAAAATGAGAGGCAAATGGCAAATAATGTAATGCGAGGGATAGGAGTTTGTGATGGGTACTTGGTATGTCTTGACTTGTGCGTAGATATCCTTGGCAACGGTGCCAGAAATGGCTAGTTTATGGGAGATCAAATCTTGACTTGACTTGGTGCAACCTCCCCAGCAACGGCGCCAGAAATCCTTCTTTCTACCTCTTGAGCATGCATTGGTTTTCCCTTGAAGAGGTAAGGGTGATGAAGTGAAGTAGCGTAAGTATTTCCCTCAGTTTTTGAGAACCAAGGTATCAATCTAGTAGGAGACTACACGCAAGTCCCTCGTACCTGCACAAACAAACAAGAACCTCGCAACCAACACGATCAAGGGGTTGTCAATCCCTTCACGGTCACTTACGAAAGTGAGACCTGATAGAGATAATAAGATAAATAATTTTGGTATTTTTTATATAGATTGGAAAATAAAGATTGCGAAATAAATGGCGACAGAAATAGCTTGTTGACGGGAGAATAATATAATGGAGAATAGACCCGGGGGCCATAGGTTTCACTAGTGGCTTCTCTCAAGATAGCAAATTCTATGGTGGGTGAATAAATTACTGTCGAGCAATTGATAGAAAAGCGAATAGTTATGAGAATATCTAGGCACGATCATGTATATAGGCATCACGTCCGTGACAAGTAGACCAAAACGATTCTGCATCTACTACTATTACTCCACACATCGACCGCTATCCAGCATGCATCTAGAGTATTAAGTTCATAAGAACAGAGTAACGCATTAGGCAAGATGACATGATGTAGAGGGATAAACTCAAGCAATATGATATAAACCCCATCTTTTTATCCTCGATGGCAACAATACAATACGTGCCTTGCTGCCCCTGCTGTCACTGGGAAAGGACACCGCAAGATTGAACCCAAAGCTAAGCACTTCTCCCATTGCAAGAAGATCAATATAGAAGGCCAAACCAAACTGATAATTCAAAGAGACTTGCAAAGATATTGAATCATGAATAAAAGAATTCAGAGAAGAATCAAATATTGTTCATATATAATCTTGATCATAAACCCACAATTCATAGGATCTCGACAAACACACCGCAAAAATAATTACATCGAATCGATCTCCAAGAGAATCGAGGAGAGCTTTGTATTGAGATCCAAAGAGAGAGAAGAAGCCATCTAGCTAATAACTATGGACCCGAAGGTCTATGGTAAACTACTCACACATCATCGGAGAGGCTATGGTGTTGATGTATAAGCCCTCCATGATCGATTCCCCCTCCGGCGGAGCGCCGGAAAAGGCCCCAAGATGGGATCTCACGGGTACAGAAGGTTGCGGCGGTGTAAATAGGGTTTCTTGGTGCTCCTAGATGTTTTCGGGGTATATGGGTATATATAGTAGGAAGAAGTACGTAGGTGGAGCTGAGAGGGGCCTACTAGGGTGGGGTGTGCGCCTGGCCCCCTCGGTGCGCCCTCCTGCCTCGTGGCCTCCTCGCTTCTTTCTTGACGTTCACCCCAAGTCTCTTGGATCACGTTTGTTCCAAAAATAACTCTCTCAAAGGTTTCATTCCATTTGGATTCCGTTTGATATTCCTTTTATGCGAAACATTGAAATAGGCAAAAAAACAACAATTTGCACTAGGCCTTGATACGTCTCCAACGTATCTATAATTTTTGATTGTTCCATGCTATTATATTATCTATTTTGGATGTTTAATGGGCTTTAATTTACCTTTTTATATTATTTTTGGGACTAACCTACTAACCAAAGGCCCAGTGCAAATTGTTGTTTTTTTGCCTATTTCAGTGTTTCGCAGAGAAGGAATATCAAATGGAATACAAACGGAATGAAACCTTTGGGAGAGTTATTTTCGGAACAAACGTGATCCAGGAGACTTGGGGTGGCCGTCAAGAAAGAAGCGAGGAGGCCACGAGGCAGGGGCGCGCCCAGTGGGGGCAGGCACGCCCCCACCCTCGTGGGCCCCTCGCAGCTCCACCGACGTACTTCTTCCTCCTATATATACCCATATACCCCGAAAACATTCAGGAGCACCACGAAACCCTATTTCCACCTCCGCAACCTTCTGTACCCGTGAGATCCCATCTTGGGGCCTTTTCCGGCGCTCCGCCGAAGGGGGAATCGATCATGGAGGGCTTCTACATCAACACCATAGCCTCTCCGATGATGTGTGCGTAGTTTACCACAGACCTTCGGGTCCATAGTTATTAGCTAGATGGCTTCTTCTCTCTCTTTGGATCTCAATACAAAGTTCTCCTTGATTCTCTTGGAGATCTATTCGATGTAATTCTTCTTGCGGTGTGTTTGTCGAGATCCGATGAATTGTGGGTTTATGATCAAGATTATCTATGAACAATATTTGATTCTTCTCTGAAATCTTTTATGCATGATTTAAATATCTTTGCAAGTCTCTTTGAATTATCAGTTTGGTTTGGCCTACTAGATTGATCATTCTTGCAATGGGAGAAGTGCTTAGCTTTGGGTTCAATCTTGCGGTGTCCTTTCCCAGTGACAGCAGGGGCAGCAAGGCACGTATTGTATTGTTGCCATCGAGGATAAAAAGATGGCGTTTATATCATATTTCTTGAGTTTATCCCTCTACATCATGTCATCTTGCCTAATGCGGTCTGTGTTCTTATGAACTTAATACTCTAGATGCATGCTGGATAGCGGTCGATGTGTGGAGTAATAGTAGTAGATGCAGAATCGTTTCGGTCTACTTGTCACGGACGTGATGCCTATATACATGATCATGCCTAGATATTCTCATAACTATGCGCTTTTCTATCAATTGCTCGACAGTAATTTGTTCACCCACCGTAGAAATTGCTATCTTGAGAGAAGCCACTAGTGAAACCTATGGCCCCCGGGTCTATCTTCCATCATATTATTTTCATATGAACTCGCTATTTTTGTTATCGTTTATTTTGCAATCTTTATTTTCCAATCTATACAACAAAAATACCAAAAATATTTATCTTATTATCTCTATCAGATCTCACTCTCGTAAGTGACCGTGAAGGGATTGACAACCCCTTTATCGCGTTGGTTGCGAGGTTCTTGTTTGTTTGTGCGGGTACTAGGTGACTTGTGTATTATCTCCTACTAGATTGATACCTTGGTTCTCAAAAACTGAGAGAAATACTTACGCTACTATGCTGCATCACCCTTTCCTCTTCAAGGTAAAACCAACGCATGCTCAAGAGGTAGCAAGAAGGATTTCTGGCGCCGTTGCCGGGGAGGTTGCATCAAGTCAAGACATACCAAGTACCCATCACAAACTCTTATCCCTCGCATTAAATTATTTGACATTTGCCTCTCGTTTTCCTCTCCCCCACTTCAGCCTTGCTGTTTTATTCGCCCTATTTTCCGCTCGCCTCTTTTTCGTTCATATCTTTTTACTTGCTTCTGGTGTATCCGTGTGTTAGATCGTTGGTTTTGCTATTATGGATAGCCGTTCTATCATCGATAGTACTACCGATAATGAAGTTCTTAATTTTAAACAAAAGGAGGGAGAAAATCTAAAAGGTGCTTGGTATAGAATTTGCAATGCTCAGAATAGATCCAGTAGGAAGCAATCCACTTCTGTTCTTCTTCACAATTTTTATGTAGGAATCACCCCTTGGAATAGATATATTCTTTATACCATTACCAGAGGGAATTTCTTGGGTAGCCATACTTTTGATTCTTATAATGCTATGATAGATTTGTTTGGCTCACCACCTCTCTTGGTTAATGGAACTATTTTATCTTTGGAACATGTGATGCAATGGCTTGAAATTATTGAAAATAAAGTTGCCACAGTAGAGTTGATTGAGAATTTGGATAAAAAAATTCACAACCAGATTACCCAATATGGATCTAAGGTAGGAGTTACTCTGAGTTTTTTTAAGAAAAAGAACCCATAGTCAATGAAAAAATAGATCAAGGTTCCACAAGAATTGATAAACTTGAGGATATTATTACCAACTTAGGGTCTGCCTTTTCTTCCGTGAAAAACACTCCAAATCCTCCTACTACTAGAGTTGCTAAGTTTATGTATGTGCCTAAAAATAAAAGGGTGAATCTTCTAGTAAGGAAAATGCGGATCTCAAAGCAATAAGTGTTCACCGTAAATTTTTCACTATCATTAAGGAACCTTTTACTACGAATGATTTCCTTGATTTCTTGCCTAGGAGTTTGACCATTAATAAAAAGAAGGAAACTCCTAAGGGTTATAAGTGTTCTATTGAAGAATTGCCTACCAAAGATGACAATACCTAGATCTATTCTTGTTTTTATGCCTAGCTAGGGGCGTTAAACGACAACGCTTGTTGGAAGGCAACCAATTTTTTTTCTGTTTAGTAATAAATAATTCATCTAGCTTCTGTTTAGATGTGGTTTTATGCTTTTAATTACTGTTTTTGCCAAGTAGAACCTTTGGGATGACTTGGGGGAAGTTTATGTGATCTTGCTGTAAAAAACAGAAACTTTAGTGCTCACGATATTTGCTGCCATTTTTTATTAGAGAGTGAGATTAGGTTGATTATTTTTGCAGATGATTAATAGACAAATTCCTCACGTCCACCAATTTATTTCAGAATTGTTTGGGTTACAGAAGTATTCGAAACCAATAGATTACTACAGACTGTTCTGTTTTTGACAGGTTCTGTTTTTCGTGTGTTGTTTGCTTATTTTGATGAATCTATGGCTAGTATCGGGGGGTATGAACCATAGGGAAGTTGGAATACAGTAGGTTTAACACCAATATAAATAAAGAATGAGTTCATTACAGTATATTGAAGTGGTGGTTTGTTTTCTTATACTAACGGAGCTCATGAGATTTTCTGTTGAAGTTTTGTGTTGTGAAGTTTTCATGTTTTGGGTGAAGATTTGATGGATTTTGGAACAAGGAGTGGCAAGAGCCTAAGCTTGGGGATGCCCAACGCACCCCAAGGTAAAAATCATGGACAACCAAAAGCCTAAGCTTGGGGATTCCCCAGAAGGCATCCCCTCTTTCGTCTTCGTCCACCGGTAACTTTACTTGAGGCTATATTTTTATTCACCACATGATATGCGTTTTGCTTGGAGTGTCTTGTATGATTTGAGTCTTTGATTTTTAGTTTACCACAATCATACTTGTTGTACACACCTTTTGGAGGGACACACATGAATCGGAATTTATTAGAATACTCTATGTGCTTCACATATATCTTTTGAGCTAGATAATTTTGCTCTAGTGCTTCACTTATATCTTTCAGAGCACATTGGTGGTTTTATTTTACATAAATTATTGATCTCTCATGCTTCACTTATATAATTTTGAGAGTCCTCTAGAACAGCATGGTAATTTGCTTTGGCTATAAAATTAGTCCTAATATAATAGGCATCCAAGATGGGTATAATAAAAACTATCATAAAAAGTGCATTGAATAGTATGAGAAGTTTGATACTTGATGATTGTTTTGAGATATCAAGATGGTGGTATTAAGATTCATGCTAGTTGAGTAGTTGTGAATTTGAGAAATACTTGTTCCAAAGTTTGTGATTCCCGTAGCATGCATGTATGGTGAACCGTTATGTGATGAAGTCGGAGCATGATTTATTTATTGATTGTCTTCCTTATGAGTGGCGGTTGGGGACAAGCGATGGTCTTTTCCTACCAATCTATCCCCCTAGGAGCGTGCGCGTAGTACTTTGTTTCGATAACTAATAGATTTTTGAAATAAGTATGTGAGTTCTTTATGACTAATGTTGAGTCCATGGATTATACACACTCTCACCTTCCACCATTGCTAGCCTCTCTAGTACCGCGCAACTTTCGCCGGTACCATAAACCCACCATATACCTTCCTCAAAACAGCCACCATACCTACCTATTATGGCATTTCCATAGCCATTCCGAGATATATTGCCATGAAACTTACCACCGTTCCGATTATTATGACATGCTTCATCATTGTCATATTGCTTTGCATGATTATGTAGTTGACATTGTATTTGTGGCAAAGCCACCGTTCATAATTCTTTCATACATGTCACTCATGAGTCATTGCACATCCCGGTACACCGTCGGAGGCATTCACATAGTGTCATATTTTTTTCTAAGTATAGAGTTGTAACTTTTCGAGTTGTAAGTAAATAAAAGTGTGATGATCATCATTATTAGAGCATTGTCCCATGTGAGGAAAGGATGCTGGAGACTATGATTCCCCCACAAGATGGGATGAGACTCCGAACGAAAAAAAGAGGGGCCATAAAAAAAGGCTCAAGAAAAAAAATTAGAGAAAAAGAGAGAACGGACAATGCTACTATCCTTTTACCACACTTGTGCTTCAAAGTAGCACATGATCTTCATGATAGAGAGAGTCTCCTATGTTGTCACTTTCATATACTAGTGGGAATTTTACATTATAGAACTTGTCTTGTATATTCCAATGATGGGTTTCCTCAAAATGCCCTAGGTCTTCGTGAGCAAACAAGTTGGATGCACACCCACTTAGTTTCTTTTGGTGAGCTTTCATACACTTATAGCTCTAGTGCATCCATTGCATGGCAATCCCTACTCACTCACATTGATATCTATTGATGGCCATCTCCATAGCCCGTTGATACGCCTAGTTGATGTGAGACTATCTTCTCCTTTTTGTCTTCTCCACAACCACCATTATATTCCACATATAGTGCTATGTCCATGGCTCACGCTCATGTATTGCGTGAAGATCGAAAAAGTTTCAGAACATCAAAAGTATGAAACAATTGCTTGGCTTGTCATTGGGGTTGTGCATGATTTAAATACTTTGTGTGGTGAAGATAGAGCATAGCCAGACTATATGATTTTGTAGGGATAACTCTCTTTGGCCATGTTATTTTGAGAAGACATGATTGCTTTGTTAGTAAGCTTGAAGTATTATTATTTTTATGTCAATATTCGACATTTGTCTTGAATCTTTCGGATCTGAGCATTCATGCCACAATAAAGAAAATTACATTGAGAATTATGCTAGGTAGCATTCCACATCAAATTTTTTGTTTTTTATCATTTACCTACTCGAGGACAAGCAGGAATTAAGCTTGGGGATGCTTGATACGTCTCCAACGTATCTATAATTTTTCATTATTCCATGCTATTATATTATCTGTTTTGGATGTTTAATGGGCTTTAATTTACCTTTTTATATTATTTTTGGGACTAACCTACTAACCAAAGGGCCAGTGCAAATTGCTATTTTTTTGCCTATTTCAGTGTTTTGCAAAAAAGGAATATCAAACGGAATCCAAACGGAATGAAACCTTCGAGAGAGTTATTTTTGGAACAAACGTGATCCAGGAGACTTGGAGTGGCCGTCAAGAAAGAAGTGAGGAGGCCACAAGGCAGGGGGCGCGCCCCTAACCCTCGTGGCCCCCTCGCAGCTCCACCGATGTACTTCTTCCTCCTATATATACCCATATACCCCAAAAACATCCAGGAGCGCACGAAACCCTATTTTCACCGCCGCAACCTTCTGTACCCGTGAGATCCCATCTTGGGGCCTTTTCCGGTGCTCCGCCGGAAGGGGAATTGATCACGGAGGGCTTCTACAGCAACACCATAGCCTCTACGATGATGTGTGAGTAGTTTACCACAGGCCATTGGGTCCATAGTTATTAGCTAGATGGCTTCTTCTCTCTGTTTGGATCTCAATACAAAGTTCTCCTCGATTCTCTTGGAGATCTATTTGATGTAATTCTTTTTGCGGTGTGTTTGTCGAGATCCGATGAATTGTGGGTTTATGATCAAGATTATCTATGGACAATATTTGATTCTTCTCTGAAATCTTTTATGCATGATTTAAATATCTTTGCAAGTCTCTTCGAATTATCAGTTTGGTTTGGCCTACTAGACTGATCGTTCTTGCAATGGGAGAAGTGCTTAGCTTTGGATTCAATTTTGCGGTGTCCTTTCCTAGTGACAGCAAGGCACGTATTGTATTGTTGCCATCGAGGATAAAAAGATGGGGTTTATATCATATTGCTTGAGTTTATCCCTCTACATCATGTTATCTTGCCTAATGCGTTACACTGTTCTTATGAACTTAATACTCTAGATGCATGCTAGATAGCGGTCGATGTGTGGAGTAATAGTAGTAGATGCAGAATCGTTTCGGTCTACTTGTCGCGGACGTGATGCCTATATACATGATCATGCCTAGATATTCTCATAACTATGCGCTTTTCTATCAATTGCTCGATAGTAATTTGTTCACCCACCATAGAAATTGCTATCTTGAGAGAAGCCACTAGTGAAACCTATGGCCCCGGGGTCTATCTTCCATTATATTATTTTCATATTAACTTGCTATTTCTATTATTATTTATTTTGCAATCTTTATTTTTCGATCTATACAACAAAAATACTAAAAATATTTATCTTATTATCTCTATCAGATCTCACTCTCGTAAGAGACCATGAAGGGATTGACAACCCCTTTTATCGCGTTGGTTGCGAGGTTCTTGTTTGTTTGTGCAGGTACTAGGTGACTTGTATGTTATCTCCTACTGGATTGATATTGGTTCTCAAAAACTGAGGGAAATACTTACGCTACTGTGATGCATCACCCTTTCCTCTTCAAGGGAAAACCAACGCATGCTCAAGAGGTAGCAGGCCTTTGGTTAGTAGGTTAGTCCCAAAAAAATATAAAAAGGTATATTAAAGCTCATTAAACATCCAAAATAGATTATATAATAGCATGGGACAATCAAAAATTATAGATACGTTGGAGACGTATTAGGCCACGACAGTCAGACTCGTGCTTGGCAGCGGGTCGGTCCAGCAGCTAGACATGCTGGCTCGCCAAGGTGAGCATCGACAATTAGATGATGGACCTAGCTTCCGACCAGGAGCCGGCGCCACTGTCCAAGCCGGTTCATGCCGTGTTCACCATAGAGCAGGAGCGGCCACACTTCGACACCCTAATGACGGAAGAGCTACCAGTGCAGGAGGACGTGTGCTGCAACCTCCGTCTCCTCAATGAGCACCGGTGAACAAGCGAACGACAATGACGTCGCGGACATGTGGCCCTATGATCCTGGCTTCCCGAATGAGCAGCGGGCGTTGTATCAAACCATCCGTATGTTGGGGACACAATAATTTCAAAAAAATTCCTATGCACATGCAAGATCTATCATGGTGATGCATAGCAACGAGAGGGAAAGAGTGTTGTCCACGTACCCTTGTAGACCGTAAGCAGAAGCGTTACAACAACGCGGTTGATGTAATCGAACGTCTTCACGATCCGAACGATCCTAGCACCAAAGGTACGACACCTCCGCGATCTGCACACGTTCAGCTCGGAGACGTCCTGCGAACTCTAGATCCAGCTGAGTGTTGAGGGAGAGTTTCATCAGCACGACGGCGGGATGACGGTGATGATGAATCTACCGGAACAGGGCTTTGCCTAAGCACTGCAATGATATGACCGAAGTGGATTATGGTGGAGGGGGGCACCGCACACGGCTAAGACAATTGTCAACTTGTGTGTCTATGGGGTGCCCCCTCCCCTGTATATAAAGGAGTGGAGGAGGGGGAGGGGCCGACCCTCTATGGCGCGCCCAAGGGAGTCGTACTCCCACCAGGAGTAGGATTCCCCCGTTCCCTAGTTGGATTAGGAGAGGAAGGAAGGGGGAGAGAGGGGGAGGAAAGGGGGGCACCCAATTCGGATTGGGCTTGGGGGACGCCCCCTCCTAGGCTCCCTTCTCCTCTCTCCCACTATGGCCCAATAAGGTCCATATACTTCCCGGGGGTTCCGGTAACCTCCGGGTACTCTGGTATATGCCCGAACTCACCCGGAAGCATTCCGATGTCCAAACATAGTGATCCAATATATCATTCTTTATGTATCGACCATTTCGAGACTCCTCGTCATGTCCGTGATCATATCCGAGACTCCGAGCAACCTTCGGTACATCAAAACACATAAACTCATAATACCGATCGTCACTGAACGTTAAGCGTGCGGACCCTACGGGTTCGAGAACTATGTAGACATGACCGAGACTCATCTTCGGTCAATAACCAATAGCGGAACCTGGATACTCATATTGGTTCCTACATATTCTACGAATATCTTTATCGATCAAACCGCATAGCAACATACGTTGTTCCCTTTGTCATTGGTATGTTACTTGCCCGAGATTCGATCGTCGGTATCATCATACCTAGTTCAATCTCGTTACTGACAAGTCTCTTTACTCGTTCCGTAATACTTCATCCCGCAACTAACTCATTAGTCACATTGCTTGCAAGGCTTATAGTGATGAGCATTACCGAGAAGGCCCTAGAGATACCTCTCCGATACACGGAGTGACAAATCCTAATCTCGATCTATTCCAACCCAACAAACACCATCGGAGACACCTGTAGAGCATCTTTATAATCACCCGGTTACGTTGTGACGTTTGATATCACACTAAGTGTTCCTCCGGTATTCGGGAGTTGCATAATCTCATAGTCGTAGGAACATGTATAAGTCATGAATAAAGCAATAGCAATAAACTAAACGATCACTATGCTAAGCTAATGGATGGGTCTTGTCCATCACATCATTCTCTAATGATGTGACCCCATTCATCAAATGACAACACATGTCCATGGCTAGGAAACTTAACCATCTTTGGTTAATGACCTAGTCAAGTAGAGGCATACTAGGGACACTTTGCTTGTCTATTCATTCACACATGTACTAAGTTTCCGGTTAATACAATTCTAGCATGAATAATAAAAATTTATCATGATATAAGGAAATACAATTAACAACTTTATTATTGCCTCTAGGGCATATTTCCTTCAGTCTCCCACTTGCACTGGAGTCAATAATCTAGTTCACATCGTCATGTGATAGAACACCAATAGTTCACATCTTTATGTGATTAGTTCACATCTCCATGTGACTAATACCCAAAGGGTTTACTAGAGTCAATAATCTAGTTCACATCGCTGTGTGATTAACACCCAAAGAGTGATCATGTTTTGCTTGCGAGAGAAATTTAGTCAACGAGTCTGCCACATTCAGAGCCATATGTATTTTGCAAATTTTCTATGTCTACAATGCTTTGCATGGAGCTACTATAGCTAATTGCTCCCACTTTCAATATTTATCTAGATCGAGACTTAGAGTCATCCAGATCGGTGTCAAAGCTTGCATCAACGTAACTCTTTATGACGAACTCTTTGTCACCTCCATAACCGAGAAACATTTCCTTATTCCACTAAGGATATTTTTTGACCGCTGTCCAGTAATCCACTCCTGGATCACTATTGTAGCCTCTTACCAATCTCATGGTGAGGTACACAATAGGTCTGGTACATAGCATAGCATACTTTGTAGAACCTATGACTGAGGCATAGGGAATGACTTTTCATTCTCTTTCTATTTTCTGCCGTGGTCAGGTTTTGAGTCTTTACTGAACTTCATACCTTGCAACACGGGCAAGAACTCCTTCTTTGAGTATTCCATTTTTGAACTACTTCAAAATCTTGTCAAGGTATGTACTCATTCAAAATATATCAAGAGTCTTGATCTATCTCTATAGATCTTTATGCTCGATATGTAAGTAGCTTCACCGAGGTTTTTCTTTGAAAAACTCCTTTCAAACACTCCTTTATGTTTTCCAGAAATTCTACATTATTTCCGATCAACAATATGCCATTCACATATACTTATCAGAAATGTTGTAGTGCTCCCACTCACTTTCTTGTAAATACAGGCTTCACCGCAAGTCTTTATAAAATGATATGCTTTGATCACACTATCAAAGCATATATTCCAACTCCGAGAGGCTTGTACCAGTCCATAAATGGATCGCTGGAGCTTGCTCATATACAACTTTAGGATCGACAAAACCTTCGGGTTGCATCATATACAACTTTTCTTTCAGATATCCATTAAGGAATTTAGTTTTGACATCCATTTGCCAAATTTTATAATCATAAAATGCGGCAATTGCTAACATGATTCGTACGGACTTAAGCATCGCTACGGGTGAGAAGGTCTCATCATAGTCAACTCCTTGATCTTGTCAAAAACCTCTTGCAACAAGTCGAGCTTTGTAGACAGTAACATTACCGTCAGCGTCAGTCTTCTTCTTGAAGATCCATTTATTCTCTATGGCTCACCGATCAACGGGCAAGTCAATCAAAGTCCACACTTTGTTCTCATACATGGATCCCATCTCAGATTTCATGGCCTCAAGCCATTTTGCGGAATGTGGGCTCATCATCGCTTCCTCATAGTTCGTAGGTTCGTCATGGTCAAGTAACATGACCTCCAAAACAGGATTACCGTACCACTCTGGTGCGGATCTTACTCTGGTTGACCTACGGGGTTCGGTAGTAACTTGATCTAAAGTTTCATGATCATCATCATTAGCTTCCTCACTAATTGGTGTAGGAATCACTATAACTGATTTCTGTGATGAACTACTTTCCAATTCGCGAGAAGTTACAATTACCTCATCAAGTTCTGCTTTCCTCCCACTCACTTCTTTCGAGAGAAACTCCTTCTCTTAGAAAGGATCCATTCAACAAAATAGCTTGCCTTCGAATCTGTGATAGAAGGTGTACCCAACAGTTTCTTTTAGGTACCCTATAAAGACACACTTCTCCGATTTGGGTTTGAGCTTATCAGTTTGAAACTTTTTCACATAAGCATCGCAACCCCAAACTTTAAGAAACGATAGCTTTGCTTTCTTGCCAAACCATAGTTCATACAGTGTCGTCTCAACGGATTTAGATGGTCCCCTATTTAACGTGAATGCAGCTGTCTCTAATGCATAACCCCAAAACGATAGTGGTAAATCGGTAAGAGACATCATAGTTTGCACCATATCTAATAAAGTATGGTCACGATGTTCGGACACACCATTACACTATGGTGTTCCAGGTGGCGTGAGTTGCGAAACTATTCCACATTGTTTGAAATGAAGAACAAACTCGTAACTCAAATATTTGTTTCTGTGATCAGATCGTAGACACTTTATTTTCTTGTTATGATGATTTTCCACTTCACACTGAAATTCTTTGAACTTTTGAAATGTTTCAGACTTACGTTTCATCAAGTAGATATACCCATATCTTCTCAAATCATTTGTGAAGGTCAGAAAATAACGATACCTGTCGCGAGCCTCAACACTCATCAGACTGCACACATCAGTATGTATTATTTCCAAGAAGTTTGTTGCTCGCTTCATTGTTCCGTAGAACGGAGTTTTAGTCATCCTGCCCATGAGGCATGGTTCGCAAGCATCAAGTGATTCCAAAAGCCCATCAGCATGGAGTTTCTTCATGCGCTTTAGACCAATATGATCTAAACGGTAGTGCCACATATAAGTTGCACTATCATTATTAACTTGGGACAATTCCATTTCTGCCCCTAACTGGAACCCACTACTCAAATTTGCCCCTAATTTCAATGTGTGCTCAAATTTGCCCCTCTATCGTTAGTTACCCTTATAGAAATGTCCTTCTGCGCTGTTACCGTTTGGTCAAACAACTTTGACCATCTCGAAAAAATAGCAAAAAAGTACAAAAAAATCTGAAATTTTGTGGGATCGAAGGTACTCAGGTTCGAAAGGTGCGTGCAAATTTTCATGTTGTTTGGGCATTCTAGGAGTTCGTGGTGAAGGAAAAAACAGTAAATATATACGCGTGTGAACCGTAAATTCAAAAAAATAGCAAAAAAATTCAAAAAAATATGAATTCTTTTGGCATCCAAGATGCTTAGCTGCGGAAGGTGTGTGCAAAATTTTGTTGTGTTTGGACATTGTAGGAGCTCATGGAGAAAAAAACAAAATTTGTCTCGGAAAAAAACTTGTAAAAAAATACACTATTTTGGTTTTTTTGCGAGAGCTCTTCACATGTCATTTGATAAAAAAAATTTGCACACACCTTGTGCACCCAAGAATCTTGGATGCCAAAAAATTTCATATGTTTTTGAATTTACTATTCAAAGATGTACAGATTTATTGTTTTCCTTTTCCATGAGCTCCTGGTATGTCTAAATAGCACGAAAATTTGCATGCACCTTGCGCACATGACTAGCTTCAATCCCACAAAATTTCAGATTTTTTTGATTTTTTTACTATTTTTTTGAGATGGTCAAAGCTGTTTGACCGGACGGTAACGGCACAGAAGGGCATTTCTATAAGGGCAACTAACGGTAGAGGGGCAAATTTGAGTAGTGGGTTCTAGTTAGGGGCAGAAATGGAATTGTCCCTATTAAATTTGCATCTTTTTGGTTTCAATATTATGAATATGTGTATCACTAAGATCGAGATTCAATAAACCATTCACCTTGGGTGTATGACCACAGAAGGTTTTATTCATGTAAATAGAATAACAATTATTCGTTGACTTAAATGAATAACCGTATTGCAATAAACATGATCCAATCATATTATGCTCAACGCAAACACCAAATTACATTTATTTTAGGTTCAACAGTAATCTCGAAGGTAAAGGGAGTGTGCGATGGTGATCTTATCAACCTTGGAATTACTTCCAACACACATCATCACCTCGCCCTCAACTAGTCTCTGTTCATTTTGTAACTCATGTTTCAAGTTGCTAATCATAGCAACTGAACCAGTATCAAATACCTAGGGGCTACTATGAACACTAGTAAAGTACACATCAATAACATGTATATCATATATACTTTTGTTCACTTTGCCATCCTTCTTATCCGCCAAGTATTGGGGGCAGTTCCGCTTCCAGTGACCATTTCCTTTGCAGTAGAAGCACTCAGTTTTAGGCTTCAGTCTAGCTTTGGGCTTCTTCATGGGAGTGGCAACTTGCTTGCCATTCTTCTTGAAGTTCCCTTTCTTTCCCTTGCCCTTTTACTTGAAACTAGTGGTTTTGTCAACCATCAACACTTGATGCTTTTCTTGATTTCTAGCTTCGCTGATTTCAGCATCGCGAAGAGCTCGGGAATAGTTTTATGTCATCCCTTGCATATTATAGTTCATCACTAAGTTCCAGTAACTTGGTGATAGTTACTAGAGAACTTTGCCAATCACTATCTTATCTGGAAGATTAACTACCACTTGATTCAAGCAATTGTAGTACCCAAACAATCTGAGCACATGCTCACTGGTTGAGCTATTCTCCTCCATCTTGTAGGCAAAGTACTGTCAGAGGTCTCATACTTCTCAACGCGGGCATGAGTCTGAAATACTAATTTCAACTCTTGGAACATCTTATATGCTCGGTGGCGTTCAGAACGTTTTTGTAGTCCCGGTTCTAATCCGTAAAGCATGGCGCACTAAATTATCAAGTAGTCATCATACCGAGATTGCCAAACGTTCATAACGTCTGCCTCTGCTCCTGCAATAGGTCTGTCACCTAGCGGTGCATCAAGGACATAATTCTTCTATGCAGTAACGAGGATAATCCTCAGATCACGGTGCTAGTCCGCATCATTGCTACTAACATCTTTCATCATAGTTTTCTCTAGGAACATCTCATAAATAAAACGGGGAAGCTATACGCGAGTAATTGATCTACAACATAGATATGCAAATACTATCAGGACTAAGTTCATGATAAATTTCAGTTCAATTAATCATATTACTTAAGAACTCACACTTAGATAGACATCCCTCCAATCATCTAAGTGATCATGTGATCCATATCAACTAAACCATGTCCTATCATCACGTGAGATGGAGTAGTTTTCAATGGTGAACATCACTATGTTGATCATATCTATCATATGATTCACGCTCGACCTTTCGGTCTCAGTGTTCTGAGGCCATATCTGCATATGCTAGGCTTGTCAAGTTTAACCAGAGTATTCTGCTTGTGCAAAACTGGCTTGCACCCGTTGTATGTGAACGTAGAGCTTATCACACCCGATCATCACGTGGTGTCTCAGCACGAAGAACTGTCGCAACGGTGCATACTCAGGGAGAACACTTATACCTTGAAATTTTAGTAAGGGATCATCTCATAATGCTACCTTCATACTAAGCAAAATAAGATGCATAAAAGATAAACATCACATGCAATCAAAATATGTGACATGATATGGCCATCATCATCTTGTGCCTTTGATCTCCATCTCAAAAGTACCATCATGATCTCCATCGTCACCAGCATGACACCATGATCTCCATCATCTTGATCTTTAGCAGCGTGTCGTCACATGGTCGTCTCGCTAACTATTGCTTTTGCAACTATTGCTATCGCATAGCGATAAAGTAAAGTAATTATATGGCACTTGCATCTTATGCAATAAAGAGACAACCATAAGGCTCTTGCTAGTTGCCGATAACTTTAACAAAACATGATCATCTCATACAACAATTTATATCTCATCACGTCTTGACCATATCACATCACAACATGCCCTACAAAAACAAGTTAGACGTCCTCTACTTTGTTGTTGCAAGTTTTACGTGGCTGCTATGGGCTGAGCAAGAACCGTTCTTACCTACGCATCAAAAACCAAAAAGCGGTATAGTGATTGCTTTTTGATATTCAGAAAGAACCTTGTTCATTGAATCCGATTCAACTAAAGTTGGAGAGACAGACACCCACTAGCCACCTGTGTGCGAAGCACGTCGGTAGAAGCAGTCTCGCATAAGCGTACGCGTAATGTCGGTCTGAGTCGCTTCATCCAACAATACTGCTGAATCAAGAATCAACTAGTGATGACAAGCAATATGTATATACCCACGCCCACAACTCCTTATGTTCTACTTGTGCATATAACATCTACGCATAGACCTGGCTCTGATACCACTATTGGGGAACACAGTAATTTCAAAAAAATTCCTACGCACACGCAAGATTTATCATGGTGATGCATAGCAATGAGAGGGAAAGAGTGTTGTCCACGTACCCTTGTAGACCATAAGCGGAAGCATTATGACAATGCGGTTGATGTAATCGAACGTCTTCACGATCCGACCGATCCTAGCACTGAAGGTACGGCACCTCCGCGATCTGCACACGCTCAGCTCAGAGACGTCCCGCGAACTCTAGATCCAGCTGAGTGTCGAGGGAGAGTTTTGTCAGCACGACAGCATGATGACGGTGATGATGAAGCTACCGGAACATGGCTTCGCCTAAGCACTGCAATGATATGACCGAGGTGGATTATGGTGGAGGGGGCACCGCACACGGCTAAGACAATTACCAACTTGTGTGTCTATGGGGTGCCCCCTCCCCCGTTTATAAAGGAGTGGAGGAGGGGGAGGGGCCGGCCCTCTATGGCACGCCCAAGGGAGTCCTACTCCCACCGGGAGTAGGATTCCCTCCCTTCCCTAGTTGGATTAGGTGAGAAAGGAAGGGGGAGAGAGGGGGAAGGAAAGTGGGCCGGCCCCCACCCAATTCGGATTAGGCTTGGGGGTGCCCCCTCCTAGGCTCCCTTCTCCTCTCTGCCACTATGGCCCAATAAGGCCCATATACTTCCCGGGGGGTTCCGGTAACCTCCCGGTACTCCGGTATATGCCCGAACTCACCCGGAACCATTCCGATGTCAAAACGTAGTCATCCAATATTGTAGGCATCCTGGGAACGGGGGTCCCTAGACTTGCCTGCCTGCAGCCTGCGGTGTGGCTCCACCAGCAGCCCTGTATGGCAGCAAACACTCAAGACCCTCGCGGGGGGCCAAGCCTCACGAGGCGGACGACACAAGACCTCCTCGGGGGCGGCCTCACCTGGCCGGCTCGCGAGGGGCGGAGAGATCAAGGCAAGGGACACCTCGCAAGGTTTCTTTGATGCAAGCCATGACGACTGGAGCCAGGCGGGCGCTAGCATGCTCAGTGTCCTCGTTTCCTCTTAGGTGCTAAAGAGGCAAGCGCAGGCGAGGAGTCCCGAGGCATCAGGCAAAGGTTTCCATATCAGTGCAATGATACCAAGACCAGCAGGATGGCAGGATGAAGGTAACCGTGGAGCCCAAGACGGCGTCACCACCAGAGCCTTTGGCAGGCGAAGACCACCTTTAGTCAGGATAACTTGTACTAGTAGTCTTCCTTTGAATGTGGCCGTTGTTGGATCCCTTCCCGCTCAATATTTGGGGAGAGGACCAGGGCCTCTATAAATAGGACTAGCCACCACCATAGGAAGGGATCATTTAGATCATCCTCAACCACACAAGCTCACCAAGCACAAGAACACCTCTCCTCACGAGGCTGTTCTTCCCTTGTAATTGTTCATCCTCAGCCCAAGAGGCAATCCACCACACCACACTGGAGTAGGGTATTACACCACATTGGTGGCCCGATCCAGTATAAGTCTCGTGTCCTCTTGTTCTTTCGGTCCGTCGAGCTAGGCCACGAGATCATGATGTGCGCGAGCTAGAGAGGGGGAGAGATCTTCATGCACACCCCAGTGTTCGAACCTCAAGGGTTTTGCCGGAACCCAAAATCCAACACTTGGTGCACCAGGTAGGGGTGGCCGAAGCTTTTCCCTCGTCAATCCACGCTTCGCCACTCCACTAAGTTAATGGCCGACGCTCGCTGGGCCCGCGCTGAGCCACTCTCGCCACCCGCGTCGCCCAGACAACCCCTGTCGGCGGGCCTCCCCGTCGTTCTCTGTCACCCGCCGCCAACGCCGCTACCGGCCCGACGACAAACGAGCAGCAAGCCTCCTCACTGCACCCCTCCATGCGGCGAGACGGCCGCACCGCCACCCCGTCGCTGACTCCGGCCGGCTCATCGTCTCACGCCTGCCGCGCACCCATGGACGCGCAGGCCGCGCTGCTCATGGCACGCGAGCTCCTGTGTTACCGCCCGGTCGACGACCACTATGAGGACTGGTTGGACCGCATCGCCGAGCTCGTCAGCGCCGCTGGGGGCTCTCCTACACCATCCCACTTGTTCCCTCGCCCGCCCCCAGCTGCGAGCGATGTGGCTCACAGAGCGCCTCCACCCCCTCCGCATCAAGACGACGCCCTCGCGCCGAGATGCGCTGCTCATGGAGCACCTCCGCCCCCTCCGTGTCAAGACGGTGTCCTCGCTCCAAGATGTGCGGTCCCGCGGCGTGATCCACCGCGCCGTGTGCCCACGCACGAAGAAAGAATCTGCCAAGAGGTTCCCCGTCCGCAAGAAAATGCTCCACCGCTTCCAGCACCGCCACGTCAGGATCGCTTGCCAGGGCAGGGCCATGCGCCACTTGCCGTGGCGGCGCAGGGACACCAAGATCAAGCTCCGCCTCCACGAAGGGCCCCGATGGCCACAGTAGGTTTCCGCGCCTTCACTCCTGAGCTGCGTAGCATCGTCTGGCCGGGCAAGTTTAAGCCGGATCTGCCTCCTCACTACGATGACACCCTCAGCCTTGCGGAGTTCTTGCAGCTCTATGAGCTGAGCATCGAGGTAGCCAACGGCGGCGAAAAGGTCATGGCGAACTAGTTCCCCATGGCTCTCAAAGACGGCGCCCGCTCATGGCTCCTGAACCTGCCCTCGGGCTCGATCTCCTCCTAGGATGAGATGCACGACCACTTCGTCGCCAACTTCCAGGGCACGCGCGACTGCCCCCCGGCCGTGGGTGACCTGCGCCGCATCAAGCAACAGCCGGGAGAGACCTTGCAGAAGTACATCCAGTGCTTCAACAGCATGCGTCTCAAGATCTCCAAGGTGACGGATGAGGCCATCATCTCAGCGTTTTCCGATGGCCTCCGTGACATCAAGATGAAGGAGGAGCTCACCATCCATGAGGAGTTGTGCACGACTTTGGAGTTGTTCAACATAACTACTAAGTGTGCAAGAGCTGAGGAGGGGCGTCTCTCCCTCCTCGAGCTCCCTGACACAGATCCAGAGGAAAAGAAGGCCAAGGTCAAGGACGTGAAGCGCAAAGGGTGGCCGTACTCGTGGCAGAGCCAGACACAAAGCGCGGCCGAGACCTTCCCGAGTCGTCCAAGGGTAGATGTACGTTCTGCGCCTTCCACAATGTGCGCAACCACAACACCAACGACTATCATGAGCTCAGGGCCATTCGAGATGGACGCTTCGGTCGACGTCCCGAGCGCAACGACCGGGGCTACGGCCGAGGAAGTGTATGAGGTGGAGGACGTTGGGATGACCACGGGCCCCGCCAAGAGTGGCGCGACCAGCCTCACGAGGACCGCTGGCAGGACCGGCCTCGTGAGGGCGCTTGGAGGGACCAGCCTCGCGAGGACCGTCCTCAGGGCAATCCTGGTCTCCATCCACTGCCGCCACCACCAAGGAGGAACGACGACCACCAACAGGATGAAGGGGCTGGGGGCTTCCAGGAGGCGCGCGCCATCGCCTGCATCTTGGGTGGCGCTCAGGCCCCAGCTTCCTAGCACATCTTCAAGCAGTTCTCTCGCGAGGTGAATGCAGCCCTCTCCAAGCTCGAGGCCACGCGCCCGCTCAGATGGTCCAAGTATGCCATCACCTTTAGCTCTACGGACCAGCTCAAATGCGCGGCAACCGCCGCCTTCCTCCCGATGCTCCGTTCACCCGTCATCAGCAATGTCCAAGTCACCAAGACCCTCATCAACGGTGCCACATGGCGCAGTGTCCTGTCCGTCGAGACGTTCAACAGCCTTCAAGTGCCATACGATCAGCTCCAGCTCATCAAACCTTTCTCAGGAGTGACTGACGGCTCCACCACCCCGATAGGGCAAGTTCGTCTCCCTGTCACCTTCGGGTCAGCGCGACAACTACCACGCCAAGCTTGTCGACTTTGACGTCGCCCACATCCGCCTACCGTACAATGCCATCCTCGGGTACCCAGCACTAGCCAAATTCATGGCAGTCACCCACCATGGCTACAATGTCCTCAAGATGCCTGGAAGAGGCGGAATCATCAAAATCTCCTGTGAAGAAAGAGACGCGGTGTGCTCCCTCGAGCGCGCCTTCCAAGATGCAGCAGTCGGGGATCCTGGCAGCGCGTATGTGCAGTACCCTCCTGAGGCAAGCCACAAGAAGAAGAAACAGCTACTCCGCACTAGGCCTCAAGGGAGCGCCACCTGCAGCGGCGCCACCTCAGGATCGGCGCCTGCGCCTGGGGTGCCTCCCTCCCTCACATAGGGAGGCGCGCCCGGTGCCCTCCTCGAGCAGGGCTCGGGAGCTCTCTTCTGGAGGGCCTCGGACCTAGCCAGGACCATAAGGGAGGCACTCGTTCACCACGTGGAGGCGTGCTTCGCGGCACGTTTCCCTCAGGAGCGCACCGGGTGAGGAGCGCCCGACGCTCAGGAGTTCATCGTCAAGACCATTCAGGAGCTCCAGGAAGCAAGGGTAATGCGCGGAGACCACCGCCCACCTGGTGTAGCTCCCCACCCGGTCAAGGGTGGTGAGCTGCGTGTCTATATCGACATCCCAGGGCTCAACGGGCCGCATCTCAGGAGCGCTTCTGGCCTTCGCGTGCTGGTCGGTGTGAGGGTCCACCTCACAGCTATGTGCGCATGCCGTTCGGCCTGCCGAGCACAGCAACCGCCTTCTAGCGCAACCTGCGGAGCATCCTGGCAGGTTAGGAGGCCAGGCATCACGCAGTCCTGGTGGAGATGGAGACGGTCCTCAGGAGGCCACCTGAGCCTCCAGAGCCTCCCGAGGCTCTAGGTCTCGACGTCTTGTGAAGAGAGACTTCTTCAGCACACATCACTACAAAAAAATACACTTCCGTGATGATACGTGTTTGTCACAGTAGGTCATATTTTTTGTCATGCATGTACATCCATGACTATTTTATGACAGAATCAAGATAGTCATACCTGTGCTGTCGTAGAAGTGTTCCATGACATTACCAAAATTATCATCACGAAAGTGTCCACTTCCATGACGATAAATCATGCGTCACAGAAGTGCTTTCGTCAAGAGTGACCGGCACGTGGCATCCACCGTAACAGAATGCCGTTAAGCTATCGGGTCCGGTTTTGGATCCGATAACCCGTTAACAGCCCCGACCAATGGGGATTTTCCACGTGTAAAATCATGATTGGCTGGAGGAAACACGTGTCGGCTCACCGTTGGGACAGATGTCATCCACTCATTGGACCCAAGGCGCCTATGATACATCGACACGTGGCACGGCCCAAGAGAGGCCCATTCCTGTGAAAAGGCCGGCCTGTTTGACTTGGTCAATAGGTGGCGGGCCGGCCCACGGAAAGCCTGTTAACGGTCTGTTCACATATAGCCCATTTACAGCCCGCTAACTCAGGGCCCGTTATGACCTCTCCGAATTAGGCCCAGTACCGTCATCTAGGCCGTCCAATAAGATTCCAGCCCATTTTAACTTCTGGCCCATGTATGGACCATGACGTCTTTTGTCCCATATGAGGCCCTCTGTAACTCCTGGCCCGGCCCGTGGTGAAACTGGCCCGTAATGAACAGTGTATCACTTCATACCCATTAACGGCCCATTATTCCATTGGGCCGTTTCCCGCCTAGGTTATCTTTCGGCCTTCTCAGGGCCCATTTATTTTTGGGCTCATTTCCAGCATTCGGTTACTTACGGCACGTTACTGTCATTTTCTGCTTGTGGGCCAAATTCAGCCCGTGGTTACAGTCGGCCCGTTTGTGGCCCATTAATATGTTGGGCCGTTTTCATGTAAAAAAAACCCCGTTGGGCTGTTTTCATAGAGTTATCAAATACGGCCTATTAACGGCCCGTTATGGTCCACGAATAGTACGGCCCATGATTGGCGAAATGATGATACGCCCCGTAGAAGGCCCATGGATCCTACGGCCCGTAGAAGGCCCGTCGATCGTACGGCCCGTAGAAAGCCCATGGATCGTACGACCCGTAGAAGCCCCATGGATCCTACGGCCCGTATAGAAGGCCAATGGATGCTACGACTCGTAGAAGGCCCATGGATCATACGACCCGCAGGAGGCCCATGGTTACAATAGTCCGTGTGTTGCCATGATTATTTTGGCCTTGTTTCCAAAAATAGGTTATTGTGGCCACTAGAAAAACACAGAAAAAGAACTGCAGTGACTACAAGCAAACAACTAAACAAGACAATAAGGAAATAAATAAGCAAGCAATTAACACTAGCCTATTACCGGTATTACACATATTACATCCACTGGGCATCAAAGTTCGCCACCAGTGCAAATATAGGGAACAAAGCAACATATTACATACACTCGCCATCAAAATTGGCCACCAGTGCAAATAACCGCTGCAGCAAAACAAGAGCATAACCGAAACAACTTTAGAAGAGCTCAAGAAACATTATCCTGGGTATCCACCATGCTGGCAATAAGCTTAGCAAGCTTATTAGCTTTGTCCTGTTTGGCGCTAAAATCCTCCAATGCTTGTTGTTGCACCAGAAAGTATGCATCTGAATGCTCCAGGGACTTCCGCAGTCCTTCCGCTTCTTGTCGCAGCACAGCTGATCGATGTCTTTTAGCTTGTTGTTGAGACTCAAGAAAACGAACTGATTCAGACAGTGAGTTTGAATAGCTTGTGCAAGCGGTAGTGGCCAGTAACTCGAACACTAAACCCAGACAGGACTTTGGTGTTGTCTCACTATCTTCGAGATAGTCTTCCTTAGCTTTTTTATCAGCTTTGTTGGAGACCAACAAGGATGTGTTACTATCCTGAACTTTATTTGCATTACTTCCTTTACCATTGCTTACTAAGGCACTCTTCCCCAATATTCTGTCAGCATTCTAAAAGAAGAAACAAGCACACACATAACAGGTTTAGCATGTACTAGTATATGAAACTCATTTCAGTGAACCAGTTCATTAGTAAGGTGGACATGATTAAACTACCAAGTCTTCTATTGCCAAGTACTAGTACGTAATAAAAGCATCAAACAAACATATATCTATGTCCTATGGTCACTGCATTGTCTTCCCAAATCAAAATAAAGACACAGTTCAAATCATATTAGTTCAAGACAAAGCAGCAGTGAAAGAATACAAAGTGTGGGAAACTACACGACACAACAAGATTTCAACTGGGTACCACAGGTCTACATGTACAACAACACTATTGGCTCTATTGTGATGCTATGAATGTGCATGATATGAGAAGTCAACTGTATACACAATTGAAATTGAAATCAACAGAGCTATTGATAAGAGCAAACATGTTAAAGAAACATGCGTGAACATACTTGTTGTGCCATTGGAGTTTCGATTGGATCCTTCAATTTAAAAATAAGTTTGTATGAGTAAATATAGTGATACAAGAGCAAAGCAGTATGCACGATAGCAATCATAGTTAAGAAAGGCGCGCCTAAGTGAGCGCTTAAGCGCGCCTAGGCTCTAGGCATTGGCAAAATGCATTGTGCATAACTACGCTTAATCTATGCATAACTGCGCATAAGCATGCGCTTTGGTCAGTAAAGCGCAAGGCGGTGGCAAAATGCACAATTAACGCCTACGCTTTTTTGAACCATGATATCGATGGAATCTTAAATTAGAAAAGTTGTTCTTCAGGTTTAGAAACATGTTCTACATGAACAGAGTACAGTAAGACACAAGAATATAGTACTTAAAAATAGAAAATGAGCTCATAGACCTTACCACATTCTTGGTTCGGGACCAGTACAAAATAAGGCGTTCCCAGTCATCGTCCAGTAAATGTGTCTCAGGAAAATGTAAGGGAATTTGATGAGTTTCTTTGCCGGTGAAGTACGTTTTCTTTAGGTAATTCTGATACTGCCACCAAGCATTCTTGAAGATAGCAGAGGTATTAGCACAGGTTACTTCATC
Source organism: Triticum urartu (assembly GCF_056163025.1). Lineage (NCBI taxonomy): Eukaryota > Viridiplantae > Streptophyta > Magnoliopsida > Poales > Poaceae > Triticum > Triticum urartu. The sequence goes on along the minus strand of NC_141874.1, from coordinate 194,183,971 downwards.
CTGAGTTTCCCAATCGGTCCTTCTCTATAGAGAAAAATGGGAAAATTTGCTGTATTATAACCATCATGGAGGTAGGATGTATGGGACAAAGCAAAGTAATTGCCATGAATAACATTACTTACACATAACTCCTGGACAAACACCTGCAACTGGCATTTTCCTTCATCTTCAGTATAATATTTCCAAGATGGGAAGATACGCACATACGATTTAACAACATCAAATGCGATAGATGCTAAACTACGACTAGCTGGTTGTGCTTCCTCCACAGGAATAGGCATACTAACTGGTGGAGTTGGGATTCGCCGTGGTAGTGTTGGCCCTTTGGGCAATGGAGCTGCCTTACTAACTGCTCTTGTTTGGGAGCTCTGTGGTGGAGAAGGTGATGTGTCAACAGGAACTGGGTTACTATCTGCTGGGGTTGGGGTTAGATTGGGTGAAGCTGGTTCTCTATCCATCGCAGTAGGGGTACAATCTGTGAGAGTTTGGGTTATGTGTGGTAGGGCTGGTTCTCGTGCGTGTACAACCGGGGTGCTATCTCCACCAAGAGGTAGCACTGTTTTATTTGAAGACTGTGTTTTTAGTCCGCTGGATACTGGCATCACCCGCTCCAATTCAAATGGATGATAAACAAGAAACGTAGTTGAATGTACAAACATTGTATGAGAGACAGATGCAATAGATAGTGTGGAAAAAAGAGGGCATGAAATAGTTGACATGTATATTGTTTAATTAAAACGGATAGCATGACATAATTTCACATATATGATGTCTATCTAAACTGGATAGCATAGCATAACATAATTCAAAGATATGATGAATAACTAAATAGGATTGCATGACATAATTCACCTACATGTTATCTAAGTAATCAGGATCACATCATTTAATTCACATATGTGATTTATATGCTAAACAGAGGGGATTCGATATGATGTTTGAACTAAGAACATGGTGTTGAATATTGTGTATATGATGTCTAAACTATGCAATGCAAGACACCATATGCATGATATGAGCAGTATAACCGTGCCAACCTAAAGCATACACCTCGGTGGGGGAATAGGACTGGTCATCTGTCTCTGAATCCATCCCTGAGGAGCTACCAGGACCCAACAAGAGATCTGCTTCGACTGGTAGCACTGTCTGCTCCGAAGGCCTTGTTTTCACTCCTGATTTTTCAATCTCCCACCCAAATGGTTGATTCACAGGAAGAGTAGTTTAATGTACAAACATTGTCGACAAATGGAAATGTAATGAAGAAAAGGATGGGCAAGATATCATTCAAATATATGATGCTTGGTTAAACAGGATGGCATTGCACATTTCACATATATTATGGCTGGCTAAAAGACATGAGACTGCATAATTCCCATATATGATAGAAACTAAACAGGTGGCATTACAGAACATGTGTAAACTAAGCAGATGACATATATGATGTCAAAAGTAGGCACTACAAGGAAACATATGCATGATATGACTAACACCATCATGCCAAGGTAGAGCAAACACCTTGGGGGTAAATAGGAGTGGTCAGAGGCGTCTGAATCCGCCTCAGAACAGATATCTTCCTCTGGATTGCAATCTAGAGAGGGGTGGGGAGGGTTTGCCATTGAACCCACCTTGAAGCGATGTTTGCATGACATTGTATTGTCGCGCAAAACTCTTCTCTTTTTCTCTACATGTTCAACATGACTGCGTACAATATCTGACATGCATACGAAAAAAATATGGTGAGATTATGTAAGGAGAGCATGCAGAAATTTAGTGTGATGGTAACAACCAGTGGATGGATCCAAAAATAATGATAGCAAGATAATGATTGCTTTAATTTAATAAAAAGATAGATGATGATTACCTTACTATTTGTTTCCCACCCAAGATTAACAACATAGGCATACCCTAGGTGAACCAGATATTAGATAGAGATACTATTCATTTCTTCCTCGATATGTGCCCCGCAACTAATTTAGAAATCAAGTGTGAACATTAATTTGGACCTGACTTGGAGTCCAAGAGGTGAACAGGACGTCAAGGCTGAAGAAGCACAAGACAGACATCGTCAATCTCAAGTGGGATTCTAATAGCATCTCCAACAGATGATGTAAAATAGATGTAAAATTTACATCACCAAAAACCACCTGACTACAACAGATAAGGTAAAAACTGTTGACTCTGAACTTAACTGTCGAAACTGAAATTTATTGTGGAATCTGAATGTTACTATCGAAACTGAGTGCAATGGTAGCAGAGAGGCACTGGCCATGTAGTTTAGGGAGGGCCTGCCGTTCATCTTCAATCTGCACCCCCCTGAGCCGCCAGCCATCACCGGCCGAACCGCCGGCCCCAGCGCCGCCTCGCCGCCTCGAAAGAACTCACCACCGTCGGTCCGCCGGTCCGCCGCCGCCTCGTCCAGCCCTCTAGCCCCCCGCCCCCACCCTGAACCCTAAGATAGATAGTCGGGTACCTCTCCGGCGAGCCCCCGTCCCCGTTGCGGGTGGTTCTTCCTTAACTCCGGCGAGCCCCCCACCCCCTGAAAATCGACTGACCCAAAAGTCGATTTAGTCGACTGAAATGTAGCTAAATTAGAGCAGAGCAGTAGCACGAGCGAGGCGGAGAGCAGCAGCAGCAGCGCGAGCGAGCGAGAGCGGGAGCAGCAACAGTTGGGCGAGCGAGCAATTGAGCGAGAGACGGAGCAGCAGCAGTAGCGCGAGTGAGCGACCAAGAGCCGGTGCGGCAGCAACAAATCTGGCAGGCATGGATGCCGCCGCCGAAGGGGCCTCGCATTGGGGGAGAGCCGCCATGGAGATGTCGCCCGTGGCGCCGGCTTCAAGGTAGCCGCTCCATGGGGGTGCGGGATGGAGCACCGTCGGCGCCGGGGGGTCAAGTTAAGGATAAGGTGCGATGCGATGAGTGTACAACTTCTTTGGTGGCGCCGAGTAGGCCTCGGCTTTGTCCGAGGAGTCGATGAGGATGCTGCAGTTCCGGTGGAGCAGGTTAAGGCGACGCTGTGGGGATGGAGCAGCCGCGATAGACGAGGCGATCGTCAAAGCATCTCCTTGGAGGTGGAGGACGGGGCGACTGAACCGGCAGGACGATGAGATGGACGACGGATCCTCATCCGGGGAGGTGGACGAGGGACATTGAGCTGTTGCGGTGGACGACATCGTCGGAGAAGAGGCTCCGGCTAGGAAGCGGTGAGATGGCAGACGGAGGAGGGTGGGGTTTCGTGGATGGATAGGAGAGGTTATGGCGGCCTGGGATTTCGAATGGGAAAAAGGAGGCGATGGGAGGGGGTGAACCATGACTTAGGGACGCGCTTGTCCAAAATGTAGGGTGTGTTACAAAAGTACCCCTAGCGATTTGAACTAGCGGCCCTTTCGGCTCAGGGTTAGAAGGGGGATTTCGTGTGTCGGGATTTGGCAGCTGGAGGGAGTTTTCAGGCGCATTGTAATTTTGGGATAGCAAGGCGCGGGTTGTGAAGGCGCCAGTTTTGGGAGCACGATATCTGAATTTTCGCGATATAACAAGGCGCGTGTTGAATTTTAGGGACAAGCCTAACGTGTAATATTGTACTTGTACGTACCAAATCAAGTCGCACTTCCCTCAACCAAAAAGAAAACGAAAAAAATAAAACTATTCACACCAAACAAAGAGAGAGTCTTGCCCCATTTTACTATAAAAATGCTATTCAAAGCTACTCCCTCCTTCCATCTATATAGGGCCTAATGCATTTTTCGATGCTAACTTTGACCAAATATTAGAGTAATAATATATGACATGCAACTTACACAAAGCACACCGTTAAATTCGTCTGTGAAAGGTTCTTTCAATGATATAATTTCCACATTGTGCATGTCATGTACTATTAATCTTGTCAATAGTCAAAGGCGGTCTTAAAAACGCAGTACGCCCTATATAGATGGAAGAAAGAGGGAGTATGAATCCATGTTATGTCCAATTAAATTTTTTCGCTTGCTGTATGATGCATGTAACCTACTCATACCAACATTTTAGTGCATTCCAAATGTCTATACTACCGTTGCAATTCGAATTGAATTTGAATCTGTTTCTCTATTTCAATAAGAATCTACAATCATGATTGTTGCCAACTTCGACCATCATTCCTGTATTACCTTAATAACACACCACATGATTACTATAAAGATAGATATGAACTATGTGTACTACATGAACTCGAATTCTTTTTTTTTGAATACACTTGATGTTGATTCCAAATAATAGTATATTTGATGTACTAACGATATATTCATAATCTAAACCATGTTCCATATGTACACCGTGTTTATCACACACAGTATAGTGCCCCGCCCCTACATTATGACAAGTATTTAGACCTGATCTGCAAAAGCCACACATTAGCCCAAATTATGATCAATGTTCTATATATTATACGTAGTACTAGCAAGGTGCCCATGCGTTCCACAGAACATCAACATGATCATGGGGAGGCCTAATTTGCAAATATGGAGAGGGGTGTGGGTATCTTTTTTCAAAATTGCCATAATTTCCTTCCTATCTGTCAGATATAAATCGGACGGCCTATATTGCAGGATGGCAGGCACACCATCATCAACAACTCCGTTTTTTCATAAGAGTAGAGATAAAATATATTATATGTCGTATAACATGTTCATAACCACACCATGTGTATCACCGTTATATATATTCACACATGCATCGGTTTAAAACACTATGGTAAATTCTTCAAATATCTGAATTCTCTTTTTATAATGAAGTATGATCTCTATTCATCTTTTACACCCACACAATCCTCCTATCTTTGTAGCTAGCGCTAACTTTCTCTCGTGCATGCACACGCCCGCATCCCTCTGACCCTCCCTCAGCATTCTCTAGCTGCATCGCACAAATTCGTCTTTTCACTTTAGGTCGTTCACCCACGTTGTGTGTAGGCCCAGCTCCTTCTTTACGGCACACATCGATCGATATGCCTCTCTAGCCAGGTGTGCCTAGCACAAACACAAGCTTCCCCTCTTCTCTTATCACCGTCCATGCCTCACTCCCACCACTCTTGTCATCGATCTCGTACTCGCACACTCCTTCCCCATCGATATAGTATGACTCTAGCACCACCTCCTAGATGGATCCCTCTCTCTCTCTATCCTTCTCCCCGTGCCTCATTTGCTTCTAACACACACATGCATGTATATCGATCGATCTCCCAACATATACCTAGGTCGACTTTAACTATTCCCCCCCATCGATCGACATACCTCACAAGTTATGTCTCTCCTTTCTCTGACAAAGGATGATTGATCTTCCTATGTAGTTACGTCTGCTTACCACAGCCATATCGTCCCCCCTCATCATTCGTGCGTGCCTCCTGACCCGTCTCTCACACGCACGTGCACAGACAGGCAGCCATCCCCTCTCTTATTGATATTGCAAGCGTGCCCTCCGGTTGTCTAGCAAACCTATCCCACCATTTGTTAGAAGCAACTCCACTACCACCCCCTCCAACACTCTAGCTCTGTCTCTCTCCCAACCTTATTCCTCTCCTACACATATGCATGGATGTCGATCGATCTCCCTTAATACATGAGGTAGATTGATCTCCCTTAATACATGACGTAGGCCTCTCTCCTCCTCCACACATATACCAGCCATTGTACCTCTATAGTTAATTAGGCCTCCCTCCCCCCCGCCCCCTCATCACACACCGATAGTCGAGCGCTGTAGGTAGGTATCCATGCCACAGAGACAAACTGCACCTGTCCCCTCTCACGTTCCAGTAGGCCATCCACTCTATATCTATGATGTGCGCACACACAAATTCGATGGCACTCTTTATCGATCGCGTGCGCACACACACACATCATCATCCCTCTCTTCAATTCTATGGATGCCTCAAGCCGATGATACCTCCACTCTCTTCTTGTGGATCGACCCCTCTATATATATGATATATCCAGGACTCTATTTCACACACATTGCATATGTTACATTTTTTGATTGACCCCCCCCCCCAAAAAAAACTCTCATGAACCCACACACCATATCTCTCTACATTTGTATCTCTCTCACACAACCCCACGTAGGTGGTGTACATATACAAGAAGAGAATAGGTGCACCGTGCACGTACTCACGCTTTGCGCCCAGCCACACCCACACGGGTACATGGTGGAGCTCATTTCTGTACGAAATGGCAGCCCACGTGCTAATTTGAACACGTGTAGCGGTTGTTTACCTACGGAGGTCGTGTACCACGCGTGCATGAAACAAAGTTTGACTTGATGCGTTGGCGCGTTATTTTTAAATAAAATTATATCACTCAATGGCACGTACACAGAATATAAAACGATTTTCATGGAGAAAAAGGTAGTCCACTCCACTATATACAATGGAGCCTGCCTGCCTGGTTTGTCTCTCTTCAGAGTATCTCACACAAGGCTGCGGTGGCCTCTCTCTCTCTCTCTCACCGTTGGTCACTGATCCGGCCGCATCCCGTCCGCCGGCGGAAAGGGAGGACGTGCATCATTTCTCCGTTTGACGGCGCCGAGGCAGCACATCCCGATATGCGGTACACGCTGTTCTCTCTGACCAAGCTCCGGCGCGGTAGGGCCTACGCCACTTGCTCGCTGCCGTAGTATGGGCAAATTCCGCCCGCCGCCACTCACCTAGTTACATCCCGACGACCTCCAGGTATCCCCTCCGGCCTTACTCCACTGCCTGTCTTCCCACGTCGCTGCATGTTGATCTTCCATAGTTCTTTGCCCAAAACGTAGCTCGTCCGGCGTACTTTCCATATTGCAATCTCGTCCTCACACCGTTTTAGACAAACACAACCGTGTTGTTATCTTCCCTTAGGATAAGGAATATGCTTCTTTTTTCTTGTCGCATGTGTCATCAACTGTTATTGGCCAGTAATTGTTTCCTTTCTTCCTCTTTTTTGCAAACAGGGCTATCCATTTCATCTTGTTGCTATTGCGACCTTTTGGTTAACTGCACAAATCACTTTTTTCTTAAGAGTGTTTTGTGCAGTTGTACTAAAATGTCACACGGGCAACGTCTCTACATTTCAGTGCGACTACACAAAGGGAGATTGGTTTTGCTCTATCCTCGTCATCCAACTCTGAGCCTAATATTCTCCAACTAGTTAGTCTTAAGAGAGACTGCAAAGGTGACCGGCTTCTATTTGTGTGTTTATTGTTTCATCAGCAGTCCTCTATTATCATAATAACACTTAATATCTTTGGAACAGGGATGCTCAGCTCTATTTTAGTGGAACTACACAAAATGATCGGAATGTTGCATGCTCCAGACAACTAGTTTTTTCCCAACATGCCTTGTTGATTTAGACAGAGCTGGGGGGACGTTGCTGCCAACGAAAGCATGGATCAATTTTAATTTAACACCCTCTCACAACTTTGTCTTCAGTTGTGATGTAAATATTAGCTCTGATCTGCTAATAATTGAGATGCATTAGCAAGGAAGTTGGTTTTTTATTGTTTCCGAAAGAGCATCGATGGCAAGACACACGAAACCAAAGCTGAAAGCTCACACCATTGTACAATTTCATGTCGCTGGAAAATTATTTGTATAGTACGTCAATTATGTAAACAAATGCTGGAAGCTTGATAGCATTGCCAGAAGCCTCTTCGGCATCCGGGTCCATGTGCCATGCACAAAATTATACTCCTTCGTTCCTAAATATTTGTCTTTTTACAAATTTCAAATGGGCATATTTTAGAGTGTAGATTCACTCATTTTGCTTCGTATGTGTACTCCCTCTGTTCCTAAATATTTGTCTTTCGAGAGATTTTAGCAAGTGACTACATACGGAGCAAAATGAGTGAATCTACACTCTAAAATATGTCTATATACATCCGTATGTAGTAGTCCATTTGAATCTCTAAGAAGACAAATATTTGTGTAGTCACTCGTTGAAATATCTAGAAAGACAAATACTCCAGAGTATATTTAAGAACTGAGGGGGTAGTGCACAGCTACATGGGAGACTCAGCCCGGTCGTTGTGCCACATTAATAGTGAGTAATGAGCAGTCAAATCATAAGCCCCACCTTTCCCACTGTAAGTTGCTCGGAAGAAGCAACCATCAATACAATCTTCTTTGAATCCGCTCATACTACTCCATCCGTCACTGTTTATAGAGCGCGCTTCAGAAAAAGAAAAAATCTCCGGGACCAAGGCGACTAGCGATCGGCCAGAAAAATAGCATTGGTAGTTATAGCACGGCGTCTATTACTAGAGAAAATAATGTGTACACACATGCATGCAGTGCTTCCACCCTGGGTACACACATGCATGCACTTACTCCACTCCGTAGTACATCGAGAGAAAATTGTGGACTTGATTGCGGTTACCATGCCCTAATTAATTGAGCATTAAACCAAATGCATCTAAAGTCTCTCTGGTGGTGGAAATGCATTGAGAGAAATGCATCATAATGAAGCGCACCCTGTAAAATATGACGGAGGGAGGAGTAGTATGAAGGTGCAAAACCAAGTACGCGTATGGCCAGTCGGTGAACGCACCTCCTCTTGGCATATCACTGACATGTGGGACCGGAGTGTGAGCAAACCGATCTCAATTGACGGGAAAATGGCCAACCCCCCGTTCCTTGAGAGAGATGATGAGCGAGAACACACAGACGTGCTCGCACGGAGGCCAAGATATATTCGAGCAAGGTTGATCGATATCATCATTACATGTTGGGTTGCCGTTTTCCGCCCTTCTCCGGAATAAATGTGTACTTTATCAGAGATTAAAAAAATAAGAGTACAAATGCTCCACCATGTGGTTCTAGTAGTAGTAATACTTGTACTACTAAACCTTGCGCTTGGCTCTTAGCCTCTTCGTGAAGTCGAACAATGATGGTACTCCGCATGTTTGGTACTACAGTGTATGCCTCTCGAAATTTGACACCGAATGAACTGATGCATGTACACCGCCTAGGCGAGGGTAGGTTGCATTATTCAAAAGGCGTAAGCGAGCTTCACCTTGTCCTACAAGCTTCTCCTCGTTTTGCGACTTGACGAGACACACCAAAAAGTAGTGCTAGTCCATACTCCCTCCTTTCCGGTTAATATGGCTTAATCTTTTTTGCGGGTAAATGAGAGAGCTTTATTCATATATAAGCATTCTTAGGACAATCAGCCAAGACACTGGTCACTAGGAAGCGAGGTACCCCGCAAAAAAAGAAGTAGGAAGCGAGGTGTTTCATCAAGCTAGCTCTCGGCCACATTCAAAGTGCAACAAGCACGGTTCGCACAAAGATGCATCACAAGGTTTGCTGACCTGTTTACATGCTGAATAAAAAAAGAGGAAATATTACCGAGTGCTCCTATTTGTAACAGGATATGAGCCAGAATTAAGCAAGAATTGTGGCGAGTGTTCCATGCAATCAACTTCCATTATCACATGCGAGAACCCTCGAAGAGAACCAAATGTGTTGAAGATTGCTTTATCACATTTTAAAAATATAATAAGAGTGCAAATGCTCCTCCATCTACTTCCTAGTACTAGTATAGTACATACCTCTATAGACTATAGTAGTAGTACTAGTACTAGTAAACTTTGCGCTTGGCTGTTCGCCTCTTCGAGAAGTCGAACAATAGTAGTACTAGTATAGTGTATGCTTCTGGCAATCTAACACCGAATTAACTGTTGCGCGTCCACCGCCTGAGCGAGGGAAAGCTTGCATTAGTCAAAAGTTTCTCCTTGTCCTATGAGCCACCGCGCACAAGCTTCTTCCGTCCTGCAAGCTTCTCCTCGTTCGGCAAGTTGACGGGACACAACAAAGTAATGCTAGTCCATACTGCCTCCTCTCTGGTTAATATGGCTTAATTTGAAACTAGATAAATACACGGTCTGTCACTGTATATTTGTAAAAATACGGTTAGTGGACTCCATAATACGCTCATTGCGCTCAATATATACATTTTCCGGTGGTTATACGGTCACTAGCTCTCCTTGGCTGAGTATGTGTGTGCATGCACGTGTAGGTTGAGCACTTGGGCGTGACCGTGTGTGTTCCGTCGTGTGCTCGGACATGCATGCATTAGGGCGTCGCGCGCGTTTTTGCATCCATGTGTATATGTGACTGTTGCATACACGTAGTGGGAGTACATGTAGGCACACTAAAGGAGTAGTCAAATCACACAATAAGTTAGTCGGAAGAAGCAACCATCATTTCACTCTTCAATGACACATACGCAATATAAAATGGTTGATATGGAGAGAAAAAGAAAACCACTATATATAAACTATGATGTAGGGTAGGAACCCTATCGCCCGATCTTTCACGAAAGGAGCGGATCCCGGGGAAAACACGAAGAACACGAGGATGAACGGAAGGAAAAACACAAGAGGAAATCACTAAACCGACACAAATAAGTCACACATGGGCTATATCCTCGAGTACATAGAACGATACACGAATTCATGGACAACTAGGGACGATACACGGTAACCGGTTCTTCTTCGTGAGGAGGTCTTGAATCCACAAGGGGATCTTCCCTTAGAAAGGGGTCTTGAATCCAAGGTGGATCTTCTCCGAAGAGGGGCCACGGTCTCTCTCGTGGAGTAGATCCGATATGGATGAGCAATGCTCTATCTCTCAAAATGAGCTAAACCAATGCTGACCCTGGCTAGGATGAACGGGTGGGGGGTCTATTTATAGTCTAAGTGCAAATGGGGCGAAGTGAAGGGGTACATGGGCCTCGGGCCCGAACACTGTGCGCAAGCAGGTACCGGACGTCCGCTGGGGACCGGTCGTCCGGTGTCTCAGGAGCTGCCGGACGCCGGTGTCCTCCGGTCGTCCGCTGGTTCCGCTCTGTAATGGGGGTGTCGGACGTCCAGAAACGTCGGTCTTCCGCTGACTTTGGTTCGGGTGCAGGTGCGCCGGTCGTTCGGTCCAGACTGGACGTCCGCTCGTTTGCTTCGGGTGTCGGGGCACCGGTCGTCCGGTCTGGACCGAACGTCCGCTGGCTGGGGCTCGGCTGATGCTTCTGGCGCCGGACGTCCGGTCCCGGCCGGTCGTCAAGTGGCTAGGACTTTTCCTGCAGCCCTTCTTCTTCTCCGTCTTCTCGTCCATCTTCCTCTTCTTCTTAACCTTGCTCCTTAGTTTCTCCATTGTACCTGAGTATGCACAAAGTATCCATATGAGGTAGTAGCCATGCTTCATGTGCATCGAAGTGGAATTGTGAGAGGAGAGATGTCACGTTGGTTTCAAGGGCTCTTGCACATGATCGAGTCATGGGTCCGGTAGGCACTTGATGAGACGATGGTAGGTCCATGGGGATGACCTTGGGATGCTCCGCATCATCTCCCCTCCCTTGGGGAAGATCCGTCCTCGGATCAAAATCTTCATCACCATGGAAGGGAGAGAGATCTTTGCGTTGAAGATGTCGCTCACGTTGTACTTGTCGCGCGGGAGGTCGATCTTGTCAGCGTTGTCGTTGTAGCGTGCAAGCACCTTGAAGGGTCCATCCGCTCATGGTCGAAGCTTGGATTTGCGTTCTTGTGGGAAGCGGTCCTTGCAAAGGTGTAGCCACACTCGATCACCAATGTTGAAGACCATAGGTTGCTTGTTGAAGTTGAGCTTGGTCGCAAGGCGTTGAACTTGGCGCTCGATGGTGTTTCTTGTATCTTCATGCATCTTCTTGAGATGTGTCACACGCGCACTTGCGTCCAAATTGATGCGCTCTTGGAGTGGTAGAGGAAGAATGTCCAATGGTGACAATGGTTTGAATCCATAAACGACCTCCAAAGGCGACTTGCCGGTTGTTGAGTGTCTTGCTCGGTTGTAGGCGAACTCGGCGATAGGTAGGCACTCCTCCCACTCCTTGATGTTCTTCTTGATGAGTACTCGAAGTAGAGCGGAGAGTGTGCGGTTTGTCACCTCCGTTTGGCCGTCGATTTGACGATGGTACGCCGTGGAGAAAAGTAGCTTGACTCCGAGCTTGGCACATAGGGTCTTCCAAAAGTAGCTAAGGAACTTGACGTCGCGGTCCGAGACAATTGTCTTTGGCACACCATGGAGATGCAATATTTCCCTACAAAATAGATTAGCAACATGTGAAGCATCGTCTATCCTATGACAAGGAATAAAATGTGCCATTTTGGAGAAACGGTCCAGAACAACAAATATAGAATCTTTCCCATTGCGAGTTTTTGGCAAACCAAGTACAAAGTCCATGCTTATGTCCTCCGAAAGTTGGTATGGAATTGATACAGGCATATAGATACCATGAGATTGAGCTTTGGACTTAGCTTTGCGGCATGTCGAACATCGGTTGGTGAAGCGATTGATGTCCCGGAACATCTTTGGCCAAAAGTAGCTCTTCGAGAGTGTGGTGAACGTCTTGTCGCGTCCGAAATGTCCCATTGAGCCTCCTCCATGTGATTCCTGCAAAAGCAATAAACGAAGGGATGACTTGGGGATGCAAAGTTTGTTAGCTCTCATAAGGTAGCCGTCTTTGATGTAATAGCGTTCCCATGATGTATGCGACAAACACTTGGCACAAGGAGTGGCAAAAGTTTCATCATGCGCATACAATTCTTTGATATGCTCGAAGCCAATGACATCTAACTCAAGTTGCGTGACTCGCATGCATATGCGGGAAAGAGCATCCGCTACGATGTTTTCTTTACCCTTGATGTACTTGATGACATAGGGAAAAGACTCAATGAATTCACTCCATTTAGCATGATGCTTGTTCAACTTAGTTTGACCCTTGAGATACTTGAGGGTCTCATGATCGGTATGAATGATAAACTCATGGGGACGAAGGTAATGTTCCCATTCATGTAAAATGCGGAGTAAAGCATATAGCTCTTTGTCATAGATAGGATAGTTGAGTTGCACTCCGGAAAGTTTCTCACTAAAGTAAGCTATGGGGTGCTTCTCTTGCATTAACACACCTCCTATGCCATTACCGCTAGCATCGCAATGAATCTCAAAATGCTTCTCGAAGTTGGGTAAAGCAAGCACGGGAGCATGAGTAAGCAAATTCTTAAGCTCATTGAATGTGGTATCTTGGGATGGTCCCCAAATAAACAGCGCATTCTTCTTGCTCAAAGCATGCAAAGGCGAAGCAATGGTGCTAAAATCCTTCACAAAGCGATGATAGAAACCCGCAAGACCAAGAAAACTACGCACTTGATGCAAGTTGGTTGGTTGCGGCCAAGTCTTAATAGCATTGATCTTTGACTCATCTACATGAACACCCTTAGAAGAGACCACAAAACCCAAGAAAACGAGCGTATCAACACCAAAAAGGCATTTCTCCATATTAGCATAGAGACGGTCTTTCCTAAGAGTTTGCAAAATGGTGCGGACATGGGTGACATGCTCTTGGATAGATTTTCTAAACACAAGAATGTCATCGAAGTAAACCACAACAAATATACCAATGTAAGGGCGAAGGACATGATTCATAAGGCGCATAAAAGTGCCCGGTGCTTCCGAGAGACCCATAGGCATGACTAACCACTCATACAAACCAAACTTGGTTTTGAATGCGGTTTTCCATTCATCACCCTCTTGTATGCAGATTTGATAGTAACCACTCTTAAGATCAATTTTGGAAAATATAGTGGCACCACTAAGCTCATCTAGCATATCATCTAGGTGTGGAATGGGGTACCTATAACGAACGGTGATAGCATTGATAAGTCTACAATTGGAGCACATGCGAAAACTACCATCACGTTTTGGCACAAGAATGACCGGTACGGCACAAGGGCTCAAACTTTCACGCACATGTCCATGGTCTATGAGATGCTTTACTTTCCTTTGAATTTCTTTGGTTTCTTCAGGGTTGACGCGGTAGGGAGCTTTGTTCGGAAGCGGTGCTCCGGGGATGAGGTCGATGCGGTGCTCAATGCCTCGTGGTGGAGGTTGTCCCGGAGGTAGCTCATCGGGGAAAACATCTTGAAATTCTTGCAAAAGAGAAGAGAAGACAACACTAGAGGAAGAGTGTGAGAAGTGTTAGTTTGTGGTGTATTGTCCTTGCACACGAGGACGTAGTGTAGGACACTAGATGGGCTCTCACACACTTCTCTCATCTCACGTTTGGTGGCAAGTAGAACTAGGTTCTTGTTTTCGCTCATTGTGGAGGCACTCAATTTGGGCTTGTGGCGCTCACTCTTTTTGGTGGCTCACTCTCTCACCATTCTCTCCATGATGGGTTGCTTGCTTATCGGCGATCACTTGGCTTGGAGACATAGGTCGTAACACAAAATCCTTTCCTTGCATATTGAAGCTATAGTGGTTGGTACGCCCATTGTGGACGACTCCTCTATCGAATTGCCATGGCCGTCCAAGGAGAAGATGGCAAACGGTCATTGGGATGACGTCGCACTCCAAGGTGTCTTCATAGGCGCCGATTTTGAAGGAGACTTGTTGTCGGTGTCAAAACCGGCGGATCTCGGGTAGGGGGTCCCGAATTGTGCGTCTAGGCCGGATGGTAACAGGAGGCAGGGGACACGAAGTTTTACCCAGGTTCGGGCCCTCTCGATGGAGGTAAAACCCTACGTCCTGCTTGATTAATATTGATGATATGGGTATTACAAGAGTTGATCTACCACGAGATCAGAGAGGCTAAACCCTAGAAGCTAGCCTATGGTATGATTGTTGATGTGTATGTTGTCCTACGGACTAAAACCATCCGGTTTATATAGACACCGGAGAGGGTTAGGGTTACATAAAGTCGGTTACAATGGTAGGAGATCTGAACATCCGTATCTTCAAGCTTGCCTTCCACGCCAAGGAAAGTCCCTTCCGGACACGGGACGGAGTCTTCAATCTTGTATCTTCATAGTCCAGGAGTCCGGCTGAAGGTATAGTTTGGCTATCCGAACACCCCCTAATCCAGGACTCCCTCAGTAGCCCCCAAACCAGGCTTCAATGACGATGAGTCCGACGTGCAGATTGTCTTCAGCATTGCAAGGCGGGTTCTCCTCCAAATTCCGTGTACCTGTTTGAATAAAGTCTTGTTTCTTGTAGATGTTGCGCTCCTTGGCTTCTACGCCCAATAATGACCGTTTTCCACGTGTCAAATGAATACGAAAATTCTGAGTGTTTTTACGTTCATACCCCTAGCCGCGCAAATGAGTTGCCCTTTTTAAGGGGACGAGGATTTAGATCCAATCCACACCTTCTCCCCTCCATGAGTGTTCATCAGAGCGCATCCGACAACGGTCCATTCCACCATGGCCAGCCGCCGCAACTCCTACGCTCGCCCTTCTAGCCCTAAGCCTGGATATTGGGAGAGATGTTCTACTCCGCATAGCGAGCTAGTGACGCTTCAAACCAAGGGATTTCTCCCCCCAGCCTATATGGTCCCGGTCCGAGCCGGTCTTGCCGTCTACAACGGCAGAGAGCAAGCAGAGAATGCCCCTAATCCATCCAAAGGAGAGCGGGTGTGCCTTGTCCCTTACTTAATAAGGGGGCTCGGATTTCCCATCCACCCGTTCCTCTAGGGGCTGCTGGAGTTCTATGGCCTCCAACTACATCATCTCATGCCTGCCTCAGTATTGCATATCGCGGGCTTTGTAGCCCTCTGCGAGCTGTTCTTGGGTATTGAAGCTCATTTCGGACTATGGAAGGAGCTATTTTGCCTCGTGCCCCGTTCCAAGAAAGGGTCAATGTATCAAGCGGGCGGAGCCGAAGTATGGCGCATCGCCGGGACCGGATATCTGTCCGGAACCCCAAAGAAGGCGTCCGAAGATTGGCCCTCGGAATGGTTCTATATAGAAGACATACCGCTGCGGGATCCTGTCCGAATCGGCCTCCCAGAGTTTGATAGTGCTCCTTTAAAGAAGCGCCTAAGCTGGCGTCCATGTAGCCCTCAAAGGGAAAGTGACAGGGACATCGTTTATCTCATGGTCCGAATAAGAATGTTGGCCCATTCCGGACTAACCATGATCGGAGTTATGGCCGAATGCATCATGCGGGGGGTGCAGCCGCTTCAGTACAGAAGCCACCCCATGTGGGATTTCAATGGGTAGGACGACGTCACCCACTACGGCCGTAAAGGCCCAGATTCAGTTGCCGCTCTATTAAAGATCTTGTCCACTTTGTACAAGGGAGAAGAGGAGGAATTTCTTCGCATCAACCCACAGGGTGGATTCTCTATGCACAATCCCCCAAGCTGGGTAAGTGGTCGCATTTACTTGCTCATCCGTTTAGTGTTCCCATTGTTAAATACTTAGTCTGATGACTTCAACGCAGGAACTGCGCCAGGCCGTTAAGGACATAAGCAGCCCGCCTCCACAACCCGGGGACCCAGGACGGTCTCTCGACCCGGCCTCTCAAGAGGATCCGGACATATCTGTGGAGCTGATTGATGGAGTGTTCCACCAATTGAGCGAGGACAACGCCTTGGTGGCCATTACGCCCGATTACCCAGGGCTAATCCGAACACCCCAGGTACCTGAGACCGAAGTCCCTGTACCCCGGACAGGGGTCCGTCCACGTGTGTTCAATTTCCTGATTGCAACCGAACTATGCAGGGGAGGTTTCTGAGGCGGAAGGCCGAACCTGCGGCGACAAACCAACCAGGGGCCGCAGGGCCCCATGGGCAGAAAAGAGGTGTAGTCCGGACCGAGGCATCAGTGCGAAGGTATGGCGCGCCTCTTTATCCCAGTTGTTATACCTTCGAGGCACATTTGACACTCGTGCCCTTTTCAGGACAAAGAGACCTCGTCGGACTATATCCGGAGAGGCTGCTAATCGCGCCTCCACCAGCCAGGCTCCAAAGCCTGGTCCGGGGGCGGAAGCGAACGCAAGGCGTGTGCCAGACGTTCCTCCGACGGAGGATGCGGACGGGTTATCTGCCACCAACTCTGAGTTGGAAAGTGCCATGAACCACAGGTGTCGCCGGACAATTCTTCGCGACGCTTGCTTCTCCCAAGAGGCATTAGATGCCTTCAATTCGGGAGATGCGCACCTCCGTGCCGCTCAAAATGGTCTAGCCAGAGCCACGGAGAAATATGTAAAAGACATACGGGTAAGAAAATTTTGGTAAATATATATGTAGCAGTAGCCCCCGAGACTGAAAACACTTAGAATAACTGGTTTAAGGATCATTTGAAATGCAGGTTCTTACAGAAAAGAATTCCCTACTGTCCCAGGAGCTGGAAGAGTGTAAAGCCCAACTGGAGGCCGCAGTAGCCGCGGCAGGGGAGCCTAAGGAGACCCCTTCTATTAATATACATTTCGAAAGATAAGTATGTGGTGAAGCACGGCTTTGGTGCAAATCTGACAAATATAATTGCAGATGGTGCCGGATTGAATCTGGAAAGTCAACACCTCCTATGCCAACTAAAGGCTGGTGAGAGGGTGCTATTAAAGGTGATGGGGGAGAAGAACGTTCTCCAAGATGCCAACACCTGGCTTGGCGTCGAGCTAAAAGATGTTCGTGCCCACCTGTCAGACTCCGTGAAGGAGAATCAGTGGCTTCGGCGCGGCATATTTAGTAAGTGCTTGAACGAACCTTTTGAAATAAAGTTCGGCGGTGCCGTCGATTAACAGAGAAACATCCGTAGGTATGTTAACAGGTCGTCCTGTAGAGGAGATGCCCGGTTCTACGGGTGACCTTCTTCCCGTGCTCTTGCAATTGCTCGATCGAATTCGGCAGGCGATGTGAGGCGTCGCCCAGGCCCTGTGGCCATCCTTCTCCACGCCCGAAGGTCTTGGAGAGCTTGCGGAGAAGCTGAGGGGAGCACAGCGGCGCTTCCAGTTGTGGAAGATATCAGCCTGCCGTCAAGGCGCTAGGGAGGCTTGGGCCATGGTGAAGACGCGGTATTCACAGGCCGACCCCAACCATATGGATGAGGTTGGTCCTGTCGGGCCTGATGGGAAGGAGATCCCTGTGAGCTTAGTATACGGCCAAGTAGCATTGGCCGCGAAGTATTCCCAGCAGGACTGTAAATTAGATAGCCTGTTAGATGGTATTGAAGAGGAGTACAATCAGTCAAAATAACTATGTAATTTAATTGACATTTATAATGCCTTCTAGCCGGATTGTAGATCATTTGTCATGGCCGACCTTTTTACTTCAGCCTCGGGACCTGACGGTCCGGAGTGTGTCCGAATTCCCATGCGGTTATATAAGAACCAGGGAATGCGTGGAGACCAGGCGTAGGGGTCATTATGGCGTGAACAGACAAGTGCCCGACTAGTTATGTTATATTACATGGTTACTAAGAAACATCTTCCAGGGAGAATAGTTCCGTTAGGGGTTCATTTCCCTGGGAGGCATGCCCTAAAGTGCATGTCCATGCTGCGAAGAGAAACGCAGGAAAAACATCTGGGGACACGTGAAAAAAAAGATCGTCTTTAGTTCACCGACCGAATATTCCCTTAAGAACGCTAGCTTTCGGCTTCACCCAGTCTGAGGTACACGTCCGGCTGACCCGGCAGTAACAATTGCAGAGGTGCTCCCTTTACCGCCTAGCCGAACAATCGGGAACGTAGGGGTAAGCACAGCAGCCAGGCAACCCAGCTTGGCCAAAACTTAAGTCATATCGGTGCATATAGTGGTGAATAAAAGGTACATGTGGAAGTTTGACATATGTGTTGGGTGTGAAGCCCGTAGAAATAAGCTTCTATCAAAAGAAGCCCCCAGGTTTGCTGAGCGCGGATAGCGCGTCACTTTGTGAGCCTCTAAAGGCTATAAGAGGGAAAGAGAGAGAGAAGGAGAGAAATGTAAGACAGAAGGTATATATAAAAAATGGACAGAGTAAGGAGACGAACAAAGGATCCGGCGCTAGGCATAGAATCTTCGGAGGCGGGCTGTGTTCCATGGGTTCGGCTCGAGTCAGTTATCCGATGCACTTCGCAAGCGGTACGCACAACCAGTCAGGACTTGGTCGATGATGAAGGGACCTTCCCACTTGGGCTTGAGATTGTCCTTTTTCTTGTCCGGCAGGCGTAGAACTAATTCACCAACATTGTAATTTTTGGCCCGTACTTCTCTGCTTTGGTATCTTCGAGCCTGCTGTTGATAAAATGCGGAACGGGCTTTTGCCATGTCACGTTCCTCCTCTAATGTGTCCAAACTGTCCTGCCGATCGAGCTCGGCTTCTCTTTCTTCGTACATGCGCACTCGAGGTGAGTCATGAATTATGTCGCAAGGCAAAACTACCTCAGTGCCGTACACCATGAAGAATGGTGTATATCCGGTGGTGCGATTCGGTGTGGTCCGCAGCCCCCAGAGTACGGAGTCGAGCTCCTATACCCAGTGTGTGTTAGATTCCTTGAGGGATCGTACTAATCTGGGTTTAATGCCGCTCATGATAAGACCATTTGCACGTTCGACCTGGTCGTTAGTCTGTGGGTGATAGAGAGAAGCGTAATCGAGCTTGATGCCCAAGTTTTTGCCCCAGAGTTTTACCTCGTCGGCCGTAAAGTTCATGCCATTATCAGTGATGATGCTGTGGGGGACGCCGTAACGGTGTACAACCCCGGATACGAAGTCTATCACAGGCCCGGATTCAGCCGTCTTAACAGGCTTGGCTTCTATCCATTTGGTGAACTTATCCACCATGACGAGTAGGTATTTGTGCTTGTGGGTTCCGCCTTTAAGGGGTCCAACCATATCAAGCCCCCAGACCGCAAAGGGCCAAGTGATGGGGATAGTTTGGAGGGCGGTGGGTGGCATATGGCTTTGGTTTGCAAAGAGCTGGCAACCGGTGCATCGCTGGACTAAGTCCTGAGCGTCTGCCCGGGCCGTCGGCCAATAAAAGCCTGTACGGAAGGCCTTGCTTACCAGAGATCGGGCTACAGCGTGATGACCGCCGAGTCCGGCATGGATTTCAGCCAGGAGATTCCGCCCCTCCTCTTCGAAGATGCACCTTTGAAGGACTCCGGTAGTGCTTTTCTTATACAGCTCCCCCTCGTGGACTCTGTAGGCTTTGGATCGCCGCACTATGCAGCGTGCCTCATTCTGGTCCTCTAGGAGTACCTGCCTAGTAAGGTAGGCGAGGAATGGTTCCGTCCATGGGGCAATGATGGCCATTATTACGTGGGCTGAAGGTGTTACTTCAATGGCAGGGCCACCGATTGTGTCAGAATGTTTGGAGTCGGGCGGTGGGGTTGGGTCCGGGCTGTAATTGTTCGGCTCCCCTTCCCATGCCACGGATGGCTTAAAAAGCCTTTCCAAGAAGATGTTGGGGGGACTACATCGCGTTTTGCACCGATGCGTGCCAGGACATCTGTCGCCTGATTATTTTCCCTGGCTATATGGTGAAATTCAAGCCCCTCGAACCGAGCTAAGATTTTTAGGACGGTGTTGCGGTAAGCTGCGATTTTCGGATCCTTGGCATAGAAGTCTCCGTTTATTTGGGATATTGCGAGGTTCGAGTCCCCGCGCACCTCTAGGCGTTGGATGCCCATGGATACTGCCATCCGAAGACCATGTAGAAGGGCCTCATATTCGGCTGCGTTGTTGGAGTCCGTGTCCAGAATCTGTAGTACGTATTGAATTGTGTCTCCTGTCGGGGACGTCAAAACAACACCAGCCCCCAGTCCGGCCAACATTTTGGAGCCGTCGAAATGCATGATCCAATTTGAATATGTGCCGTACTCTTTAGGGAGTTCGGCCTCCGTCCATTCTGCGACGAAATCGGCCAAAACTTGTGACTTGATGGCTCGTTGTGGCTTATAAGTTATGTCGAACGGGAGGAGCTCGATGGCCCATTTTGCAATCCGGCCCGTTGCGTCACGGTTGTTAATAATGTCGTTAAGTGGTACTTCCGAGGCTACTGTTATTGAACACTCTTGAAAGTAGTGTCGTAGCTTCCAGGATGCCATGAATACCGCGTACGCAATCTTTTGATAATGCGGGCACCGTGATTTGCAGGGAGTGAGGACAGTGGACACATAATAGACAGGCCTTTCAAGGGGGAATTTGTGTCCGTCCGCTTCTCGTTCGACGATGAGCACTGCGCTTACAACCTGATGTGTTGCTGCGATGTACAATAGCATTGGTTCGCCGGTGTTTGGCGCGGCCAGGACTGGGTTTGTTGCCAGTATGGCTTTTATTTCGTCGAGTCCGGCCGTGGCTGCGTCCGTCCATTTGAAGTGTTCGGTGCGCCGAAGGAGGCGGTAAAGGGGAAGGGCCTTTTCTCCCAGGCGGGAGATAAAGCGGCTTAGAGCCGCCACACATCCGGTTAACTTTTGTATTTGTTTGAGGTCCTTTGGGATATCCAATTGCGATAGAGCTCGGATCTTGGCTGGATTTGTTTCAATTCCTCTATTGGATACAATGAAGCCCAAGAGCTTTCCGGCTGGAACGCCGAAAACGCATTTTTCCGGGTTGAGCTTGATGTCGTATGTTCGGAGATTATCAAATGTGAGCCTCTAGTCGTTTACTAGAGATTCAACATGTCTTGTTTTGACGACCACATCATCTACGTATGCCTCCACTGTTTTACCGATCTGGCTTGCCAGACATGTCTGAATCATGCGCTGATATGTTGCGCCGGTGTTTTTGAGCCCAAAGGGCATCGTGTTGAAGCAAAATGGCCAGTATGGTGTGATAAATGCCGTTACGAATTGGTTTGGTTCTGCCATCTTGATTTGATGGTAGCCAGAATATGCGTCGAGGAAACACAACGAATCGTGTCCTACGGTAGCATCGATAATTTGATCGATGCGGAGGAGGGGGAACGGATCCTTTGGGCAAGCCTTGTTAAGGTCTTTAAAATCAACACACAGGCGCCAGGATTTGTCCTCCTTTGGTACCATCACCAGGTTTGCTAGCTAGTCCGGATGTTTTATATCTCTGATGAATCTGGCCTCTAATAGCTTTGCTAGCTCCTCTCCCATAGCATGTCTCTTAGGTTTGGAAAAATGCCGAAGAGCCTTTTTGACAGGTTTGAATCCTGTTTGGATATTTAAGCTGTGCTCGGCCAGCCTGCGTGGGATTCCTGGCATGTCTGAAGGGTGCCAGGAGAAAATGTCCCAGTTCTCTCGTAGGAACTCTCACAATGCAGCGTCGACATTAGGGTTTAACTGTGCCCCGATGGAAGCTGTTTTATTGGGGTCCGTTGGATGGACTTGGAATTTGACTATTTCGTCTGCTGGTTTAAAGGAGGTATATTTGGATCTTTTGTCGAGTACCACATCATCCCTATTCACGATAGAGCGCAGCGCAGTCAGCTCCTCAGCCGCTAGGGCTTCGGATAGTGCCTCGAGGGCCAGCGCGGCTGTCTTGTTTTCGGCGCGGAGTGCTACGTCCGGATCACTAGCGAGGGTGATGATCCCGTTAGGCCCGGGCATCTTGAGCTTCATGTACCCGTAATGGGGTATTGCTTGGAAGATTATGAATGCTTCCCGCCCTAGCAAGGCGTGGTAACCGCTGCTGAATGGGGCCACATGGAACGTGACCTCTTCGGACCTGTAATTGTCCGGCGTGCCGAACACCACATCTAGTGTGATTTTTCCTGTACAGCGCGCTTCCCGACTGGGGATTATTCCTCTAAAGGTTGTGCTACTTCGCATGATGCGGTTCCAGTCTATATCCATTTTTTGAAGAGTTTCCTGATAGATGAGGTTCAATCCGCTGCCGCCGTCCATGAGTACCTTGGTGAGACGAAACCCGTCCACTATTGGACTGAGGACCAATGCAGCTGGTGCTCGGGCTGTTCAGAATTTAGGTTCATAACTGGCGTTAAAGGTAATGGCCGTGTCATGCGAAGGTCTCGAAGACTGTTAATACCGTATTGGTGTCTCTGGGGTGGCTTTCTGTGGCCTCCGGGATTAGGAGGTTTTCGCCAATTTTGGCCACCTGCCGGAGTATCCAACATGCTCTAAGGCTGTGAGTTGGTGTGGCGTCCTCTGTACTATGAATTTTACAGGGTCCATTAAGCCATCCTTCCAGTACGGTTCCATGCCCTGTAGAGGGTTTTTGCCTTTTGGTGTTTGACCTGGGTGTCTGGCGATGATGCACCCTTTTATTTCGGACTGGGCTTGCATTAAGGGCCGGATTGTCCCAAATTTTTGTTTCGGTTTTCCGGGCGCTTTCCATCGCACAGTACTTTCGTACTATGGATGCTAAGTCAACGAAGCGTGTAATATCACGGCGACTTATGGCGTTGAGTATTCCCTTGTCCGTGCAATTATTGCATAAGGATGAAATTGCGTCTTCCTCGCTGCAGCCCTTTATCCTGTGCATAACCAGAAGGAATCTGGCCCAGTAATGATGTACTGTTTCTTTGGGCTCTTGCCTGATTTGGGATAGATCGCTAATGTTCGGGTGGGTGGGTGGAATTAAATCCGAAGCCTTACCCCTTCTGAGGCCCAGAGGCCTAGGAATTTTCGAACTCGAAAATTTGGATTCCTGGATGTCGTCCAATGAATCCAGTCCGTCGCCTGATTCTAGGTTCAGGTCTTGAGTGATATCCTCCCCTCCGCGGACATCCGTCTTGGAGGGATCGGGAATCCGGACGTAGCGAGTCCTTAGGATAGATGAAGGGTCACCGCACTGTCCCTCTACCATGGCAACGTGATGGGTGGCTTGGGGACAGCTGATCTCTCTCAGATCGGTTTTAGGCCCAATCTGATCGTAATCCGTAGCGACTCCCAGGTCGGCGAAGCAATCCAAGAGCTCGTTTATGGAGGAAAGCTCTATTGGATCTAACTGCTCGGCAAGTTCCGTGTTGACATGAAGATTGTTTTCGATGGCTCGAGAGGTCATCGTCGGCGTAGAAGCCGAACAGGTGGTCATAAGAAAACCACCTAGCCGGAGGGTTTGGCCGATAGCCAAAGCTCCCTTAGCAACAGTGCCGTCTTTAAAGACGGGGTGAGGCATCCTTCCTGATGGCGACGACACAGAGGAACTCTCAATGAAAGCACCAATGTCGGTGTCAAAACAGGCGGATCTCGGGTAGGGGGTCCCGAACTGTGCGTCTAGGCCAGATGGTAACAGGAGGCAGGGGACACGAAGTTTTACCCAGGTTCAGGCCCTCTCGATGGAGGTAAAACCCTACGTCCTGCTTGATTAATATTGATGATATGGGTATTACAAGAGTTGATCTACCACGAGATCAGAGAGGCTAAACCCTAGAAGCTAGCCTATGGTATGATTGTTGATGTGTATGTTGTTCTATGGACTAAAACCCTCCGGTTTATATAGACACCGGAGAGGGTTAGGGTTACATAAAGTCGGTTACAATGGTAGGAGATCTGGACATCCATATCTTCAAGCTTGCCTGACATGGGACGGAGTCTTCAATCTTGTATCTTCATAGTCCAGGAGTTCGGCTGAAGGTATAGTTCGGCTATCCGAACACCCCCTAATCCAGGACTCCCTCACTTGTACTCGGTGCTCGACTTGGATAGTGCCGGAGTCACTAAGCCATTGCACTTTGTATGGATGTGGATGCTTCGTCTTGGGCAATTGGAGCTTGGAGCAAAGTTCTTCACTTGCGAGATTGTGACAACTCCCTCCATCGATGATGACCTTGACAGATCGTCCATTGATGCCGGCCTTGGTGTGGAATATGGTGCATCTTTGGTCTTCTTCTTGGTGATGTTCGAGAGTCAAGACTTTGGAGACAACAAGTGTGGGACTTGAGTCTTTATCACAAAAGACTTGTTCTTCTTCATTGTTCACTTGGCGGTGCATGGCGACTTGCTCAAGGGCTTCCATTTCTCCTTCGCTCATGGAATCATAAGTGCCATCGTCGTTGAAGATCATGGTGCGCTTGTTGGTGCACTCATAGGACTTGTGGCCTCGGCCTCCGCAAGTGAAACACTTGAGGGGAACTCGTCTTGACGGTCTCATCGGTAGGGGTTGATGATGATGAACCTCTCGGCTTGAAGTTGCTTGTAGTAGGCGAAGCTTTCTTGGAAGTCGACTTATCAATGTTGGAACTAGACGGTCTTGTAGTCGGTGTTGGAGTCGTTGAAGCTTGGTTATTGGAGAAACCATAGGACTTGGATGAGAACTTCGCATACTTGAAATCATCTTGCACTTGGCGTTCCGCTTTGGTAGCTTGGTGCATGAGCTCGATGAGATTTGAGTATGGTTGGAAGTCGGCGATCTTCTTGATAGGATGATTGAGTCCATTCAAGAAATGTGCCATAGTTGGCTCATCATCTTCCGTCACATTGGCTCTTATCATTGCAATCTCCATCTCCTTCTAGTATTCTTCAACGCTCCTGGTTCCTTGCTTGAGTTGTTGGAGTTTCTTGAAGAGGTCGCGGTTGTAGTAGGTAGGCACGAAGCGTGCTCTCATGACATCCTTCATTTGTGCCCAAGTAGTGATGGGTGGATCACCTCTTGCCTCACGGCGCTCAATGACTTGTTCCCACCAAATGAGGACATAGTCTTGGAACTGAAGGGATGCCATCACGATCTTCTTCTCTTCTTCATAATTGTGCAAACGGAAGATCTTGTCAACTTTCAATGCCCATGAAAGGTATTCTTCGGGATTGTTGCTTCCGTTGAACTTGGGCATGGTGAACTTGAGCTTGCCGTATCGTTGTTCTTCATTGTGTTGGGGTCGGGGATGATGACGCCCATGTTGTAGATGATTGTTCAACTCATGGTGTTCTTGACGCGGAGGGTTGTCAACCTCGTGTTGCTCTTGTCGCGGAGGATTCCCATTGTCTTCATGCTCTTGATGAACTTGATGGTCTTGGCGAGCTTGTGGAGGAGCGCGTCGAGCTCGAGGAGGAACTAGACGATGCATGCGAGCTTGAAATCGTCGTTCGTGAATTTCTTCGCGAAGTGCTTCCTCTTCTTCACGGGCTTGTCGGCCTCGGTCGGCAACGGCTCGACTCGCATCGCGTAGAGCTTGTTGCGCCTCAAGTGCTTGAGCATCACGGAATTGTTGTTCTTGACGTTGAGCCTCAGCATCTTGTGCATTTTGGTGTAGACGCATGCGTTCTTCATCTTCATGTTGGCATTGTTGTTGTCGTTCTCGAGCTAGCGCAAAGGCTTCTTCGGCTTGACGTCGTCGGCGCTCTTGAGAGTCGGTGTCCCGAAGTGGATTGAGGTTTGCTTGACGGTCGGTGTGCGCGGCTCGACAAAGAGTGTTCGATGTCGGTGTACTTGAGTCGGAATGGCGACTTGAATGGCTCCTTCTTGAAGTGGAAGAAGAGCGATTGAGCAACAAAGCGCGAATCTCGTCCATCCTTGTGTCATTCTCTTGCTTGTGATCGTCGAGCTTGTGGTCGAAGTAGTCCCTTGTACGTTGCTTGGAAAGTCGCAAGTCGGCGGCAAGGTTGTCGATGCATTCACTCAGAGCTTGTTGCTCTTGATGCAAAGCACGCTGTGCACCAAAGAGGTGACTCTTGGTGACGAAGGAGTTCATGTCATCGTCTTGCTCCATGAAGAGTGGGTTGGTAGAAGTACTTGGCCTATCCATCATTCCAAGACAAGTGTGAGTGGTAGAAAGAGAAGAACGAATACCAAATGTACCTTGACCGAAGTTGAAAGTGAATCGATGATCACTCCAATGTAGGACAAGGAAATAGCCCAATTGGTACGAATTCTTGTCGGTTTCTCACACCTACACAAGGTAAAGCTTATGGTGGAGCTTGGTTAGGATGGTGGCACAATTTTTAATGTGAATGTAAGCAAGATTCAATAATGTTGGAGAAGATTCGCAAGATGCAATGTAACAAGTAGACCAAGCATATACGGTACACGGAAACACACATGCAAAAAGATAAGTGGGGTTGTGCAACCAAGGGTGAGCCAAAATGTGGAATCCACAAAAATGCTCTTGTTGCACAACACTAGAGAGACGCTAGCACGATTGCACGATAGGCGGATACAAGAACTTGTGCACAACCTACATAGCAAAAATGCAACGACTTCTATCCCAAATATGTTTTATGCAAGGTGTTGCTATGATATGATCCAAGATGATCGAGTATGACAATCTTAATGTTGTATGATGCTATGGTTCTTGCTTAAAAGCTCTTTGCTTAAAAGCTTGGTTGGCTCTTTGATGTTTGAGCTCTTTTCTCATGCAATGCTTGATGAACCAAGATAGCAAGTGAGTATGTGATGACAACTTTGTGACACCAGAGATGATACCAATATAGGCAACAATGATGTATGTATGTATGCTATGGGAAGTATGATCACTAAAGTGCACAAGTCTCGTTGCTGGCAATACTCAATGGCTAGTCTCGATGCGTAAGCAATGCAAAGGAGTAAGGCGATGATGGCTATCAATGTAATGGCAAGAGTGATATGTCCAATACCAAGATGAGGTTACCGGTCTTGCTTCTGGTATGGTGTCAAAATGGTGGCACGAATACCAAGTCGTAGTCGAGGTGGTCGTTGTTGATGACCGGTGTTGATGACGCGTCCGTGGCGAAGATGAGCGGCGGTGATGTCGACGTCGAACCGTACCTAGATAGCCGAAACACAAAAGGATACGGTACCGCAACTCAAATTCTCAAAACCAAAGGCGACCAAAATTGTTGGAGTAGGTAGCGGTTAAGTGGCAATGTTTGCGGAAATTCGGTGGTGGTGTAGCGGATGATGTGGGGGAAGTAGCGGTCGTCCGGAAGTGGACGGATGTCCGGTCGCTGGTCGTCCGGTAAGGTCGGACGTCCGGTGCTTCCTGGGTCGCCGGACGTCCGGTGAGGTGACGGTAGTCCGGTGGTCGGGGTCAACGCGAAATTTCAGATCCGGGAGGTGATTTTGGGGATTTTGGAAGGGATTACAGGGTGGAAATGGTGGGGGAAGGCGAGATCCACGTGCAACACAACAAATTCACGGATCAAATCCAACAAAACATCATCAAAACTCACAAAACACAAGAAAAAAAATTTGGGCTATTTTTGTGGGGATTTTCGGATTGGGACGAAAAACAACAAAATCAAGCTAGAAAAACGAAGAGGGGGGCTCTGAAATCGTGATCAACCTTGCTCATGATACCAAGATGATGTAGGGTAGGAACCCTATCGCCCGATCTTTCACGAAAGGAGCGGATCCCAGGGAAAACACAAAGAACACGAGGATGAACGGAAGGAAAAACACAAGAGGAAATCACTAAACCGACACAAATAAGTCACACATGGGCTAGATCCTCAAGTACATAGAACGATACAAGAATTCACGGACAACTAGGGACGATACACGGTAACCGATTCTTCTCCGTGAGGAGGTCTTGAATCCACAAGGGGATCTTCCCTTAGAAAGGGGTCTTGAATCCAAGGTGGATCTTCTCCGAAGAGGGGCCACGGTCTCTCTCGTGGAGTAGATCCGATATGGATGAGCAATGCTCTATCTCTCAAAATGAGCTAAACCAATGCTGACCCTAGCTAGGATGAATGGGGGGGTCTATTTATAGTCTAAGTGCAAATGGGGCGAAGTGAAGGGGTACATGGGCCTCAGGCCCGAACACTGTGCGCAGACAGGTACCGGACGTCCGCTGGGGACCCGTCGTCCGGTGTCTCGGGAGCTGCCGGACGTCTGGTGTCCTCCGGTCATCCGCTGGTTCCGCTCTGTAATGGGGGTGCCGGATGTCCGGAAACACGGTCTTCCGGTGACTTTGGTTCGGGTGCAGGTGCGCCGGTCGTCCGGTCCGGACCGGACGTCCGCTCATTTGCTTTGGGTGTCGGGGCACCGGTCGTCCGGTCTGGACCGGACGTCCGCTGGCTGGGGCTCGGCTGATGCTTCAGGAGCCGGACGTCCGGTCCCGGCCGGTCGTCCGATGGCTGGGACTTTTCCTGCAGCCCTTCTTCTTCTCCGTCTTCTCGTCCATCTTCCTCTTCTTCTTGACCTTCCTCCTTAGCTTCTCCATTGTACCTGAGTATGCACAAAGTATCCATATGAGGTAGTAGCCATGCTTCATGTGCATCGAAGTGGAATTGTGAGAGGAGAGATGTCACCTCGGTTTCAAGGGCTCTCGCACGTGATCGAGTCATGGTTCTAGTAGGCACTTGATGAGACGATGGTAGGTCCATGGGGATGACCTTGGGATGCTCCACGTCACACTAGCAGGAGCTTAAGCTATAAGCCGGCTTGCTTGGGTTGCTCTCTTCACAAGCATAGAATGATGGTGGCCACACCGCTGGTCACATATCCGGCCTGATCCCACAGCTGGGGGAAGGGAACAATGTTCTGCGTAGACGCAGTCGACATCGGCGAGGGAGAAAATCCACAGTCGGTGCGTCCCAATCGGGGGTCACCGCGGTATGGGCTGATGTCGCGTCCCAACCGCCCTTCTAGCTACAGCCCGACGTCCCAGGTAGTCCATCTTCCTTTTGGAGCCGGCTTGCTCCATTGCCACAACTCCCCACGTAGCTCCATCTCCATGTCGATCTTTCTCCACTTTTACCGGCTTCTACTTGTGATGAGTTTATGTCTCATGAACTAGTGCCAGTACTATTATTCTAATCACACTTCTTCAATATCTTTGCCATTAGGGATGCTAAGCTCGATTTCAGTGGAACTGCACAAAACCATTGTATGATCCGAGGGTGCCAGCCATCTTTCCTTCGACAGGTTCTACCTGGCCAGGAAATTAAATCCTGTTTAGGGTTTAGGGTTTAAGTCGTAGTGACCCCATCAGTAGTTTTTCTTTCGTACACGCTCTCACACTTTTTTTCTTTAGTCGTGAAGTAAATATTGGCTATGATCTGTGAATCATTGAGATGCATCAACATGCATGTTAGTTTTCCTTTGTATTTGGTGGAATGTTGTAATGGGGCAACCTTGGAGTAGGAATGAAAATGGAGTGGAATGTTTCCGTTTTTCCGGAGAAAAAATGGAAACGGAGAGAAACCAACGTTTCGTTTCGTTGGATCACGCCATCGAGCAAAACCAACGTTTAAATCACGAAAATTCTAAACTCACGCGCTTTTACAGGGATCTTTTACGGGGTCATTCATAACTAATCTTCTCTCCCCCCTGATTTTAAGTGGGAGTGGGCCCCTTACCTTATTTCTATCCATTGAAAACCTGCCAGCTGAACCACCCCGTGAATCTCGTAAAAACATGTCTGTGCATGTAGCATTACTCTTTAAATCACGTCTATCGTGTTCGTGTCTCACCCTCCTCCATGGCTCGACCCCACACGGTCGCTCGGCATGCTACTCACCGCAAACCGAGTATACGATAACTTTCCTGCCTGCTTGTTGATGGATCACGCCATGCAGTACTAGTACAACTAGAAGAGATTGATGAGTTGGGGGAGGACAGCTAGCTGTAGCACGGACTCCCAAGAACTTTTTACATGCATGTTGTGGCTGGCTATTGCGACCTTTGAACACGGAGCAGTCGCATGCACTAGGAAGCGGCACGGGCGACGCTCTCTCGGCCGGCGCGCCACTTGAATGCCGGCGCCAGTGAGAGGTCACGTCCGCTCTGGCGGGGCATGAATGCGGCACTGACCGTTTCGGCCGGGAAGCACGCGCGGGTGATGAAGAGGGTTCGGGTTGGTGAGGAGCGGCTGTGCCAGCAGTCCGGACGCCCGCAAACAAGAGATGGTGTACGTTAATATTGCCGCGTATATAATTAACAACGTAAATAATGTGCGAGTTGGACAAATATGATTGGAGATGGAGATGGAAATGGAATTTTACGTAAACACGGATATGAATGTCTATGTCTATGTGTGTGTGCGCGACGACTCTCGCGACCTGGAAGCGGGGGCATGTTTTTGATCGAGTTTTCTTTCTTGGTACGTTAAAAAATTGTCCGCCAGTATTCATTTCTTTTTTCTCGGAACGCGCGTATTCTATTTAAAACCACTGCTATGGAGAGATTTTTTACTCCATTATAGCCTCTTGTTTGATAGAGTTTCTCGCGTCTCGCTCTCTCACCCCCACCATATCAAAACAAGATGACAGTGTCCACACTATCTCTCTCCTCACCGGTGGTCACATATCTGGCTGAATCCCGTCCGCTGTCGAAGGTTAGGAGGTGCAGCGTTGACGTTGTCACCATCGGCGATGGAGGAAGCCGATGCGCACCGTCCTCTCGGAGCAGGCGCTCGCGCAGATGAAGGTCCTCCGCGCCCTTGTTCGATGTCGTTGTGTGGGCAGATCCCGCCTGCCCGCCTAAGCGACATCTCGCCCACCTGAGGTATAACTTCTTGTACTGGTCCAGCTCCCCAGGTTGCTGCATGCGGGTTTTCTTCTATGCGACTACTCCCCAGCTCCCCATGTATAGTAGCTAGGGTTCGTCGGCTGGTCCAACATCACCTACTATTATAGAGGAAATGCCACTCGAAAAGTTGTCCTGATTTATGCCTCGGTGGAGGTATACATGTTGTTTCGACAAAAAGTACATGGTGGTTGTGCGGTCATTGTCCATATGCTCCTATTGCTGCTGCTAATCTAATACTATCACTGGTTAAATAAAGAAATGCTTTTTTTCTCGGGTATCCTGGTTTAGTTCCCATCAAGATAATCATGATGCTTCTATTTGTTGGTGTACTTTTCATAATTCTTATTGACAATTAAGATTTCGTTGTTAATCTTGTGAAACAAAGTAACAACACTATATCCCTTTTTATATTTTTGGAAACAACGATGCGTATCTCCATACCCGGGCATGTCTTCCTCAATTTTAGTGGAACTGCACAAAATTGGATGGCCATTGTTGTTCCGCCTCACTGTCCTCTGCCACATGGTTCTTCCTTCCTCGAGCTTGATTACTAAGAAGAAACATACCACAATGAGGATTTGTCGAACTTCATAGGTGCCTCACCCAAACTTGATGCCAAATGGATGATGCATCACCATGATGACCTATCGATGCTCATGGTTGCGCCTCATGGTTGCATCGGCTGGTGAAGCTGATCGATTTTCAATGAAAAATAAGTTGTCTTCCATCAGTGCTCTTTGCTTGTTACCCACAAAGATGATATCCTTCATCAGTTCACCTTGGTTGCATTGGAGACGCAGTCATCTTTCACGTTGGTGCAATTTTATCACACAATTGGCTATGAACCAAATGTTTCCTCGAAGAAGGATCGACGTTGGTACTAAGAGCATAAGTTTTGTATTGATTTCTAAGCCTTCTCACAACTTTGTCTCCAGCTCCCCTGTAATTTTATTTGTCCAGCTATTAACTTTTATTAAAAAATGGTGTGGAATAAAAACCCGGATGGACATAGTAGCCCTCCATTTTTATTTACTCTGCATATGAGATTTGACTGAAGTAAAACTTTGTAAAGTTTTACCAAGTTTAGGCCGAACACAAGAAACCATAATTGTTAGAGAGGGAAAACTGTACATACTCTCAAACCTTTCCGATAATTGAAATTAAAATTCTTTATTTGTACACACTCTCACACGTTTCCGATAATTTGGCGCATGTGTGGTTGTTCACTTAAGGGAGGGTAGTGTACCGCATGTGAAGGATAGGAAGTACGACCAGGATGCGTGGATCATTAGTTCATCGGAAGTATTCCCTCCGTTCCTAAATATTTGTCTTTCAAGTGGTTTGAAATGGACTACCACATACGGATGTATATAGACATTTTTTATAGTGTAGATTCACTCATTTTGCTCTGTATGTAGTCATTTGTTGAAATCTCTAGAGAGACAAATATTTAGGAATAGAGGGAGTAGTAGTTTTCTTCACTGGTACATTAGATAAAGAGTTTCGTTTCATACTTGCACAATTTAAAACGATTGTTATGGAGAGAATAAGAAAATCACTCCACTATATATTAGTCGTAAACATGAGTACTATACGGATGCAGCTTCATTGACTTTGGTGCACCTGCCTTTGGGTTTATGACAGGTGGGCCCAAAATGTTGTTGGCCCACCTGTCATACAGCCAAAAGCAGGTGTAGTTAAGGCACCGGAGCTCAGTCTGTACTACAGTATATATATACATGCTGGAGGCTCAGCGTTCCATTGCTAGGGTTTGCTATATTCACAGTCTCTCACCCCCCTCATAGCTGTCGAAGGAGGCGTCCGGATCCCATCGCACCGGGAAGGGGAGGAGGTGCAACGTTCACTCTATCGCCTTCACCGAGGGAGGCAATCCACTGCCGGCTACACTTTTCTCTTTCACCCAACGCCTGTGCGGGAGGGCCACCGACCCCTTCTTCCTCGCTGCCATACATAGTGTGGGCAGATCCGACCTCCCACCGCAAGCCTTGCCACATCCCGACGACCCTAAGGTATAAGTTTCTTTGAAACCATCATTGGTCTAGATGCATGCGAATCTTTTTCGATTCTGTAGTCGAATCTAGGTCTTGGTTCAAAGAGGAAAGAAGGGTGCGGTGGGGTGGAGCATGAATCTAGGACGTGGTTCAATGAGGAAAGGAGGGAGGGAAAGTAGTATAGACTAGCTATCTAGCCGCTTTGTTGGTCGAAAAGGGAAAAATGGGGTAACCCAGTACACACATCTGTAAGGAACCGAACTATTTGTTGAAATGGGAAAGAAACTGGGGGGTCGGGTAGTTTGTGCAGGACTAGATTTGCTGCCCTCACATAGCAAAAAGTTTCAAAGAGAACAAATATGGGACTAACGCATATATGCTGCTTGGCTACATACTCTGCATCACCCATTTATACGTGTGGACGCACATGGTGCTGGCATGTCCCGTGTCCCATCCACATGATCGTGCAGTGTGTTTTGAGATGTTGTGCTACTTGTATTGGTACTGTTTTAAATAAATATTGAATTGAAGCTATTGTATAGCTCTCTTTTCCCATTAAGTAGTGAACAAAAATGGTACCAACCCATACATGATGCTTATTGCTTTGTTACAACAAACTCTGCATCACCCCCTTTATAAGTAGATGGAAGCACATGGTGTTAGGGATCGGCGGGAGTACCATTTTTGTTAGGGATCGGCCGGAGTACATGTTTAAGAAATGTATAGTTCAGATAATGTCTCTGTTATTATATATCAGTTACAGTGTTTTACAAATGGTACTATCCTGCTTTGTAGTTCTTTCTACATTTTTAACCAAGGTATTGTTAAGATAATGTCTCTGTTAAAATGAATCAGTCGCATTGTTTTAGGAATGATACTTTTCTGCTTTGTCGTTCTTTATACATGTTGAAACAAGGCATTGTTAAGATAATGTCTCAGTTAATATGAATGAATCACACTGATTGAGAATTGCTACTCTCCTGCTTTGTTTCCCATTAAGATAAGGTAGATCAGTAGATGTTTTTCTTCTGGGAGTACAAGTCATCAACCGTTATTTCTCAGTAATTGTTTTCCTTATACCTTTGCTTACAGGGATATCAAAATTAAAGCTAGGTTTTATTCCGACTTTGATTTTGGTTGAACTGCACAAAAGGAGCCAATGTGTCTGAGGCAAACTGCTGCATTAGTGGGTCCAGTTGGTCTTACCACTTTGTAGAAAGAAGTAGTCACTGTTTGCGCTACATTACACAAGGAATGATCGAGAAGATTTACAGAGTATTAGTAGACACTGGTGACATGACTAGTCTACAGAGAGCATAGGAAACTCTAAAACACGTGGAGTGCACTATGCAAAAAGTGCCCAAACAAGTACAGGAAGCCAGGACAGGACTCCAAATCTGTCAATGTCATTCTAAGCAACAATGATGGGGCATCTGGGTATGGTAATCTGTTTACCGTACTTTCAGTTTGTTAGTCCACCGACTGGTGGGTTGACACTGGGGCCAATATTCATGTGTGTGCTATTGTGTCTTTGTTTTCTTGCAGCATATAAATACGATATCCACAGGGATGCTCAACTTGATTTTAGTGGAACTGCACAAAATGTCCGGATGGTTTGTGTCCTCCATAATACTTCATCATGCACAATACATCGAATGGTTCTCTAATCATTCGTCGTCACCTTGAGCCACCGGACTATATGTTCGAATGGTGTTGCCAGCGTCGGCCATTAAGAAGGGTAAGAAGAAAGACAAAAAGTGAGATGGCTGCTTTACTTGTGGTTCTGAGGAACACTGGGAAAACAAGTGCCCAAGCAAGTACCAAGAAGCCAGGACAGGACTCTAGGTCGGTCAATGTCACTCTAAGAAACAATGATGGGGCATCTGGGTATGGTAATCTGTTTACCATACTTTCAGTTTGTTAGTCCACCGATTGGTGGGTTGACGCCGGGGCGAATATTCATGTGTTTGTTGATGCATCTTTGTTTTCTGGCAGCATATAAATATGAAATCCACAAGGATGCTCAACTTGATTTTAGTGGAACAGCACAAAATGTTCAGATGGTTCGTGTCCTCCATAATACTTCATCATGTACAATACATCGAATGGTTCTATAATCATTCGTCACCACCTTGAGCCATCAGACTGTCAGATGACAAACCCGGCCCGTTCCACAATCATAGGCATTACATATTTTGAATGGGAAAAGCTTGTCAAAGTTGACATTAGTTTAATATATTGGAATTGGAAAACCTTGTCAATTTTTGCTCATTGATGTTACTAGAAGACATGCATTTGATATTTTTGAGTGGGACGCCCTTTGCTGTGAGCAACATCGATCGTTTTTTCCTATTCCTGTATTCAGTTCAGAAGTAAATATTTACTCTGCTGAGATGCATAGTCACATGAATGTTGACTTATGTAAGATATTTTAAGAGTTTGTTCTGAATATTTTCTACGTAATGCCAGGCCTTGTGTTTGATTGCAAAGTTGAGCTTGGAATGTTGTGGCATGCGGCATCATGAGTTGTTCACCGTGCCTCTTGAGAATAATGCTTCGTATTGTTTTGCATGTCGATCTAATGCCAGTGATTTGCTTGTTAAGAAGATCATCCTCTTCTGTTGTTTCCGTGCTTAAGAAGTTCATCGTCTTATGTTTCATTCATAGCCTATACGACAAGTCGGGTAGGTTAGACATGAAACCATATGATCTTCCGACCACCTCATCATCTTAGGCCATGATTGGATCGTCGTTTTCCAACCAAAACCGCTTGTAAAACTAACGCTTGTAAATAAAAGCAGATGGTCTCGGGCAAAGCGCTTGGTTGGTCGATTTCGACTAGTAAAATATACACTGGTCTCTCAAATTACACACGTAACCCGCCGGTTTTACTTACAGACCTCGGTCCCTCGGTTTCATTACGCCTGTATTTTATGCGTTGTTTTCGATGATGAGTAAATTACACTTGTATCTTAATACATGTGTGAAATAAACCAGAGCTCCCAAGCGCGGCCTTACCATTTCATGCCGTCTCAGTCTCTTGAAGGTGCTCGTAGGTGTCCGATGATCCTGGTTGCCTAAATGAGTAGCGGGCGTTGACCAGACAATCCATAGGGCCCGCGAGGCCCTCTCCGTCGTCCTTCGAGTTGTTGCGCTCACCGTGGTGCCGAGTATTGTTAACATGGTCAATGAACATGAGGATTTGAGAGATGACTTTATTTTGACGGGATGACACTAGGTACCCACTAGGGCCATAGCCATATGTACGCAAGTGCCTCCTTATTATGTACAACTATATATTTTTTTGCTTCCTCCTGGTTTCCGGACATGACGGTCCCACACCATTGTCAACCTATGTAGTCAATATAAACGAGAGAATTGCACAAGGTGCGGCCGACAGCTGGAACCAAGCAGCTCGAGCAGTATTTCTGTTTTTGAGGCGTGAGCACTGCAAAGTTTTTCTTGGCGATGTTTCCGTTGTTGTTCAGAGGAGAGCAGGGTATTAACTGGGCGGGCTGTGGCCATCTAGCCCAGGACAGATATCCAGCCCAGATATGAGTTTTTTTCAAGATGAAAATTGCTAGCCCAGCTATACGTTTTTTGAGGAATACCCACGCAAGGTCAACTTGTTATTCTCCGCCCCGCTGGGCTGCAAATCTTTCCTAGGAGGGATGCAAATGGGCTTTAAAAAATAATAAATGGGATGTAAATATAAAAACAGGGCAGTAACTATAAAAAATGCACCAAACACGAAATTAGTTTATAAAATATTATTTATGGATTTTGAAAATCTTAATTTTTAATTGTTGCACGCGCAATGTTTCGTTGAATTTTTACGTAATACAAATTTATATTTAATCTGACTAGAAATTTCGGGATAAAAATATTTTGGATCCCATCAAAATGTGGGAAATTTTATTGAATTCTATCTTGAACCGTTGGTTTTTTTAATAAATCTTGAACGTCTGGTTGAAATTATTAATCGTTGGCCTAGCTAGAAAATGGGTTGTACTTTTAAAAAACTGTAGATGGGCTGTAGTAAATTCCATTAGAATTTAAAAATGGGCTGTACATTCTAATAAATCACAAATGGGCTAAAGTTCTCTGCCACACACTTGTGGGCCTACTAATTTGATGTGCCCCCTAAAAAAGAAGTTGACGCATATGCAAGGCTTTGTCAACTTATTATAGTCAACACACGGTTCTAGCAGCAGTGGCAGTTGGATGTCTATCCAACGGATGTCGTGCTACTTCTTCAATCTCGGATATTCTAGCTTCGGCCGCCCAAAAAAATGATTCCTCCCCCTGACATCTGGGGCGCACCGTTTCGGAGGCTGACCTGTGGGCCTACTAAGTTCACACGTACTAAGGGCTTTCTCAACTTAGTCAATATAAACGATTCTAGCTGTAGTGACCGTACGATGTCCATCCAACGGCCGTAGTGCTTCTTCAACCTCTGGTCTTCTTGCTCCAGCCACCCAAAGCAGCGCCCGTCATGCCACCTGCTCCTGCCTCTCGTGGTCGGCTGTGCTGCCGTGGAGGCCTCACCGCCCCCTACTACTCCCACCGCTGTCCATGCCATCCCTCCACTCACCCACACCCCCTGTTATTCTACGACGATGGTAACCTCACACCGCAGCCGAACCAGTGAACCCTCATACTCCTCTCCAGGTGGGCTTCCACTACCGCATCTTCCTCGGCTCTGCGTCGTCCCCTTCCTAGGCCTCGCTGTCGTCCACCGCCCTGGTGCTCGCGGGGCTGACAATTGGGTCCACGGCGGCCGCAAGGAAGTGCCTCCATATTACACACAAAATAATTATTCCTCCACCTGACAGCAGGGACCCACCGGACGGGCCACCGTATTTCGCGAAAAAAACGTTTCTCACCTGACTGCTGGGACCCACCATCTACATCTTCGCACGCAAGGAAGCACCTCCTTATTACACACAAAAAATGAATACTCCCCCTGCTAGCTGGGACCCAGTATAGTGGCAGGCTGACTTGTGGGCCTACTAAGTTGACGGGGATGGAGGGCTTTGTCAACTTAGTCAATATGCATGATTCTAGCTCCAGTCACCGTACGATGTCCATCCAACGGCCGTACTGCTTCTTCAACCTCTGGTCTTCTTGCTCCAGCCGCCCAAAGCAGCGCCGGTCGTGCCGCCTGCTCCTGCCTCCCGTGGTCGGCTGTGCTGCCGCGAAGGCCTCACCGCCCCCTACTACTCCCACCGATATCCAGGCCATCCCTACACTCACCCACACCCCCTGTTATTCTGCGGCGACGGCAGCCTCACACCGCAGACGAACTAGTGAACCCTCGTACTCCTCTCCGCGTGGGCTTCCACTACCGCGTCTTCCTCTGCTCCGTGTCGTCCCCTTCCTAGGCCTCGCTGTCATCCACCGCCCTGGTGCTCTCGGCGCGGCATGGTCAATGTGGTCAAGGAACGACTTCCATTGAAAGAGTACTGTACATGGAGAGGCTGACAGTTGGGTCCATGGCGGCCGCAAAGAAGTGCCTCCTTATTACACACAAAATAATTATTCCTCCACCTGACAGCAAGAACCCATTGGACGGCCACCGTATTTTGCAAAAAAAACGTTTCCCCCCTGACTGCTGGGACCCACCAGCTACATCTTCGCACGCAAGGAAGTGCCTCCTTATTACAAAAAAAATGAATACTCCCCTGCTAGCTGGGACCCAGTATAGTGGCAGGCTGACTTGTGGGCCTACTAAGTTGACGGGGATGGAGGGCTTTCTCAACTTAGTCAATATGCACGATTCTAGGTCCAGTGACCGTACGATGTCCATCCAACGGCCGTAGTGCTTCTTCAACCTCTGGTCTTCTTGCTCCAGCCGCCCAAACTAGCGCCGGTCGTGCCTCGTGCTCCCGCCTCCCGTGGCCGGTTGCGATGCGGTGGAGGCCTCACCGCCCCCTACTACTCCCACCGCTGGACAGGCCATCCCTCTACTCACCCACCCCCCCTGTTATTCTGCGGTGACGGCAGCCTCACACCACAGCGAACCAGTGAACCCTCATACTCCCCTACGCGTGGGAATCCACTGTCGCGTCTTCCCCGGCTCCACGTTGTCCCCTTCCTAGGCCTTGCCGTTGTCCACCTCCCTAGTGCACTCGGCGCGGCGTGGTCAACGTGGTCAAGGAACGGCTTCCATCAGATGTGGACTGTATGTGGAGAGGCTGACAGCTGGGTCCACGGCTGCAGCAAGGAAGTGCCTCCTTATTACGCAGAAAATAATGATTCCTCCACCTGACAGCAGGGACCCACCGGACGGGCAACCGTATTTCGTGAAGAAAATGTTTCCCCCCTGACTACTGGGACCTACCAGCTACATCTTCGCATGCAAGGAAGTGCGTTTGGGCAAAAAAACGATTCGCCCCCCTGACTGCTAGGACCCACCAGCTACATCTTTGCACGCAAGGAAGTGCCTGACAGTCGGGACCCACCTGGTCGAAGCGTACGTAGCGTTGTCATTCTGGTCGCGAACATGTACGTACATACTGATTGATGTAGAGGCGCGCACGTGTCGTAGTAGAGGCGCGCACGTAGCATGTACACGTACGTACAACAGCCAGTGTGCAAGAAAGAAAATACGGCCACGTACGTACATACGGGCGGGGTCTCGAACGCCTACTTGCGCATACGTACGGCCAGGGCTCGTGTACATGGCTGGGTCAGAACAGAGAAACTGCGTCATTGTCGTGTTCATGGGGAGCCAACCGGCTGGGTCGGAATGGAATGCGTCATCGTGTTCATCAGGGAGGGCTTGGACAGAACAGCCGATGGAAACGAGGCCTGGCGTACCGCACAATGGAGGAAACGGCCTTGTGTTCGACCGGCCACGTTCGAAACGGGATCCTGTTCATCGGGAGGGGTCTGGCGTACCGCAAAACAGAGGAAACGGACCTCCTACGGTCAAAACAGGGGTCCTGTTCATCAGGAGGGGTGTGTCGTACCGTAAAACGGAGGAAACAGACTTGTGTTGGAGCGCTATGGTCGAAATGGGGGTCCTGTTCATCGGGAGGGGTGTGGCGTAATGCAAAAAGGGACTCCATGAGATATTCTTCATCTCCACCGTCGACCCCCTCCAGCCTCCACGGGCTACTGTTGATCCACCGTCGACCTCCTCCAGCCTCCACATGTGATTGTTCATCCACGGACTCATGTTCATCCAGCCTCCACCGCACGCTACTCCACCGGCTACTATTCATCCAGCCCTCTCCACGGGCTCCTGTTCAACCACCCCTACACGGGCTACTGTTCATCCAGCCCTCCACCATCTACTGTTCATCCAGCCCTCGATGGGGTCGTCCTATTCATCCAGCCCTCCACGGGGTCCTGTTCATCCAGCCCCAACCGGCTCGATCGATCGGGATCCTGTTCATCCAGAGGCAACACCACGTGGTCCTGTTCATCCACCCCCACCGGGAACTGTTCATCCAAACCCCCCAGCAACGCTCAATGTTCATCCAGAGGCAGCGTCGATCGGCTTCAGTTAGCAGCAGTAGTGAAGGAATCGCTTGATTGGGTTCAGTTAACAACCATCGATCGATCGCTCGGGTTCAGTAACTCGTAGCCTGGAGTGCAATCGCTCGGGTTTAGTTAGAACCCAACGCCTCGCTCGGGTTCAGTTAGAGCCCAATGCCTCGCACCCACGCGTGTGCGTGTATGAGAGAAACGCGCATCGCTCGGCCTCGACCACCCACCGTAACCGGGAACACCCTGATATTTTCCTCGCCCTCGCTTCTACCATGGCTTTTTCCGTCATGGACGGCCCAAAGAATGTCATGCAGCTGTGTCTCCGGCCCGCCCAGGACGAAAAACCCATTTTCTGTCATGATTTTTTATCATAAAAGTAGGAGCCCACCACATCTATGATGATACCAGGTTTTGTCACAATTATCGTCATAGAAGTGTCATAAGTATGATAGAAAAAAATTTGTTCGGCCCAAAATGTCACAGATGTGTCTTTTTTTGTAGTGCATCTTCAGCTACCCCAACACTCCTTCGACAACCAAACCAGGTAACATTTTCCATGTTTATTTAGCTGGGAGCGCCCCCCAGGCTGCATCATTCCCAGGCCGCATGGGCCTGTCCCTGCGGCACGTATCCTTTTACGTCTTTAGCTTACTCTACTGGGGGGCGCCCCTCGGGCTTCATCATCCCCAGACCGCTTGGGTCCGACCTAGTGGCATGTATCTTTCTTGCATTTACCTAAGCTAGTTTGCTTTCCATGCATAATCTATCTATGGTTATCACCTGCTTGATAGTCACCCACCATGGGAGCCGCGCGCCGATCGTCTTTCTTCACGATCCTCCGCATAAGAAGGCTAGGCACGGCGTCTGTGCTCGGGCCCGTCCCTGCAGCGTCGATAAATCCAATGGCTGAGCTCTGTCTGGCGGGCCGGCCCTGTTCACGTCACCTCCTGGGGTCGTTGGTGCTTGGCCTTCTCGTGCGATAACCTCGGGAAATTAATTTGGCGCAGGTTGCCTAACCATCTCGCATGAACACCACGGCCGTCAAGAATCAAGACCAGGCGCAACCCGCCTTGAGGTAGGGCCTCGTGAGTCCCGCGCTAGCTCACGGGTGCCCAGACACACCTCGTCTAGCCCTGTCATGCAAGCCACGTGTCAGGGCGGGGCTGTACACGCCCCGGGGGCTCTCCGCAGTAGAGAGTCCCCTCCCACGTGCCAGCGGAAGCACCATGCTCCGCGCTGGGAGTCGACACTGCCGAGGAGCGGCTACGCTCGTGCAAATGTAGAAGTGCTATGCTCTGCGCTGGTGATAAACAACTGAGGGCGGCCTCACGGCCGTATCAACCTCAGGGAGCCTCCGAGCTCATTGGCTGGCCTCATCGCAACACCTCCCCTCCGGAGAGTCGCGCAAGGGGGCTGGGCATGGGGGCTGCGCTCGGGTCACGCCCAAGCGTACGCCACCCTTCTAGGTCCCTCGGACCTGGTAATCACGCGCCCTACCAAGCGGAGCCAAGGTATGAAGTTCGTTTGAACGTCAAGGGGGATTCCTGAGCATCGCGACTCAGGAGCCTAACTGACCACGTAGCCCCTCACTCCTTGGTCAGTCCTGGTGATCCGGATGGCCCATTGGTGGATGACGTATGCGCGGGGTCGGGCCCTATCAACGTAGAACACTAGGCCTACTCCCAGATCTCCTTTCCATAGGCTGTTTGCACGTCAAGGTGGACTCCTGAGCATCGTGACTCAGGACCCTAACCGAGCACGTAGCCCCTCACTCCTTGGTCCGTCCCGGTGATCCGGACATCCCAATGGCGGCTGAGGTATGCATGGGGTCGGGCCCTGCCAACGTAGAACATAAAGCAAATGGAAAGGAAATCGCAGAATTTCAAAGCAAATATTACAAGACATATTGTTCTCCTGAAACCAAATGCGAGTTTAACGCCTCCACGAGGCATGGTGCGTATTGCAAAAACCAAACAGGAAAGGAGCCGCCATCAAGTCAATCTATCATCCCTAGACACCGCCGTCGCCTACAAGGGATGCTTCTTCTTCAACAGTGTCGCCTTCACCTGTACCACCAGCCGGAGTTGCAGGATCAGTAGCTCCGCCGGTTGGGGGTGCGGGAGCGAAGGCGCGGAACTTCTTCAGCAGGGCCTCCACCTGACCCTTCACGGCAGCGGCAGCGGCAGCGGCTGCGCAATGCTCGTCGTCCACAGGCTCCAGCAGCTCGTCAAGGCAGGTGGCAGGATCACGAAGATGGAGGTTGCTGAAGACGCGCGTTGATGCGGCTGAGGAAAGAACGCGGGTTTCTTCCTCTGCCATGGGGCCGATACCGGTCACGACGTCCTCAAGCGCATCGACCAGATAAGGAAGCAGCTGGGCAGGGCCCTCGCCGCTCGCGGCCAGCGGCTCCTCCAAGCCCTTCTCATAGGGTGACCGCAGCGCGTCCAAGACCCCTCCTCGAGGAGCTTGAGGGCCACGCGGTCCTCATCCAGGACCTTCGCCTTGGCTTCAAGCTCGGCCTTCTCCGCCTTCAGCTTCTGCTCCAGCTCCTCCAGCCGCCTGCACTCCGTGGCCTGCGCCTTCGCCAACTGCTCCAGCTCGGCGTCGCGATCCCTGATGGCGTCCTCTTGGGCCTTCATCTTCTCCTCCTCCGCCTTGCGGCCTCGGGCTTCTTTCGCGCGCTCCCTCCGCACGATCTCTAGATCGGCCTCCAACGACCGGCAGTGGTCCTGGGCGGCCCCGGCATCCTTCAGCGCCACCTCACGGGCGGCCACAGCTTGGGCGATGGCCTCCCTGTCCTTCTTGGAGTCCACAGCAGCCTGGCTCAGCGTGGCCTGGACAGACACATCGGAGTGAAGCCAGCTAGAGACCAACTCCAGGCGCCTGGCCACCAGGCGACGATCGGTGCCTTAAAGATCTTCTTGCATCAGGGCCATCGCAGAAAGAGCGCGCTCCAGAATGTCAGGGGAGGCCGATGGATCCAGAGATAGTAGTGCAGCAGAAGGGGGAGGAGGCGACATTGTCACCATGGCCTGGGAGGATGGAGGCTCCTGAGCCTTGGGGATTTCGGTGACCGAGCTAGGCGTTGGCACATCTGGAGCTAGCGGGGCCACGGGGGCTGACTCCTCCCGAGGATGCTCCCCCAAACCTCGCGAGGATGATCGGGCCGGAGAAGCATGAGTGTCATCTCTGCCCTTATCCATGGAGAATGGTGCGGCCATCGTAGGCGATCTGGTCTCGAGCAGCGCCACCTCGTCCTCCTTCCTCCTCTTCACCGTGGGCGTCGGCCTAATCGCACAACGGAGAAGCGTCAATGGTAAGCAGCAGAAGCAAGAACAAAATAGGACAAGAACACTTACTGGTCTACCGCGGTGTAGTCCCTCTGCTTCGTAAGCTTGAAGCCCGAGAGCCTCGCAGCCTGAGGCGCAGGCGCGCAAGCTCCAAGAGCGTAAGGGGGGCAGCGGATGAGCCAGAAGCAGCTCCAGGCCAAGTCGGAGTAGGAGCGTCATCTCGGGAGATCAGCGCCGACCTGCCCCTCGTTGGAACCAGGGATGGCTCCTCTCTCTCCGGGAGGATGCCAGCCTCGTCATCGTCGTCAGGAAGGGTGCGGACGATGTCGGCCTTGCGCAAGGGGGAGGTCTCCCCCATCCCCTTGGGAGTCGCCTCCTAGTCGCACTCCTCGCCCTCCTCCTCTTCCCCCTCCCTGCGGGAATCGCCAGAAGACATGTCCACCGGCGCCATCGCCAACGGGATCCCAGTGGGCGCCAGCGACACCAGGCCGCGCCCGTCAAAGGTGGGCATGGCGGCTGCGACCTGCGCCCCGTCCTTACGAAGGAACAAGGGAACGAGGGTACTCAGCGGATACTCTTGGTCGTCCCCAACCAAGAGGCGGAGAGCCACAGCCAACTCCTCTTCAGACAAGGCCTCCGGACTCAAGCGAAGCTTGTCTTCCCCGCCCCAAGCGTCCACAAGGGGCGTGGGCGCGCCTAGAGAGGAGCCACCCGCAGCATCAGGAATTCTCTTTGGAGCATGGCCCCCGTCAGCTTTGCCGCCTTCGTGTTGCCCGGCCTCAGGTCAGTGGTCATCTTCTCTAGCACCGACTTGGCTCGATCGTCAGTAAGCTTCGCGTGGGACCACCCCTCGTCAGACTGGGGCATCTCCGTCGGCAGCTTCAACCACGGGTGGACACACTTGGCATCCATCATGACCCACTT
Organism: Triticum urartu; assembly: GCF_056163025.1. Lineage (NCBI taxonomy): Eukaryota > Viridiplantae > Streptophyta > Magnoliopsida > Poales > Poaceae > Triticum > Triticum urartu. Next base: position 194,139,151 of record NC_141874.1, on the reverse strand, counting down.
GCTCCTGAAGCCATCGGCCTTCTTTCCGGCCTTCGAGATCGCGTTGGCCTTGCTGGCTGCGACGAAGTTGGCGCACCCAGAGGTGTGACCGTCGTTGATTCGGAGGAAGAAGAAGTGGCACAGTAGTGCCATGGACGACATCACCACGACATACGCCTCAAAGTAGAAGGCAAAGATCGACAAGAGAAGAACGGAGTTGGGATGGAGATGGAGGGCCTGCAACCTGTAATGACGGAGGACAGCCTAGAAGAAGTCGGAGAAGGGGGGAACCAGGCCCGCGACGACGGTGCTCATAAAGAAGGGGTAGAAGGAGCTCTTCGAAGCCTCCGGCACGTTGGAACCAGCCCGAAGCTCGGTCTTCCCCTTCTCATTGTTCTCCCCCGCTGCCAGCAGGCGTGTGGCAGCGAGGTTGTTCTCCGAGACATTGAGCGCGTCTAGAGCCAGCTCATACTAGGCAGGCAGCGAAATGGCATTGTCCTTTCGGGGCGCCATTGGTCGGAAGCTCAGAAGGGGATTGAAGCAGATCTGGAGATTTTGGAAGCAAGACGAAGGAAAGCAATGAAGGCAAGCATTGCCCGCGCCAGCCTTTTTGTCAGACGGGCAGTTGCCGAGGCAGCGTGGGAAAGCGGAGGCGCCCACGACCAATCAATCGCCACGCATCAACCGAGGCCGCAGGCTGTTGGGGCCCGCGGCGCTCTGCACTTGCCCCTTGGATTCACCTCGAAGCCAAGTATGAGCGCGCCTTGGGCCCGGGGGCTACTGTCGGTGTCCTGGGAACAGGGGTCCCCGGACTTGCCTGCCTGTGGCCCGCGGCGTGGCTCCACCAGCAGCCCTGCACGGCCCATCTTCACCAGCAAACACTCAAGACCCTTGTGAGGCGGGCGACACAAGACCTCCTTGGGGGCGGCCTCACCAGGCCGGCTCACGAGGGGCGGAGAGATCAAGGCAAGGGACACCTCATGAGGTTTCTGTGACGCAAGCCATGACGACTGGAGCCAGGCGGGCGCTAGCGCGCAGTGTCCTTGTTTCCTCTTTGGTGCTAAAGAGGCAAGTGTAGGCGAGGAGTCCCGAGGCATCAGGCAAAGGTTTCCATATCAGTGCAACAAGACCAAGACCAGCAGGACGGCAGGACGGAGGTCACCGTGGAGCTCAAGACGGCGTCACCACCAGAGCCTTTGGCAGGCGAAGACCACCTTTAGTCAGGATAATTTGTACTAGTTGTCTCCCTTTGAATTTGGCCGTTGTTGGATCCCTTCCCGCTCAATATTTGGGGAGAGGACCAGGGCCTCTATAATAGGACTAGCCACCACCATAGGAAGGGATCATTCAGATCATCCTCAACCACACAAGCCCACCAAGCACAAGAACACCTCTCCTCAGGAGTCTGTTCTTCCCTTGTAGTTGTTCATCCTCATCCCAAGAGGCAATCCACCACACTGTTGGGTTCTACGGTAGGGTGTGTCGACTGCAAATTAAAATTTTCCTACGTGCAGAACAACCAAGAACATGCTACGGGAGATGGATCACAATTCGTTACCACTAGACGCGCAGTGCCGTGCAGCGGAAGAAGAGTTGGGGCAGCGCGTCCGCATGGATCGTCTCCTCCTTTTCCGATCACCCTCACACAGCCGGTCGTCGGTTCCCACGTACAGGATTGCCGGAGCGGCGCAACTGCACCGCCTCTAACGGTATCCGCGCGTGCAGGAGGAACGTCGTGCGGCGGACTGCTAGGTCCGATCACACAACCGGCAGCGAGTGGAGGTGTCTATTCGCAACACATGCGAACCCTAGTGACAGCGCCAAAGCGATCAATAGCATGAGTGTGCGGCACCTCCACTTTATATAGGCGTCCGTCGCGGGCTCAACACTTGGGCCTCGCATGAACCCTAAAGCCCATAAGTCTACTTGGCCACAATCCGAATACAGCTCAGATCACATCCGACCAGTGTCCTCGGATCCGACCTCGTAGGTTCCTTCCCTTAAACGCGCGACCCCTTAGGTTCAAGCCAGCTTGGTCGCAGTTCGGATCACCTCCGAACTGCAAAGTTGGTAGCGGCCTCTAGCAAGGCATGCCGAACACCAAACAGACTATGAAGCTGGTTAGGCGAACTTGTACATCACACTTCCATTCCTTTTGCCACACGATATATGTTGTCGGGCTCAAGGCGAGTCTGTCATCCTTGTGCTAGCCCGACCTCTTTCTCGTTCCAGTGATGCCAACCACAAACCAGATTATCTCATAATCCTTGTCGCATGGTCATGCTTATCCTGGTCGGATCACACGAGGGGCCCAGAGTATATCTCTCCTGATCGGGGGGGCAAATCCCATCTTGCTCGACCACGTCTCGCAGCATGGTTCTGGACAAACCCGAAACCTACCTTTATAACTACCCAGTTACGGAGTAGCATTTGGTCGGCCCAAAGCAAGTCTGTCACCATCCCGAGTACATGCGTCAGCTCAGGTCTTAGGTCATAGAACATATGTTGTACTCGAGACTCACAGATGACATATCGTTGCGTCTCATAGTTGGGTCTGTCCGACTCGGACCTTATCTCGACTCGGATCTGACTACGTCGAATCCGACCAGATCCTTCCAAGTCCATATTATCCGGTTAGCATCCAATGCTCCATGGCTAGTGAGACCAAGCCATCGACCTTGTCATATACTAGTCTAGTTGGCTGCATGTCCACACAGCCCTTTCGACTAGGGACCTTTTAGGACAGTCATCATACGATGCATACTCCCACAAAAAAGTCACGTACTTGCTGATACACATCATTGATAATGTCCAAGGACTATCTTTATTCATAAACATATAGGAAATATCATCATACATGATTGCCTCTGGGGCATATCTCCAACACACACCACACTGGAGTAGGGTATTACACCACATTGGTGGCCCGAACCAGTATAAATCTTGTGTCCTCTTGTTCTTTGGGTCCGTCAAGCTAGGCCGCGAGATCATGATGTGCGCGAGCTAGAAAGGGGGAGAGATCTTCGTGTGCACCCCAGTGTTCGAACCTCAAGGGTTTTGCCAGAACCCGGAATCTGACAAATATATCGATCTTTATGTCTCGACCATTTCGAGACTCCTTGTCATGTTCGTGATCATATCCGGGACTTCGAACAACCTTCAGTACATCAAAACACATAAACTCATAATACCGATCGTCAACAATGGTTAAGCGTGCGGACCCTACCGGTTCGAGAACTATCACTACTGTAGGATGCTGCTAACGCGACACTACGATCAGAGACCCTTCGAGAAACTATGTGTGATGCAGTAATCGCAAACGGTGATGAATGAAAACCGTCAAAAAAGGTGCAAAACGTTTGTGATGGAGGATGCATCAAACACGGTTCAGATTTTAGTTGCGCGCGCGATTCAGGCCACACGGTTAACCCGTTCGAACTATTTGCGATGAGGCAGAACAACAGAAACGGGCAGCCATATCAATGTGTGTGCAATATACGGCATACAGTTTGCTCCGATGAACCGCTTTCTATTAGGGAGTGCAACATAAATGGTTAGCCACATCAAGGTGTGTGTGATATAGGGCATACAACTCACTCGGACGAACTATTTTTGATTAGCGAACGCAACAGAAATAGTTCAACTTAACAGGAGGTGTGTGATACGTGGCAAACAGCCGACTTGGATGAACTGTTTGCATGAGAAATTACAACACGGATGGTTTTTACTGTTAGTTCGTGTGCGATTCTGTGTGTACAAAAAACTTTGAAAAATGCAAACTAGTTGCTTGCGGTGGCTAGGAGTATCGCACACGATGCGTCTGCGAGTACTCGTGTGCGATGATTAGTAAGTTACACATGCGTCTGCGAGTACATGGCCGCAAGGGTGCTATGCTGATCATGGAGTCCGAGAAGACCATCGTCGGAAGACCACCAGCTCAGCCTTTTAGCTTATATTTTATTATAATTGTATGCATATGTAGCTCGTGAGTGTTCTGGGCCTTGCCGCATTTGGCATTTTAAATTATCATGAATATGTCAGACAATTATTAAGAATTATTAATAGTTGCCATTGTGACTTTGCCTCAACGGTGAGCAGAGCGCGCGCAGGGACGCCAGAGCGGAGCGCCCCGCGGCCGCCTCAACGGCGAGCAACCACGTGGTCAACCTTCTGCCATCAATAAATTTTGACCTTGTTTCTCGTCACATTGCTGATTACAATGCGATAAGTAATTGCAAATCTGTTCACACCTCTCAAACAAATATGTATTCACACTTAGCACCGGGCTATAAAAACTACCCACTTAGAAATTACGTCACAGTTCCTCTCCTCATCACCCACAAAACTGGTTTTCTCTGTCAAGTCGTTCCGCCATGACCAGTAGGAGGAGTTTAGGGTGGACATATAACCAGGCGGCAAAGACCAAGGCCGTGGAAGCACTAGAGAGGTCCCGCCGCGAAGCCGCAGCCGTAGCAGAGATGTCCGGGCGCGCCGTGGAGCCCTCGAACAAGCTCTCACGGGCACGCGAGGGCTCTCACAAGTGCATTCATGGCATCGGCCATCGTGATAGCCGGTGTTCCTGAAGTCCTTCACCGGCGATGACGACATTCTCGCTGGCGTCACTACATAGCAGGAGCTGGTCGACGGCTTGATGAAGCTGCTCAAGATCAGCAATGCCTTGGTTGACAAGGAGACCAGCCTCGTCGAGAAACTCATGGATGACAATGTGAAGCTCCTCAAGTTGGTCGTCGAGAAGGAGGAGGAGGCCACCGGATGGAAGATGCTGCATGAGCAGAGCAGTGCCTCAGAGATGACGCAGAAAGCGGTCATCGAGGAACTGATGGGTGGCTTGAGGAAGCTCCGAATCGAGCGCGAGCAGGAGGTGGATGAATCTGTGGCTACTTTCAACCAAAGTCATGAGGAATTGAAGAAGAAGCTGGAGGATTTCGCCGCCCGGCGATCCATCGACGAGTAGAGACAGTAGCGACCCAGATCGTTGTCTGCAATTTCCTTCTTCTCTTGCCCCCGTGTCTTCCGGGCTTTGTCGCATGTGCCATTCTAAATTATCCAGAATATGTAAGACAATTATTATGTGTGCCATTGTAAATTTTTCGTCGTATTATCCGTTGCCATTTTATTTGTGGTCGTATTATCCGTTGCCCTATGTGGCAATTTAAATTTGGGCGGAATACTAGTTGAAAACACGAACAAAGCAAATGCTGCCATGGGATCACAAGCAAACACCCTCCGTCCAGGTGCTTTAATTAACGCATTAATGGAGAAGTTGTGAGCGAGGCGGGCGGCGGCTGGTGCATGGAGTTCAAAGAGCTCGCTTCCCGTTGAGCATGGGCAGCCTTGCTGCTCGCACGTGTCCCGTCGAGCTTGCGAGGTGGACATGATGCACGCGTCCCATCGAGCCTGCGCGGCGGACTGCTCGCACGCGTCCAGTCAAAGCTTCACGGCGGACTTCTCGAGCTCGTCCCGTCTAATCAAACAGCTGCATGCACGCCACCGAGTATGGTTAAATTTCGACACGGTAAATATAATACAACCTTTGGGATATTAATGTGTTAGATTTTTTTCAAAAAGGACTTCGTTGGCTACTAATGTGTGCGCCTCTTCTCAAACTGGACGATTTTTCTTACCACAGCATATATGTGCCATGTCATGAAACCATGCCAAGTTTCATGTTTTTTGGGTGACTTTTTTATTTACTGGGATTTAAAAACCGAGATTCTCATTGTTTCAGAACGATGACAAGTTTGTAATTCATTCTCATTCCTTAAACGAGACCTAATCATGCACCCAATGACACATGTATGATTTCCCACCCATTTTGCTTCACTGGAGCATGTGGTTGTAGTTCAAATTTGAATTATGGACTACATTAAATGCATAGTAAACTTAGTAATTAGTAATATATATACAATGGCCAAACGAACCCTGAATAGTTTCAAATTTCAGCCCAACACTCCTGTTATTCTATGTTGCCTGTAGAAAACAAAGGTCAAGGCGAGAAGAGGCATCGATTATCATTTTGCCCACAAGAGGGGCATGTTTCCCTACCGGAACCACGAGGGTTGCGACATGCTCCGGTTTGTAAAAGGCTTGTAATATAGCTTCTCCCAAATTGGACAATTATATATACCATGTAGTGACACCATACCAAGTTTCATGATTTCCTGGTGAGTTTTGGATTTACATACATTTAAAAACCGAGATTCGCAATGTTTGTGGCCAGGCCAGGACGGCGAGATGGTTGAATTCATTCCCATTCGTTCCATGGGACCTAAACATGCACCCAAGGAAACATGTACGTTTTTTCTAGCCATTTTGGTGCACTGGAGCATGTATTTGTAGTTCGGATTTGAATGATGGACATTAAATGCCTAGCAAACTCAATTAATGAATAAAAAAGGTCAAACGAACCCTGAATAACTTCAAAGTTCAGCCTGAATCTCCAGTTGTTCCGTGTCATGTGTATAAGAAAATACGAGGCTAGAAGAGGGAGTGATTATCGTTTGGCCCACAAGGGGACACGTTTCCCTATCCAAACCATGAGGGTTCTTGCGACAGGATCCGGTTTGTCAGAGGTTTGTAATAAAGCTTGGCCCAAATTGGCAATGTTTTTACCATGACATATATGTGCCATGACATGACACCTTGCCACCTTTGATGACTTTCTGGTGAGTTTAGGATTTATGGGGACTTAAAAATTGAGATTCGAAATGTTTGAGGAAGAGCCAGGACACCGGTACGGTTGTAATTCGTTCCCATTCCTGGCATGAGACCTAAACATGCACCCAAGGACACATGTATAATTTTTCTAGCCATTTTGGTGAACTGGAGCATGTATTTGTAGTTCAGATTTGAATTATGGACATTAAATGCCTAGGAAACTCAATTAGTGTATAAAAAGGCCAAACAAACCCTGAATAAGTTTAAATTTCAGCACGGATATCCTGTGGTTCCATGTTGCCCATAGAAGAAAATACAAGGTGAAAAGAGGCAGTGATTACGTTTCTCCCACAAGGGGAACACGTTTCCCTATCAGAACCACGAGGCTTCTTTGAGAGAAGCTCTAGTTTTTGTAAGAGGTTTGTAATAAAGCTTGACCCAAACTGGACAATGTTTTTACCACGACATATATGTGCCATGACGTGACACCATGCCACCTTTGATGACTTTCTGGTGAGTTTAGGATTTATGGGGACTTAAAAACCGAGATTCAAAATGTTGAGTATGAGCCATGACACCAGTACGGTTGTAATTCATTCCCATTCCTGGCATGGGACCTAAACATGCACCCAAGGACACATGTATAATTTTTCTAGCCATTTTGGTGAACTGGAGCATGTATTTGTAGATTAGATTTGAATTATGGACATTAAATGCCTAGGAAACTCAATTAGTGTATAAAAAGGAAAAACGAACCATGAATAAGTTTAAATTTCAGCACGAATATCCTGTCGTTCCATGTTGCCCGTAGAAGAAAATACAAGGTGAAAAGAGGCAGTGATTACGTTTCGCCCACAAGGGGGACACGTTTCCCTATCGGAACCATGAGGCTTCTTTGAGAGAAGCTCCGGTTTGTAAGAGGCTTGTAATAAAACTTGTGCCACAATGGACGAAAAAAATTCCTCTACATATAAGTGCGATTCGTGACACCATGGCAGGTTTCACGATTTTCAGCTTAGTTTTGGATTTACGGGGATTTAAAAACCGAGATTCTTCTCATGAAATGTTTTCAAATAGAACATGGTACACTCACGAAAGCCGATATTCAATGAAAACTTCGTGGAAACCATATTTTAAAGTTTCATAAAAATCTGAAGAAAAAAATGTGGGATGTTAAGAAGGTGATGTTTTATTGCGACACAAAATTTCAAGTTGAAAAACATTATGAGATGTGAGCTATGAAAAAGACAAATTCCGCCTTGAATAGTGACATTAATATTTGGCACTATTCAACACTGATTTTGTCTTTTTCATAGCTCACATCTCTTAATGTGTTTCAACTTGAAATTTTGTGTGCCAATAATGTTGAAATATGCCCTAGAGGAAATAATAAATTATTTATTATTATATTTCCTTGTTCATGATAATCGTTTATTATCCATGCTAGAATTGGATTGATAGGAAACTCAGATACATGTGTGGATACATAGACAACACCATGTCCCTAGTAAGCCTCTAGTTGACTAGCTCGTTGATCAATAGATGGTTACGGTTTCTTGACCATGGACATTGGATGTCGTTGATGACGGGATCACATCATTAGGAGAATGATGTGATGGACAAGACCCAATCCTAAGCCTAGCACAAGATCGTGTAGTTCGTATGCTAAAGGTTTTCTAATGTCAAGTATCATTTCCTTAAACCATGAGATTGCGCAAATCCTGGATACCGTAAGAATGCTTTGGGTGTACCAAACGTCACAACGTAACTGGGTGGCTATAAAGATGCACTGTGGGTATCTCCGAAAGTTTCTGTTGGGTTGGCACGAATCGAGACTGGGATTTGTCACTCCATGTAACAGAGAGGTATCTCTGGGCCCACTCGGTAGGACATCATCATAATGTGCACAATGTGACCAAGGAGTTGATCACGGGATGATGTGTTATGGAACGAGTAAAGAGACTTGCCGGTAACGAGATTGAACGAGGTATCGGGATACCGACGATCGAATCTCGGGCAAGTATCGTACCGATAGACAAAGGGAATTGTATACGGGATTGATTGAATCCTTGACATCGTGGTTCATCCGATGAGATCATCGTGGAGCATGTGGGAGCCAACATGGGTATCCAGATCCCGCTGTTGGTTATTGACCGGAGAGTTGTCTCGGCCATGTCTGCATGACTCCCGAGCCCGTAGGGTCTACACACTTAAGCTTCGATGACGCTAGGGTTATAGGGAAAGTATGTACGCGGTTACCGAATGTTGTTCGGAATCCCGGATGAGATCCCAGACGTCACGAGGAGTTCCGGAATGGTCCAGAGGTAAAGATTTATATATGGGAAGTCCCGTTTTGGTCACCGGAAAAGTTTCGGGTGCTATCGGTAACGTACCGGGACCACCGGGAGGGTCCCGGGGGTCCACCAGGTGGGGCCACCAGCCCTAGAAGGCTGCGTGGGCCAAGTTTGGGAGGAGACCAGCCCCAGGTGGGCTGGTGCGCCCCCCACCAAGGCCCAAGGCGCATGGAGAGTGGGAAGGGGGCAAACCCTAGGACCAGATGGGCCTTAAGGCCCACCCTGGGGCGCCCCCCTCTCTTCCCCCCTTGGCCGCACCCTAGATGGGTTTTGGGGGTTGCCGCCACCCCTAGGGATGGAACCCTAGATGGGGGCGCAGCCCCTCTGCTTCCCCTATATATACTTGAGGTATGGGGCTGCCCAACACATGATTTAGATCTCCCTCTTGGCGCAGCCCGATCTCTCTCCCTCCTCGTCTCTCGTAGTGCTTGGCGAAGCCCTGCTGGAGTCCCGCGCTCCTCCACCATCACCACGCCATCGTGCTGCTGCTGGACGGAGTCTTCCCCAACCTCTCCCTCTCTCCTTGCTGGATCAAGGCACGGGAGACGTCACCGGGCTGTACGTGTGTTGAACGCGGAGGCGCCGTTGTTCGGTGCTTAGATCGGAATCGACCGCGATCTGAATCGCTGCGTGTACGACTTCACCAACCGCTTTCTTGCAACGCTTCCGCTTAGCGATCTACAAGGGTATGTAGATACACTCCCCTTCCCCTCGTTGCTAGATTACTCCATAGATTGATCTTGGTGATGCGTAGAAAATTTTAAATTTATGCTACGATCCCCAACAAATAAAACATCATCGTCTTAACATCCCGCATTTTTTGATTTTTTTAAACTTCAAAACATCTTTTTCTCGTGGTTTTCACTGGTTTCCACCGAATGTTGGTTTCCGTATGATATCCCCCCTCCCCCGCTGCCCATGACGATGACATGTACCTAGGGTAGGGCAATAGACCTGGTCTAAGCACCCTTCCCAAGGACACTGCCCTACAATCGAAGACATTCAAAGGACATCAAATTCTACCGACTGGAATATGATAATACCCAAGTGCAAGGAATCATCGTAGCAATTTCCAAAGGTGGAAGTGATAAGTATGGAGTGTCGAACCCACAAGGAGTTAAAGGTAAGATCAATATTCTCTCAAGCCCTATCTGCCACTGATACGACTCTACGTACACCGAACGTTTGCTTCCAACTAGCAACGAGAAATAAAACTAGGTTGTGGGTATGAAGAGGATAACTTATATCGGAGAGCTAAAATATAAAAGTAGGTGCTGTTATCATGAAGTTAGAATATATTTCTAAATATTATAAATAGCAAGTGTGGAATAATGGTGGATCGGTGTGCGGAATTGTCCTAGGCAATCGTTAACAAGACCGGTAATCACTATTGCAGTTTCATATGAGGGAGAGGCATAAGCTAACATACTTTCTCTACTTGGATCATATGCACTTATGATTGGAACTCTAGCAAGCATCCACAACTACTAGAGATCATTAAGGTAAAACCCAACCATAGCATTAAAGCATAAGGTCCTCTTTATTCCCATACGCAACAACCCCCTTACTCGGGTTTGTGTTTCAGTCACTCACCAACCCACTATAAGCAAATCATGAACGTATTGCAACACCCTACAGTGGGAACCCCTCACGCTTGCACGACACGGAGGGCACCATAGGACAGCATCAAAGTAAAACATACAACTGATACCAATCTAGATCATCAATCAACCCAAAGACAAAAGATATCTACTCAAAACATCATAGGATGGCAACACATCATTGGATCATAATATGTGGCATAAAGAACCATGTTCAAGTAGGGATTACAGTGGGGTGCGGGAGAGTGGACCGCGTAAAAGAGATGATGATGGTGATGATGATGGCGATGTTGATGAAGATGATCACCGCGGCGATGATTCCCCTCTCGATGGCACTCCGGTGCCACCAAGAGAGAGGAGGAGAGGTTCTCCCCCTTGTGCTTCCTCCTCCATGGCCTCCCCCTGGATGGGGAGAGGTTCCTCCTCTGGTCCTTGGCCTTCATGGTGATGATGGCCCCTCTGGGATCCTCCTCCATGCCCTCCGGTGATGATGGCCCCCTCCAGCAGGGTGCCAGAGATGGCCTAGATTGGTTTTCGGTCACTACGGAGGCTTCTGGCAGCGGAACTCCCGATCTAGGTTAATTTTCCGAGGTTTCTATATTTATAGGAATTTTTGGCATCGGTCTCACGTCAAGGAGGTGCCCGAGGCGTCCATGAGGCAGGGGCCCACGCCCAGGGGGTGGGCGCGCCCCCACCCTCGTGGACAGCCCGGGACTCTTCTGGCCCAACTCTTTTACTCTGGGGTCTTCTTTTGGTCCATAAAAAATCGTCAAAAATTGGCACGTCAATTGGACTCCGTTTGATATTCCTTTTCTGTAAAACTCAAAAACAAGGAAAAAACTGAAACTGGGCCTGGGCTCTAGGTTAATAGGTTAGTCCCAAAAACCATATAAAATAGCATATAAATGCATATAAAACATCCAAGGTTGATAATATAATAGCATGAATACTTCATAAATTATAGATACGTTGGTGACGTATCAGCGTCCCCAAGCTTAATTCCTGCTCGTCCTCGAGTAGGTAAATGATAAAAGAAATAATTTATGAAGTGTGAATGCTAGCAAGTGCATAAGTTTCTTCAATGATAGTTTCAATCACTTTTTATAGAATCATTATATATCATAACAGTAGCTCATCTTCATAAAACTTTTCATGATCAAGTAACAAACTATTCACATATTAAAGTATAGATCATAAACTTTCTTGAAACTAACAAACTATATTCTCAGTCATCAAACAATTGCAATTCATCTTATTTTTAGGAAGGGTCTATGTCAAAGCTTTGATTTAGCAAACTCCGCATACTCAACTATCATTTAGTCTTTCACAATTGCTAACACTCATGTGATATTTATGGGTTCAAAGTTTTAATCGGACACAGAGAAAGATAGGGGCTTATAGATTCGCCTCCCATCTTTTACCTCAAGGGTAATGTCAACAATAATAGTTCATGATAACTTACATCCAATTGGATATATATATCAGGATCTTTCCAACAAATGTGCTTGCTAAAGGATAAAATGTAAAAAGGAAAGGTGAAGATCACCATGACTCTTGCATAAGGTAGAAGATAAAAGTAAAAGATAGGCCCTTCGCAGAGGGAAGCAGAGGTTGTCACGCGCTTTTATGGTTGGATGCACAAAATCTCAATGCAAAAGAATGTCACTTTATATTGCCACTTGTGATATGGACCTTTATTATGTAGCCCGTCGCTTTTATTTCTTCCACATCACAAGATCATATAAAGCTTATTTTCTCCACATTAATAGATCATACATATTTAGAAGGCAATTTTTATTGCATGCACCGATGACAACTTACTTGAAGGATCTTACTCAATCCATAGGTAGGTATGGTGGACTCTCATGGCAAAACTGGTTTAAGGAATGTTTGGAAGCACAAGTAGTATCTCTACTTGGTGCAAAGAATTTGGCTAGTGTGAGGGGGAAAAGCAAGCTCAACATGTTGGATGATCCAAGACAATATACTTTATTTCGGACATAAGAAAACATAACCCATTACGTTGTCTTCCTTGTCCGACATCAACCATTTAGCATGTCATATTTTAATGAGTGCTCACAGTTACAAAATATGTCCAATATAGTATATTTATATGTGAAATCTCTCTTCCTTCAATATTCTTTCATCAATTGTTCAAGTGACCAATTCTAAGTTTGCTAACTTTCAATAAGTTTACTACCTATACTTATTCTATCTGAAGTCATTACTCCCCATGGTATAAGCATATGAAACATATATAAATTCAGATTTATGATATTAAATTATTCAACCATTTACTCATAGGATATACGTGAAGCACGTGAGTAAATGACAAACTACTCCAAAAGATAATAGTGAAGGACACTGAGTAGTCAAATAATTAACTAGCCATGGGAGGATTCCTTTTCATTTAATATTTCAGATCCAATGATTTTATTCAAACAACAAGTAAAATTGAAAATACGCTCCAAGCAAAACACATATCATGTGACAAATAAAAATATAGCTCCGAGTAAGGTATACCGATAGTTTTGAAGACGAAAGAGGGGATGCCTTCCGGGGCATCCCCAAGCTTAGGCGCTTGAGTATTCCTTGAATATTACCTTGGGGTGCCTCGGGCATCCCCAAGCTTAGGGTCTTTCCACTCCTTATTCTCCTCATATCGATATCTCACCCAAAGCTTGAAAACTTCAATCACACAAAACTTAACGGAACTTCGTGAGATAGGTTAGTATGATAAAGAGTAAACAATTCACTTTGGTACTATCAAAAACAAGGTTCATAACACAATTCCTACTATACCTTATCATTTCTACAATTTATATTGAGGAATATAAGTCATAGAAACTATAAAACAAGCAAACTATGCAATGAAAACAGAATCTGTTAGAAACAGAACAGTCTGTAATGATCTGAACACTAACCATACTTCTGCTACTCAAAAAATTATGAAATAAATAGGTGGACATGAGGAATTTTTCTATTAATATTTTTCAAAAAGAATCAGCACCAAAGCACTCTTCTACAAAAAAATGGCAGCTAATCTCGTGAGCGCAAAGTTTCTGTTTTTTACAGCAAGATCACATTAACTTTCACCCAAGTCTTCCCAAAGGTCTTACTTGGCACTTTATTGAAACAAAAGATATAATACATGATTAATACAGTAGCTTAATAATTAGAACACACAAAAACATTAAGGGTAAATATTGGGTTGTCTCCCAACAAGCGCTTTTCTTTAATGCCTTTTAGCTAGGCATGATGATTTCAATGATGCTCACATAAAAGATAAGAATTGAAACATAAAGAGAGCATCATGAAGAATATGACTAGCAAATTTAAACCTAACCCACTTCCTATGCCTATGGATTTTGTGAGCACACAATTTATAGGAACAAGAATCAACTAGCATAGGAAGGAAAAACAAGTATAACATCAAAACTTTAAGCACATAGAGAGAAAAACTTGACATTATTGCACTCCTACAAGCATGTATTCCTCCCTCATAATAATTTTCAGTAGCATCATGAATGATTTAAACAATATAACCATCACATAAAGAATTCTTTTCATGATCTACAAGCATAGAAAATTTTCTACTCTCCACATAAGCAAAATTCTTCTCATTCGGAATAGCGGGATCACTAGTTCCTAGAGTTGCACTCTTCCAAACCCGCTTTAGATGATAGTATTATTCATACTCCAAAAGATATAAGTGAAGTTCATGGAGCTTTCTACAATTAATATAAACTAACCAATGTCCAAGCTCAAAATGTATAAGTGAAGCACACGAAGCATTCTATAAAACCATACTCAAAAGATTTAAGTGAAGCACAAAGAGCAATTCTATAAGATCATACTTAAAAGATATAAGTGAAGCACATGAAGCATTCTATAAATCAATGAAGGGCTATCTCATACTATCATGGTTCATAAAGGAAGAACAAAAAACACAAAGGACACAAATCATGTGAATGAAACAAAAACCAAGGTATACCGATAATTGTTGAAAAAGAAAGATGGGATGCCAACCGGGGCATCCCCAAGATTAGATGCTTGAGTATCCTTAGAATATTTACTTGGGGTGCCTTGGTCATCCCCAAGCTTGAGCTCTTGCCTCTCTTTATTCTTCTCACATCGGTAACTCCTCGTTCTTCAAACACTTCATCCACAAAAAACTTTAACAAAAACTTTGTGAGATCCGTTTGTATAATAAAGCAAATCACTACCTTTAGGTACTGTTTCAAGCTCATTCCAATTTCATATTAGAACTATATCTACTATATTCCAACTTCACCATGGTTCATACTCCCCGATACTACCCATAGATTCATCAAAATAAGCAAACAACACACGAAAAACAGAATCTGTCTAAAACAGGACAGTCTGTAGTAATCTGAAGGTTCAGTAAACTTATGTAACTCCAAAAATTATGAAATAAATTTTACAATTTCAAACATTTACACAGAAGTAATTTGCAAAATGTTTCAGAACCATTTGACTTCGCAGTAAAAAAATGTAAAATCACGCGCTACAGCCAAAGTTTCTGTTTTTGTTCTGCACATAGTAAACAAGGAATCTAATCATCCTAAAACCAAAGCTTGGCACATTATTTTACAGATAAACTTTCATGAAAAATTCTACATTGTTTCCGTGAGCATGAACACAAGTGCTCAAGGTCGGCCCTCACTTCTTCAATGCATAACTTTCCAATCACTTCTCTTTTTGAAAAACTTTTTAGGCATGAGAGGCAAGTAATTTTTTTTTCGTATTTTCATTCTTTTAAATTTTTTGTATGTTTCACCCACAACTAAACATAAACAAAAAAAGTGACAACAAAATCTACTTAGTGAAGAAAGCAAACAAGCACACACGAGAATATCAACCCCACGCTATTGCTCCCCCCCAACGGCGCCAGAAAAGAGCTTGATAATCCCCAAGTGCAAGGAATCATCGTAGCAATTTCCAAAGGTGGAAGTGATAAGTATGGAGTGTCGAACCTACAAGGAGCTAAAGGTCAGATCAATATTCTCTCAAGCCCTATCTACCACTGATACGACTCTACGTACACCAAACGTTTGCTTCCAACTAGCAACGAGAAATAAAACTAGGTTGTGGGTATGAAGAGGATAACTTATATCGGAGAGCTAAAATATAAAAGTAGGTGTTGTTATCATGAAGTTAGAATATATTACTAAATATAATAAATAGCGAGTGTGGAATAATGGTGGATCGGTGTGCGGAATTGTCCTAGGCAATCGTTAACAAGACCGGTAATCACTATTGCAGTTTCATATTAGGGAGAGGCATAAGCTAACATACTTTCTCTACTTGGATCATATACACTTATGATTGGAACTCTAGCAAGCATCTGCAACTACTAGAGATCATTAAGGTAAAACCCAACCATAGCATTAAAGCATCAAGTCCTCTTTATTCCCATATGCAACAACCCCCTTACTCGGGTTTGTGTTTCAGTCAATCACCAACCCACTATAAGCAAATCATGAACGTATTGCAACACCCTACAGCGGGAACCCCTCACGCTTGCGCGACGCGGAGGGCACCATAGGACAACATCAAAGTAAAACATACAACGCAGACCAATCTAGATCATCAATCAACCCAAAGATAAAAGATATCTACTCAAAACATCATAGGATGGCAACACATCATTGGATCATAATATGTGGCATAAAGAACCATGTTCAAGTAGGGCTTACAGTGGGGTGCGGGAGAGTGGACTGCGTAAAAGAGATGATGCTGGTGATGATGATGGTGATGTTGATGAAGACGATCACCGCGACGATGATTCCCTCTCGATGGCACTCCGGTGCCACCAAGAGAGAGGAGGAGAGGTTCTCCCCCTTGAACTTCCTCCTCCATGGCCTCCCCCCTGGATGGGGAGAGGTTCCTCCTCTAGTCCTTGGCCTTCATGGTGATGATGGCCCCTCCGGGATCCTCCTCCATGCCCTTCGGTGATGATGGCCCCCTCCGGCAGGGTGCCAGAGATGGCCTAGATTGGTTTTCGGTGGCTACGGAGGCTTCTGGCGGCTGAACTCCTGATCTAGGTTAATTTTCCGAGGTTTCTGTATTTATAGGAATTTTTGGCGTCGGTCTCACGTCAAGGAGGTGCCCGAGGCGTCCACGAGGCAGGGGCCCACGCCCAGGGGGGTGGGTGCGCCCCCCACCCTCGTGGACAGCCCGGGACTCTTCTGGCCCAACTCTTTTACTCCGGGGTCTTCTTTTGGTCCATAAAAAATCGTCAAAAATTGGCACGTCAATTGGACTCCGTTTGATATTCCTTTTCTGTAAAACTCAAAAACAAGGAAAAAACAGAAACTGACACTGGGCTCTAGGTTAATAGGTTAGTCCCAAAAACCATATAAAATAGCATATAAATGCATATAAAACATCCAAGGTTGATAATATAATAGCATGAATACTTCATAAATTATAGATATGTTGGAGACGTATCAGAATCACCTCAAGATGCAACCCACTTGACCATGAGTTCCACTCGGATAACCCAATTCCATTCGACCAAGATATAATCATTCGACCACATCAGAACCACTTGGAGTACGGAAGATCTAAGGTCACTCTGGATGGCAACGGTCGGGCATTCACTCTGTAGTCTTAAGGGTCATTTATATCACTTTAATGCTGACATTACTAGTAACGTCCCCTCTTTATGTACATTGAACCCTATGTAACGGGCGATGGCTGGGGTCCTGGCGCACTCTATATAAGCCACCCCCCTCCTTTGGGACAAGGGTTCACACCCCTTGTAACTTCACGCATAATCCAATCAACCAGCTGTAACAGCCTGGATTTTTGCCCTTTTCTTTTCCTTTAATTTTCTAGGATTTCCTGTTTTGATTTGCTTTTCTGTGGCTGTGTGGTTCTGAAACTTGGGAAGATCATGTGTTCCTAGGTTTTATAGTGGCTTGTCACCCTCATCATCATCCCAAGATCATGTCATTTCCATCCTTGACCTAACCCAATATTCTTTTTATTGGGAATAATCCTTTTCTGATAAAGGAATAACCCTTTAAAACCCTAGGTTGTCAAGCAACCTATATTTATGTCACTTCAAAAATTCTCAAATAATTCTCATAAATTGCTTGGGTCCTATATGGTTCAAATATGTTAAAACATTTCCTTGCCATGTTCAAAAATACTCGTCCAATAATTCTTTTCCTATAATGCCTTAAATGGCACTTTGCAAAGGAAGTGCTATTTATATTTGATTGATTGACCCCAACCTCTTGGACATCTTTTCCTATCCAAATAATTTCCGCATGCCAAAATTCAACTCAATTTGCTTAGTAAATATTCCTGAGCAAATTTTCAAAGTTCCTGTCTGAGGGAAGTAATTGTGAAGGAAGTACAAGCTAGGGATATCCAAATGAGCTGAAATTTTGCAAGGTCCTCTATATGATCAAATCATGACTCTCCACCAAATTTGAGCTCATGTAACTCATCTATGTGATCCCAGCTCCAAATCTTGGTTTCTGGTCAGATTTTCAGTTTGTGAAGCAACTATATTTTATATTGCTTCAATTGAGCTGAAACTTTACCAGGACAAAGTTCTACCTATATCAACTCCCTCCACCAAGTTTTAGCTCAATTAGGTAATGCATTTGCCCTGTGCAATGTTTCCAAGTTTCTGTCCAGAGCAAAGCTATATGAAGCAAGTGTTATTTTGGCTCATCCAAATGGCCTGAAACTTTTTGGGAATCTTCATATCTTCAAATCATTGGGCCATTCCCAAATTCAACTGAATCCCAATTGATATGTGAGTGCTACTTCATGTTTTGTATTTATGTCCAGTTTGGTCGTTTCTACAGCAACCACTAGCTAAACTCCCCTTCTTGAGCTGAAACTTTGCCATCTTAATCACCATAGTGTGTGATCATCACCAGACAAATTATTTACCATGTTACCAAGCTGGTGTCACCACAACATGTTACAAGCACCTTCCTGTTGATTTACTTGGCGCTAGGTGCAAATCTCTTCTTTGCACCTGGACGGATTTATTTCCTCATTTTGACTGATTACACGATGGTCTATCTACTGGACATGGTAGCCCAGCCAGAACGTGCAATTTGCACTAGTGCCCGTGGTGATCACGCTGGCGTCACACACATTGCAAGCTCTGGCTCGGTCCGGCCACTGTGCTCGTCTCCTCCCTCCTCGTCTCGATGTCCAACCATGTCCTGGAGCTTCCCCGTGATTGACTGCATCTCACTGCATCGCTGCCTCATCGTGGTTCACTTTCAATGCGTCGCAAACGCCATGCCCGTGCCATGCACAGCCTCTGTCCACCACTAGAGCACTGCACAAGCTCGCTAGCGTTGCTATAGAGCCCTCCCCTCGGCTATATAAGCGTGCCCCGAGCCGCAGCTCATCCACTCCTCATTTGCCTCCCTAGCCCACCAGAGTCCTCGGTTCCTCTTCTCTTCACCGAAGATCACCATGGTCGCCTCGGTTCCTCCTCGGTTCTGGTGAACCTAGCCCCTCTCCTCTCCTCCCGAGCTGTCCAAGAGCTTTCCCTCGTCTCCACGAGTCGCCCCTACTCCTTGTTCATCGCCGGAGAGCACCATGTCCGCGTGCCCCGAGTCCGGCCGACACCCCCACCTCCCGGCCTCCACCTCAACCAAGCAATCCGGAGCTCCTCCATCTCTCCCGACGCCGCCAACGCACTCCCCACACATCCATGAGCCTCCCCACCTCCTCCATTTGTCGCCAGAGCCACCAGAGCCTCGCGCTAATCTCCACCATCGCCGACGGCGCTTGTCTGTTCCCCTCACAGCACCGTCTCTCCCGCTCATCTCCGATGCCTCTTTCCCCCCAGAACGGGTGCGGCACTCTGCCCTGAAGCCACCAGTGCTCGCGCCTCGGCCTGAGGTGGCCTGAGCCGGCCAGGCCATCGCCGGCATCGCGGCCCCACTCCTTGCCTCCTCTGTTTCCGTTGGGGCGCAGCGGGAGGAAGAAGAGGACGAGCGCCCGTGCCCCCTGTCCCCCGGGCCCGGCCGGTCAGTGGCCCAGGCGCCCCCGCTGACGTGTCAAGTGGACACGTATTCCGGTCAGTGCGCGTTCAGTTCCCGAAAACGCATTTCTTTCCTTCTTTGGCTAAAGTGTGTTTTCTGTTAAGGGAAACATATTTCTCTCTATTATGGCTCTGAATGCGTTTTCCTTTTCAGAAAACCTAAACTGCCGGAAGGCGTTTTCAGTTTTTCCACCAGGGGCCTATTTTCTGAAGCTTATTCACAGATTGATCCCTGATCTTCAACACCTCACAACTTTTGAACCGTAACTCCGATTGAGGTGAAACCAGCACTTACTTTTTTGTCTCATCGAGCTCTATCTTTCGGTAACATTTTCACTAGGTGGTCCCACAGTGAAAATGACCATTTTTTCCTTGCCTCTAATCAGCCCCCTCTGAGAGAGAATCGTCAGACATTTTGTTCCGCGGCTTCACTGCACTTCTTCTCGGAGTCTCCGTCACCCCCAGGCAAGCCACAACAACCACTTGCATGATAGTAATGCAGTAGCCATGGTTTTCAACTTGAATATATAATAAATTTTTGCTTGTTTTGATATGGTTATCGTTGTTTCAGTGATGCTTATAGATCTGTGTTCACTTTCATACTATGCTCTTCTGCATCTTGTTGTCTTGCACTTATTAATAGTATTATTGTTGTCTGTCATGCTTGATAGTAGTAGCAGTGTGTTCTCTCGGATGCATATTTATGAGTTGTTTTCTAGTGACATTGCTATGCATGTAACTTTGTATCCTGCTGGTTATATGCTTACTTGGTAGTAGTCTGGATGAGTTCTTGCATGTTATTTATTTATGATGCTAGTGGTCATGATATGCTCATGTGTAATGTTATGTCCGTCATCCGGTTAATGTTTCATTATGGTTATGCTCGATGAATATGTTGCACCTCCATGCTTATGTTGATTCATGTTCATGCATTGTTGTTGCATCATGTTATTTTAATATGACTCAGCTTATTGCATTCAAGTTTAACCGGACTTAATTGAACTTGAACAACTGTTGGCTGAGTCATGGTGCCACCATATCAAGCTGACCAGTGCAACAATGCTTACCTAATGGGAAGGTCCTAACTGGGTCTATTGTCGTGCCTCTCGTCGGTGCCTCCAACAAGGGAAGGTTATGGGCGCTCGCTACCCTGATCAGGTAGGCAGACATAAGCGTTGTGTGCCCGTAGTAGTTTGGCGCCTTTTTGTCCCCGTTTGGGACCGTTTATGTTTTGCCACGACGGTGGCCGTTGGTGCCTTTTGTAGGCACGGAGCCACCCAGGACTGAACCCTGAGGGGGTGTTGGTCGGAGTGGCCGGGAGAGTGTCATGGCAGTAGGACGGTTTTGTCGGAATGTCGTTGGTCCACCCAAATGGGAGTGCGAGGCCATGGGTTCCGTGGTGTGGGTACACTGTGCTAACCTCTGTAGAGTGTGTATTAAATCTATTGATAGCCGTGCCCACGGATAAGGGCTCAGTTCGTGTCGGTCACACTATGGGTCAACAGTAATAATAATAATGATGTGCTTAATAACAACCCCGGTTCGATGATGAGATAACTTGGTTCTGTGATCCATGAATGGTCACCGTTTGGTTACTAGGTAACCCATTGAACCAAGAATGGATCCGTTTGTGATCCGTTAATGATCACCGCGGTATCGAGGATATCGAGTTGTTGGATATTCGTGATGGTGTTCAAGAATCGTGGGTAAAGATCAATCTCCTTGTGGTCATCTAATGATTACTACAGTATTGTTTATACCAAGCTTGATTTGATCCTGAGATGATCGTGTAATATCTGGGGTTGGTAAGTGATGCATATGATGGTAACCTGAACAGAATAAGTGGTGCATATAGTGTCATCATGTTGCATGCTAGTATCGTTAGATTTATATGTTCATGCCATGCTCATATTGTTCTAGATGTATTATGTTCGTATTGTTGATGCCATGTTATCCTGATGATCTCATGATAATTCCTGCTTAACCTATAATTGCCATGCTATTGTTTGTCTTGATTGCTTATGGTTATTGTGATCTTGCAAGTACATTCAATGTATTGACCTGGTGTGTCATGCCAGTTTGCAGGTCGTGCCTGGATTGCTTGCTTGTTTGGTGTTGTTCCTGTGTTCGCGAGCTAGGATAAACGTTCCAGCCAGAGTCTCTGTGGATTGGAGTCCATCGTCGTCGTTCGTTGTTCCGTTGCCAGTAGTTGTTCCGCTGCCTCAACTTGTTATGCTGCTTGCATCGAGCAACTGAGGATGGCATAGTGTCGCTGTGCTGATGTTATTAATTATAATATCAGAGACCTTGTATTCCTATTCGTGTTGTAATAGAGAGCTGGTTTGTTCTATGCTAAGCAGTGCCGTATTCCAGAAGACTTCACCTCGATCTCTGGGATGGAATATGGGGCATTCCGGTTTTCTCTGAGCCGGGGTGCCACAGGCTTGGTTTCAGAGCAGGTCTGGCTGTAGAGCGTCCTAGTCTGCTGGAACGTTAGAAAACAGTAGTACAGGGTCTGGTTGTTGCCCTTGCTTGCTGCATTTGGTTGTTACATTTGTTTGATGCATATAGTCTTATTTCGGTTACCGTTAACCCTTGTTTCATGCGTAGATGGCGATCAACTTCCATGGTTTCAGTGCCATCCCCATAGCTTCCGCTGTTGTTCCCATTGAGTTCAGTCCCACTCCTGCACCTCTCAGCTTTGCCGCCCTCCTTGGCGACATGTGGTGTAGCATTTATCCCCTCAGAGATCCACCTCATTATCAAGTATTCTAGTATTCTGCTGGAGGAAGAATTCGGGAATATGTTGCTCATGTTCATCTATCAGCCCCGATTCCTGTCGGTAAGCGCACCTAAAGTTTCCACGGTGGTTATGGCGCTACTCCCGAGCGTGTCGTTCAGCTTGCCACAATGGCAGGAATCACCGGTCTTCGGCATCAAGAAAGCATGGTGCAAGAGAAGGGGTGCTTATCAATATTATCCCACCATCGTCGAGAATCCTAGGCGGATCCAGTTTCCGTCTGTCGACCCTCAAGATGACCTAGCTATCCTCGCCATGTCTCATTACATGATAGCCGAGTGTCTTCTTATTGCTGAGTTAGTCCGAGACGCCATTCGAGCCAGGAGATTTCTTGGTGTCGCTTTACCTCAGTCTCCGCCAACTTCTCCAAATCTTCTGCCTCGTCCATCCAGAGTTTTAGAGTCAGCGGTTCCACTCGCTAATCCCTTAGCTTCCTTGTCAGTGCGCGAGCGTTTGCTCAAGCGTAGGGTGTAGTTCTTCGTGTAGTGCTTGTGCATCTGCTGTAGTATCAAGCTTGTGTGTGCCTGTGTGGACCAGCTTTGTAGATTGTTTGTCTTGTGCTTTGTTGCAATAAATCATTTTCTCGTGCTTCTTTGTTTTGAATCCTCGGTGTTACCCCCTTATGGAAATTACTCCTCGACCAACACCGAATCAGAAGAAGCCATAAACAGTACAGATATACACCAAGGAATTCGGTTAAAATCAATGAGGTTTTCAACTGACAACATTGTATCGCAGACATCCATCTGGATACAAATTGTATTCTGATTAGACTTTCAGTAACAAGTACCTGTCAGAGATACACTTTATCGCAACAAATATTAAATCAGAAAGAGGAGAAAATTGGATCAACAGTGCATTTCAAGACAAAGGTATGGGTATGCACAATGATTGAATCTGCTACAAGTCAAAACTAAAACATTGCGGCACCCAGAAATCAGTCCAAATACGCAATGAATTCAGCAAGGATAGTCAGACATTTCTTGTCATACAAATAATCAAATGCCAGACCGATAATATATATATATATATCATTCCATTCACCAAGAAAAGCAGTTCCGTCCAGCTCCAAAATTTATTGACGAAGTATACAAAGACAAGGTTCCTAGTCTGCATTGATAGGGTATGAATGGATTCCCATGCAAGATATTCAGTCTTCTCAATAAAATACTACAAAAGATTCTGGCATAAGGTACCGAGTCTTCCCTAGCAAAGTCTTTAAGGGGGAAGCTTATGAGGTACGGTACCTCATTTTCCTCAATAAGATATCCACCGAAGGCTTCGGGCACAAATCATCCAGTCTTCCTCAGCACGATACCCGGTTGTTTCCGAACGCAAGCTGCCCAGTCTTCTTCTGTACGGCACTAATACAAGACATTAAATTATGAATTGTCAGCATATGACAGTGTTTTCCAAGTGGCAGATCTGCGACAATTTGGTCTGAGACAAAAATTAGTCAAAACAAAGGTATGCCCCGAGAATCAGATATTTGTTCATTCAATGAGTATGCTGCCAAGTCCATGCAAGTCTCTCACATAAGGAAGAATTCACGGAAGGACAACATTGGGGCAATAGTCTTGGCAGTGATTATCAAGATCAGCCCCGCAAGGTGATATTATTAACCGTGGCACTGTCCGACAGAATCAACAACAGTATTGAGATCTGTATAACCACACGTGAGCCGGATAAATATATGAAGGCTCAAGACATGAATCAGACCAAGGTATGATTGCAAGATATTGCACATGACAGTATTCAGGGCCGCGAAAATAATCAAGTATATATAGGGCCCCACTCATGCAGTTAAGGATCCAGATGAAGAAAGTAATAATGAAAGAGCAAGACCAACAATACAAATATGTCGATTATTGTGTGAGCAATGTGATATGTATGCCCAAGACAGACTTATTCCATATCGAACCCCGTGAAGATATGCCTAAGAGGTCTACTCCATTCTAGTAAGGACCTCATGGCAAGGTAACCAGCTCAGTCCACAGTATGCTAAAAAATTGTCAGCATTAAATGCGTGAGTCTGTCAAGTCCGAACCCAGGACAACTCACTATATTGACCTCAACACCCGCGATGGAGCATCGCATGGACTGTTATTCCCATGGAGATACTGGCAAAAATGAAGAATCGGTGTGAGAACACATACTTTGAGGATTGTTATCTCTCGCATATGGGAAGCAATTAAAGAATAGCCTGTGTGAATGGGATTCTTTGCCAATATCACTGCCAGTCAAGTCTCCAAATGATATCATCAGGAGATGGTGCATTTTTCTTTCAGTCATGGCAGGCGACAGTCAAACCTTTGGTACAACTTGGATACTCAAGAATGTGAAGCCAGTCAAGATAAGTCAGAAACTCCTGCAAGATGTCAGAATCCGTTAGCAAAACAGGTGTGATCCATCTCACTATTTTTGAACCCAGAAGGCATGCATATATTCAAGGAACCCGATGCCTGGATAGAAGAGATTCTTTGTTCCACGGGAAGATATGTTCCCCAACTCCGTCGAATATTCTCGGTACTTGATATGAGAATAACATTTCCAGCAAGGATCAATATCGAGAAGGACACATATGTCAGAAGGTCTTTCGGACCCTAGCTTAGCCAACAGATATGCAAGAAAATTTGAGTCAGTATGAATAGGAACATATGGGGTAAGTCCTATCAGAATGTCACATACAGTGAAGCAAACCACCCCAGATCAAGACCGTCAGTCAGATCCAATTTAGTGGAAATATTATATGGGGATGAATAAAAGAAACCCGAGTTGGAAACGGTTTCTTCAAGTCAGAAAAATTATCTATCCCTGAGAAACCAAATCTCGAGGACGAGATTTCTTTAAGTGGGGAAGGTTTGTAAGAGCCTGGATTTTTGCCCTTTTCTTTTCCTTTGATTTTCTTGGATTTCCTTTTTGATTTGCTTTTCCGTGGCTGTGTGGTTCCGAAACTTGGGAAGATCATGTCTTGCTAGGTTTTATAGTGGCTTGTCACCGTCATCATCATCCCAAGATCATGTCATTTCCATCCTTGACCTACCCAATATTCTTTTTATTGGGAACATTCCTTTTCTGATAA
Organism: Triticum urartu; assembly: GCF_056163025.1. Classification (NCBI taxonomy): domain Eukaryota; kingdom Viridiplantae; phylum Streptophyta; class Magnoliopsida; order Poales; family Poaceae; genus Triticum; species Triticum urartu. Next base: position 194,113,605 of record NC_141874.1, on the reverse strand, counting down.
AGGAATAACCCTTTAAAACCCTAGGTTGTGAAGCAACCTATATTTCTGTCACTCCCAAAATTCTCAAATAATTCTCATAAATTGTTTGGGTCCTATATGGTTCAAATATGGCAAAACATTTCCTTTCCATGTTCAAAAATACTCCTCCAATAATTATTTTCCAATTTTGCCTTAAATGACACTTTGCAAAGGAAGTGCTATTTATATTTGCTTGATTGACCTCAAACTTCTTGGACATCTTTTCCTATCCAAATAATGGCCTCATGCCAAAACTCAACTCAATTTGCCTAGTAAATATTCCTGAGAAATTTTTCAAAGTTCCTATCTGAGGGAAGTGATTGTGAAGGAAATACAAGCTAGGAATATCCAAATGAGCTGAAATTTTGCAAGGTCCTCCATATGACCAAATAATGACTCTCCACGAAATTTGAGCTCATGTAAATTATCTATGTGATCCCAGCTCCAAATATTGGTTTCTGGTCAGATTTTCAGTTTGTGAAGCAACTATATTTTATATTGCTTCAATTGAGCTGAAACTTTACCAGGACATGCTTCTACCTATATCAACTCCCCCCACCAAGTTTTAGCTCAATTACGTAATCCATTTGCCCTGTGCAATTTCTCCAAGTTTCTGTCCAGAGCAAAGCTATATGAAGCAAGTGTTATTTTGGCTCATCCAAATGGCCTGAAACGTTTTGGTAATCTTGATACCTTGAAATTATTTGTCCATGCCCAAATTCAGCTCAATCCCAATTGATATGTGAGTGCTACTTGGTGTTTTGTATTTCTGTCCAGTCTGGTGGTTTCTACGACAACCACTAGCTAAACTCCCCTTCTTGAGTTGAAACTTTGCCATCTTAATCACCTTAGTGTGTGATCATCACCAGACAAATTATTTACCATGTTACCAAGCTGGTGTCACCACGGCACATTACAAGCACCTTCCGGTTCATTTACTTTGGTGCTAGGTGAAAATCTCTTGTTTACCCCTGGACCGATTTATTTCCTCATTTTGACTAAGGACACGACGTTCTATCTACTGGAGATGGTCAGCCCGGCCAGAACGCGCCGTTTGCACCAGTGCCCGTGGTGATCACGCTGGTGTCACACACATTTCAAGCTCTGGCTCGGTCCGGCCACTGTGCTCGTCTCCTCCCTCCTCGTCTTGACGTCCAACCATGTCCTGGAGCTTCCCCGTGATCGACTGCATCTCACTGCGTTGCTGCCTCGTCGTGGTTCGCCTTAAATGCGTCGCAAATGCCATGCCCATACCATGCCCAACCTCCGTCCACCACTAGAGCACTGCACAAGCTCGCTAGCATTGCTCTAGAGCCCTCCCCTCGGCTATATAAGCGTGCCTCGAGCCCTCCCGCAGCTCATCCACTCCTCATTTTCCTCCCGAGCCCACCAGAGTCCTCAGTTCCCTCTTCTTTTCACCGGAGATCGCCATGGTAGCCTCGGTTCCTCCTTGGTTTTAGCGAACCTAGCCCCTCTCCTCTCCTCCCGAGCTATCCACGAGCTTCCCCTCGTCTCCATGAGTCGCCCCTACCCCTTGTTCATCGCCGGAGAGCATCGTGTCCGCGTGCCTCCAGTCCGGCCGCCGCCTCCACCTCTCGGCCTCCACCTCAACCGAGCCATCTGGAGCTCCTCCATCTCTCCCAACACCGCCAACGCACTCCCCACACATCCACGAGCCTTCCCACATCCTCTGTTTGTCGCCGGAGCCACCAGAGCCTCGCGCTAATCTCCACCATCGCCGTCGGCACCTCTCTTTTCCCCTCATGGAACCATCTCTCCAGCTCATCTTCGGCGCCTCTTTCCCCTCAGAACGGGTGCGGCACTCCACCCTGAAGCCACCGGTGCTCGCGCCTTGGCCTGAGGTGGCCTGAGCCGGCATCGCGGCCCCGCGCCCCTACCTCCCCTGTTTCCGTCGGGGCGCAGCGGGAGGAAGAAGAGGACGAGCGCCCGTGCCCCCTGTCCCCTGGGCCCGGCCGGTCAGTGGCCTAGGCGCCCCCGCTGACGTGTCAAGTGGACACGTATTCTGGTGAGTCCGTGTTCAGTTCCCGAAAGCGTATTTCTTTCCTTCTTTGGCTAAAGTGCGTTTTCTGTTAAGGGAAATGTATTTCTCTCTATTGTGGCTCTGAATGCGTTTTCCTTTTCAGAAAACGTAAACTGCTCGAAGGCGTTTTCAGTTTTTCCACCAGGGGCCTATTTTCTGAAGTTTATTCACAAATTGGTCCCTGAACTTCAATACCTCACAACTTTTCAATCGTAACTCCGATTGAGGTGAAACCAGCGCTCACTTATTCATCTCGTCAAGCTTTATATTTCGATAACATTTTCACTGGGTGGTACCACAATGTAAATGACCATTTTGCCCTTTCCTCTAATCAGCCCCCTCTAAGAGAGAACCGTCCGACGTTTTGTTCCGCGGCTTCACCACACTTCTTCCCAGAGTCTCCGTCACCCCCAGGCAAGCCCCAACAATCACTTGCATGATAGTCATGCAGTATCTATGGTTTTCAACTTGAATATTTAATAAATGTCTGCTTGTTTTGATACGGTTACCATTGTTTCAGTGATGCTTATAGATCTGTGTTCACTTTCATACTATGCTCTTCTGCATCTTGTTGTCTTGCACTTATTACTAGTATTATTGTTATCTGTCATGCTTGATAGTAGTAGCAGTGTGTTCTTTCGGATGCATATTTATGAGCTGTTATCTAGTGTCGTTGCTATGCATGTTACTTTGTATCATGCTGGTTATATGCTTAGTTGGTAGTAGTCTGGATGAGTTCTTGCATGTTATTTATTTATGATGCTAGTGGTCATGATATGATCATGTGTAATGTTATGTCTGTCAGCTTACCATGCTCATCTGGTTAATGTTTCATTATGGTTATGCTCGATGAATATGTTGCACCTCCATGCTTATGTTGATTCATGTTCATGCATTTTTGTTGCATCATGTTATTTTAATATGACTCAGCTTATTGCATTCAAGTTTAACCGGACTTAATTGAACTTGAACAATTGTTGGCTGAGTCATGGTGCCACCATATCGAGCTGACCAGTGCAACCACGCTTACATAATGGGAAGGTCCTAACTGGGTCTATTGTCGTGCCTCTCGCCAGTGCCTCCAACCAGGGAAGGTTATGGGCGCACGCTACCCTGATCAGGTAGGCGGACATAAGCCTTGTGTGCCCGTAGTTGTTAGGCACCTTTTTGTCCCTGTTTGGGACCGTTTATGTTTTGCCACGACGGTGGCCGTTGGTGCCTTTGGTAGGCACGGGGCCACCCAGGACTGAACCCTGAGGGGGTGTTGGTCGGAGTGGCCGGGAGAGTGTCATGGCAGTAGGACGGTTTTGTCGGAATGTCGTTGGTCCACCCAAATGGGAGTGCGAGGCCATGGGTTCCGTGGTGTGGGTACACTGTGCTAACCTCTGTAGAGTGTGTATTAAATCTATTGATAGCCGTGCCCACGGATAAGGGCTCAGTTCGTGTCGGTCACACTATGGGTCAACAGTAATAATAATAATGATGTGCTTAATAACAACCCCGGTTCGATGATGAGATAAGTTGGTTCTGTGATCCGTGAATGATCACCGTTTGGCTACAGGGTAACCCGTTGAACCAAGAATGGTTCCGTTTGTGATCCGTGAATGATCACCATGGATCGAGGATGCCGAGTTGTTGGATATTCGTGATGTTGTGCGAGAATCGTGGGTAAAGATCAAGCTCCTTGTGGTCATCTAATGATTACTACGGTATTGTTTATACCAAGCTTGATTTGATCCTCAGATGATCATGTAATGTACGAGGTTGGTAAGTGATGCATATGATGGTAACACGAGCAAAATAAGTGGTGCATATTGTGTCATCATGTTGCATGCTAGTATCGTCAGATTTATATGTTCATGCCATGCCATATATTGTTCTAGTTGTATTATGTTCATATTGTTGATGCCATGTTATCTTGATGATCTCATGATAATTCCTGCTTAACCTGTAATTGCCATGCTGTTGTTTGTCTTGAATGCTTCTGGTTATTGTGAGCTTGCAAGTACATTCAATGTACTGACCTGGCGTGTCATGCCAGTTTGCAGGTCGTGCTTGGATTGCTTGCTTGTTTGGTGTTGTTCCTGTGTTCGCGAGCTAGGATAAACGTTCCAGCCAGAATCTCTGTGGATTGGAGTCCATAGTCGCCGTTCGTTGTTACGCTGCCAGTAGTTGTTCCGCTGCCTCAACTTGTTGTGCTGCTCGCATAGAGGAACTAAGGATGGCGTAATGTTGTCGTGCCGATGTTATTCATTGTAATATCAGAGACCTTGTATTCCTATTCGTGTTGTAATAGAGAGCTGGTTTGTTCTATGCTAAGCAGTGCCATATTCCAGAAGCCTTCACCTCGATCTCTGGGCTAGAATACGTGGCGTTTCGGTTTTATCTGGGCCGGGGTGCCACACCAGCCTCCGAGCACCGAGACGTAGGGCTGTTACTTCCTCTGAGAAGGGCCTGAACTCGTAAATCTTGCATGCACAACTTCACCGTAGCTAGGATCTTGCCTCCTCGTACCTACTCCCCATTCTAATGTCAGACTTAGAACCACGACAGTTGGCGCCCACCTTGGGGTAGGTGTCTTAGCAACTTTCCAGCGAGGTTGGGATCTCTCCGAGTCCTATCATCACGGTTTCCGGCGGAGGTTTGGGTGAGGGCCGCAAGATCCATCTTGGCGCGCTTATTTTCATCCCCGACGACTCCCCTTGGCTTCAGGAAGCTCCCCTCGACGTCGAGGCACTCTCCGTCCGCGGAGCGTTGCACTTTCGCACATGCATTCGCGGCGTCCTTTTGCGGCAGCCGTCGACCCAGTATTGGTTGACTCCCACAGTGTCTTCGCACCCCACTGTTCGCCGTCGCAAGCGACCCGGTTGGTCACGGATTCAGTGGTGGGTGAAGCATGCTGTGCCACGACAGTCGGCCACCCCTCAAGTCGCGGCGATCGAGCCCGACGAATCTCTCTATGGCCTGTTCGATCTGTCGACTAGCTTCATCGAGACCCTATCCGAGTGCGACAGCAGCGACCCCGCGGTGGAGGTCCTGATGGTCGACACGCCGTGCAGCCCACCTGGCATGCGTCGCAATGGCGGCGACAACGGCGGCGGCGATCCGTCGCGCGTTCACGAGGAGTACCATCCTGAAACCCTCTCTTCTCAGCAGAGGGAGGAACTTCACCGCCGCAATATGGAGGTGGTCCACACACCTATTGTCGGAGAGACCTCTGAAGCTCGGGCCATGGAGGCGGCGTGTTTGGCCACTCTGGCTGAGCGCACTCGACTGGAGAACCTTCAGCGTGCACTCGAGGATCGTGCTCGGCGCCAGATCCCCGAATCCAGTCAATGGCAGCGGCAGTTGTTCCCACCTGAACCGCAAGTATACCGCACTCCAATTCAAAACCTTACAGCCGCAGCCCGCATAGCAGAATCTATTCAGCCATCCTAGTTGGAAGATGGTAGAGGTTTGATGCAGATCAGAGCGTAGCTCCTGGCAGCAGGAGAGCAGAACACTGTAGTGTCTTAGTCGTGTAACAGAATTCATAGCAGATCTGTGGTGGCCGACACAGTTCAGTCGGCTCACAGCCCAAGATTGCCTCCGCGGCGTGAGGGATGAGGGCATCGCCAAGGGCAATAATTAGGTCGGAACCACGAGCAGCACGATCATCGGCTAGACCACGATGACCGCCGTCGAGTGCCTACGCCCCATCCGAGGGGCGAATCAGATGTGCCCCAGCATTATGATGATAGGCGCCCATACAGTGAAGAGAATCAGGGTTTGATGCAAGGTCAATTTTGGTGCAAGGTTTGGTGGACAGGAATCGAGCACACAGAGATGGGCAAGACAGAGATCGCCCTACTGGAAGCAGAGTGCGTGTTTTTGGTCCCGAGTGTTTTAGCAGAGCCATCAGGGCTGCAGAGATCTCTCCCAACTTCAGTTTGGCGATTGGAGTCAGCATGTTCACTGATGAATCGAAGCATGACACCTAGCTTGAGGACTACCGAGTGGTTGTGCAGATCGGTGGAGAAAACGATGAGGTGACCATGAAGCATCTTCCTCTGATGCTTGAAGGGTCAGTTAGAGCTTGGTTGAATCAGTTGGCTTCGGGCAGTATATTCAGTTAGGACGAGTTGGCCCGAGTGTTCGTCAGAACGTTTGAGGGCACGTGCAAATGACCAGCAGGGTTGATAGAATTGCAACATTGCGTGCAAAAACTGAATGAAACTTTGAGGGATTACATCCAGAGGTGGACCACTTTGCATCACACTGTGGAGAATGTGTCTCAGCATCAAGCAGTTTGCGCCTTCAAGGAGGGCGTTCGGTATCAGGAGCTCAACCTAAAATTCAGTCAGATAGGAGACATGACCGCCAGGATACTGGAGGAGGTAATTCCAATCAGAAGCAGAAGCACAAAGCTGAACCTATGGGTCCTAGAGAGGTTGAAGTCGCAACCCAAGGAAAATCTAAAGGAAATCCTAAAGGGCCTTTGGATCCCCAAGAAAGTGAAAGATTCAGCACGGAATGATGTGTTGGATTTGCAATGTCACATTCATATCAAGAAAGATGAAGAGGGTAATCTGATTTATCCCAAACATACCACTTGACAGTGTCGAGTCCTTATTCAGCAGTTCCGAGAAAAACAATCCAGTGAGAAAGAGAAGGAATCTGATAAGGATGAGGACAAGGAAGAGGATGATGAAGGATTTCCCAATGTCAATTCCACTTTGGTGATTTTTGCTGACATTGAAAGTAAAAGTCGACTAAAAGTGATCAACAGAGAAGTAAACATGGTTGCTCCGGCAACGACAATGTATCTAAAATGGTCAAAGACTCCCATCACATTCGACCAGTCCGACCATCCGCCGCATGTAGCCACCCCCGGGAGGCAAGCGCTGGTAGTCGACCCGGTCGTTGGTGGCACCCGGTTGACCAAAGTCTTGATGGATGGCGGCAGTGGTTTGAACATTTTGTATGCTGAGACCCTCCGAGGGATGGGCATTCCGATGTCCATGATCAGCAAGAGCAACATGCGATTCCACGGAGTTATACCTGGAAAGAAAGCTGATTCACTTGGCCAGATTACTCTTGACGTGTGTCGGATGTGGGGTTTCGGCAAACCCTTAAGGTTCGAACACTAGGGTGCGCGCGAAGCCTTTTCCTCCCACCGATCTACGCCCTAGCTCGCTAAGGTCTCGTGGACGAACTCGACGAACTCGCAACACAGAAAGACACAAGATTTATACTGGTTCGGGCCACCGTTGTGGTGTAATACCCTACTCCAGTGTGGTGGTAGTGGATTGCCTCTTGGGCTGACAATGAACAATACAAGGGGAAGGACAGCCTCCTTGTGTTGAGGTGTTCTTGTGCTTGGCTAACTTGTGTGGGTGAGTGCTGGATGAACTGCTCGATGCCCCTACTGTGGTGGCTAGCTCTACTTATATAGGCCTTGGTCCTCACCCCAAATATTGAGCGGGAAGGGAGCCAACAACAGCGAGCAAATTTGAAGGGGGACAGCTAGTACAAGCCATCCTGACAAAGGTGGTCTCCGCCTGCGAAAAGCTATGGTGGTGACGCCGTCTCAGGCTCCACGATGACCTCCGTCTTGCCGTCCTTCTGGTCTTGGTCTCATTGCACCGATATGGCAACCTTTGCATGATGCCTCGGTACTCCTCGCCTGCGCAGGGCTCCTTAGCACCAAAGAGGAAACAAGGACGCTGCGCGCGCTGGCGCTCGCCTGGTGTCGATCGTCATGGCTCACGTCATGAGAGCCTCGTGAAGTTCGCCTTGCCTTGATATCTCCGCTCCTCGTGAGCCTACCCGACTAGGCCACTCCAGAGGGGGTCTCGTGTCGTCCGCCTCATGAGGCCTAGCCCCTCGCGAGGGTCTTGGATGCCTTGTTGATGAGGACGGGCCGTGTCGTGGTTTTGTCACGGCAGATGTCCTAGAGAAAGGACTTAGTCGTGGAGTCATCGCGACGGGTTAGCTTGAAGGGGTTAAAGCGGACACAGGGACGCAAGAGAGTTTATACTAGTTCGGCCCCTTCGATGAAGGTAAAGCCTACGTCTAGTTATGATGGGATTGATGGGGTTTTGATGACTAGGGAGCAAACAAGCTTCGCCTATGTCTCGAGTTGTTGTCTGTTGTCCTTGAACCGCCGCCGGGTCGTCCCCTTATATACACGGGTGACGCCCGTCGGTTCACAGAGTCCCAATACCGGCTCATAGATGTGTCCGGTTTGGTCTCTACTTATCCCTAACTTACAATACAAGTTAAATACCAACGCCGGTTTACGGCTACAGGCCTTGAACCGACTATGGGCCTTAAGCCCTCATCTGTCTTCTTGGGCTTTAACATACTTAACTACTGACGAAGTTAACCCGGTCCAGATAGGCCGGTTTACGCCCAGTAGTGATATCCCCAACATTAGGCCCCAGATTGATTTGAACATGTTCATGTCAATCCTTTAGCAAAAATCTTCATCTTCTATATCTTCTTGTAGTTTGTTGAACCGCCGTGATGTCATCTTCTCTGGTCGTTGTAAACCGGCGTGACGTCACCTGTTATAAAGGACCTTAATAGGTCTGCGACAATTAAGGCGACATCTTCGTTTCCAAACCCATGGTCCCTTGATTTTCGCGCCTGACTCCTGTCCCTTGCCTTATAAATAGGACCGAAGGGTCATTTCTTTTTCCCCTCCATGCCCTTGTGCTTCGTCTTCCTCGCGTCGCCCAGCTTTGGAGCTCCGCCGCCACCGTCAACCTCTGCATCAACCTTGGCCGCTGCATCAACCTGGGCGCACCAGAACACCGCGGCAACCTTCCGCGTCTTTCTCATCTCCAGTAAGTCTTCTGTTCTTTTCAACACAGATCTGCTCTAGGGTTTCATGTTCTTCTAGTGTTCATCGCCTGTTTCGTGTTCATACGATAACTCCTAGATGCATTTGTGAATCCTTACTCTGTGTAGTGGTAGTTTTTAGCATCCGCCTTCAGTTTCATGCCTCAAGACCATAGATCTATATGTATCTCTGCCCATTGATTCAGTACTGTTCCTTTTTGAACCTTGAATATTTTCCTTCTTTTCTGAACTTGCTTCAGATCCGTCGCTGTAGAGAAGTCTTATGAAATCTGTTTCTGTAAACTTACTCATCTGCTTCAATGTTTAGACCAGGCGGTTTAACTTTGTAGAAAAAATTACCAAACCAGTATATATCATTAGTCCCCTTGTTGAACCGCCAGATGTTGTTGCTTCATAAAACTCCGGTTTAGATAGATCTGTCTCTGGTTTAACATTGCACATACCAATGTACCTTAATCAATGCATTTTTGAACCGGGATCACCTACCTTGTAGATTTCATCATGGCCAAGCAAGTATATGAGTGCAACTGGGTTCCTTCTCGCGTCACAGACGCTCAACTGGACGATTTAGTCCTGATCGGCGCCTTAGGCAGCAAAGATACCATCCATTGGAGGGCTCCTGGCAAAGAATGCCCTCCCACACCTCAAGAAGGAGAGGTCGTCGTTTTCGTAGATCACTTAGCCCGAGGCTTTAAGCCGCCCGGTTTTAAATTTTACCGGGACGTTTTAGCGGATTTTCAACTCCATCCACAAGACACTGGTCCCAACTCTGTTACAAACATGTGTCACTTCCAAGTGCTTTGTGAGGCGTTCTTTCAAGAGGAGCCCATAGTGGAGTTGTTCAGAGACTGTTTCCATCTAAACCGCCATACTGAGTTTTCTGATGGTTCCAATACGGAATTGGGCGGTGTGGCGATTCAGAAAAGGAAAGAGGTCACATACCCTCATGCCAAACTGCATAGCCACCCCAAAGAGTGGAATCAAACATGGTTCTATTGTAAAGACACCTCCCCTGCTGGTGAAAATCCTTTGCCTGGCTTTCGTCCGGAGCGGCTTAGCAATACACACCCCTTTCCGCAAAGGTTGACTGCCAAGGAGAGAAGCAAATACGCTCCTCAACTGTCCAAGCTCAGAGCCTTTATGGCCAACGGTTTAACAGGGGTTGATCTCGCTCGCTGTTGGATATCATGGAGCATACTACCCCTTAGTCAGCGCTCCGGTTTGATGTGCGAGTATACTGGCAGTGTTGGCGACCCACTGCGACATGCTAACATCCAGCTCACTGACGAAGAGATCACAGAGGCTGTGAATAAGATGCTGAATGAACCGGAACACATCTGTGCTAAAACCGGCCTGCTTCCCTTCTGTGCCACCAACAAACCGCCAGCTGTAAGAGTTTGATTTTTCTTTTTGCTGAACCTGTTATTGATATATTTGGTCATTGTTTAATATTAGTGTCTGTGTAACCAGGGCAATGATCCGTTTTGGAGCAAGAAACTGCCGCAGGAGAAACCAGAAAAACCAGACAAACTGGAAAGATCAACCCGGCAAAAGACTAAAGCTGTGAAGAAGACTGCCCACAGGAAAAGAACCACTGCATCCTCTAATCCGGCCCCTGATGATGATGTGGATAATCCGGACCTTGAGGTAGGGCTTGACTCACTTGGCTTATTTTTCATGCATCTTATTGATGGTGATATTTGTCAGGATGATTCCGAAGCCAGCCATGCCGATGCTGCAGAGGTAATTATTCTCTCCTCCAATTCAGAACCTTTGCCTTCACTAAAAATCCGTCAGGCAAACCGGAAAGTTAAATTTTCTCATCCTCTTGCTTACCTGGATCCCAAATTTCTTATGAAGACCCAACAGCATGAAGCTCGCCGCACAACCCGGCACAGCGGCCAGGTAGTTACCTCCACCGGTTTACCGAACAGTCCGGTTCAGAAACGCCATTCAGAGGTCTCTAATTTGCTTTTCAGTGCTTGTCCTAAAGCGGGCTGTTTTCGTCAACCTCTTAATCCATCTGACTCCGATTATCAGGTTACTTCCCACTCATCCTCTGGCGAGTCATCAGCTACTCAGCTGCCACCGTTCAAAACGGTGCTTGGGTAAGCCATACTTATCTTAATATTTCCGGTACATCTCCTTGGAACATATGATGTATTTGACTTTGTTATTCCTTTCAGGGCCAGGCCTAGGACGAGCAAGAAGGCTCGCCTGGATAAAGCGGCCGAGGAGGATGCCGTCCCTGAACCGGGCAAAACACCAGATGTTGAAGCGGCTATTCCTGAAGATATACCCAATGATCCACCGCAGCAAGACACGATCTTATTGCTGAAGAGAGACCTATTGATACCTCAAATCCTGTCAACCAGCCCACAAGTCCCATCCGGATTGAGAAATCCACTAGTCCAACAAAGCCTACTGATAAGCCAACGGCCCCAGTGCAAACCGGCGACGCCAAGGATGATGAAGTTGTTATCACTAGCATTGGCCATATAGAGCCAAGAAATCCTGTCGCTTTGTCCAAACATACTGCCAAGGAAGAATTTGCTTCCTTTGGCAAAGGCAAGTGGAATGCTGATCTGGCGACTTACGCTGCTCTGAACGCTCAAGATATCCATTCCGGCTACCTGAACCGGCTGTATACCAGTCGTGACTACGAAGGCGGTCTGGTTAACATGATGAATGATAAATATGAGGTAACGTCCAGATGCTCTTTCCTGCTTGTACATTTCAATCTTGTTAACTCTCATAGCCCCCAAGGGCCGGTTTAGAATCTGCATCCAAACCGGGACTTGCTAATATAAATCCTAATGCTTTGGAACTCGCCGATGTAGCCCCCAAGGGCCGGTTCAACTTAGTGTAGTTAAACCGGGACTTTAAGTAATTGAGATCGCCGCATCAGAATATGTTCGAGCAAATAGCCATTAGCCCCCAAGTGCCAAGTTGAATACTTGTATTGATCTTGGGACTTTATAATCAAGTGAAATATGAAGATCAAATAGGCATTAGCCCCCAAGCGCCAAGTGCATAACTTGTTATGTGGTTGGTGCTTCAATTCTTGTACTGCTTGCTGAATCATATAACTGTCTGTATGCAGGCTGAGCTGAAGACAAAAGAGATCCAAATCGCCGATCTCGAAGAAAATCTGAAGTCCCAACAGACTGAAACCTCAAAAGCCAAAGAGGAGCTAACCAGCGCCTTAAGCATCATGGTACAGCTTAAGAAGGATTTCAAGAAGGAGCGGGCAGATTGGGCTACTGAAAAATCCGCTTTAACCAAAGGAGCAGAAGACGCCGAGGCTGCACTAAAACCAGTGGTGGATGAACTGACCAGCATAAAGCGGCACGTACATGCCATGACCGCTGCTATCTTTGGTAAGCTGGTTTGATTTTTGAATTGATTATGCCGTCTTACAGAGCTACCGGTTTGTTAACCCTTGGTGATATTTCAGGGACACGAATTGGTCACTTGGGGTCAGATGTGCGGAAGAAATTGAAAGCCGCCTACACGTTGATCGAACAACTGTACACTGGTGCCCAACGGATCATCTGTACTGCCTCCCACAATAAGCCGGTGCCCACTTTGATTCAGGACACTCTGATGGAACTGTCGGTGCTTCCTGCCCGGGTTGAAGAGCTGAAGAAATCTGCTGCTCGAACCGGTGCGATCAACGCCTTAATCCGGCAAAAGCTTGGGTGCCGGATTTTGATCCTATTGCAGCGGCTTAGGGCTATCCCAGCTTAAAGGAAGACGGGTCAGAGTTTAGTGAAGCGGATCCACGAGCAATAAACCGGGAGGTCCGTCCACTAGCTTGTCAATTGGCTGAAGAAGCAGACTTGTCTCATTATCAAGCCCAATATGACAATCAAAACAAGCGAGTAGCTGCACCGATTCATGAAGCGGAAAATCTTATCCCTCCAATCCGTAAGCATACTTACGCTCCCGATATTGACCCGTCGTTGCTGATCCATGATGAAGTTGTCTTTCAAGCATTAATGGGAATCGACTGGACAACTGTTGATTTCTAGCCACTGGGTAGAGAAACTGAAGCTGAAGTGGCGCGGGATGACCCACAACCATCAGGCCGGCCTGGTGACCAAGCTTGAACCGGAAGCCGGTTTAATACTGCTTCTCCCTTGCGAAAAACAATGATCTTATTATGGGCACCGTGTTGCCTTGTAATAAGCTAGCTGATACTTTTGATGTTGATATGCCTTCATGCATAATTACTGCAACTTGCTCTTCCTTTGGGTGATGAACCTTCCAAAGTACTTTCTGCAATAAAAAATCTTAAAGTGCCACCGCGGTTGTACCGTCAAGCGGAATATGATGTCTGCATACATGAAATCAAAACGTCTGAAATTTTTAAGTATATGACTAAATTTTGAGATACATAATACCTGCCATCATTGGACGTGAAGTTGGCTTGGCCAATCTTGAAGCGGAGTTTTATAAACCCACACTGTTGGAGGAGATAGCAACTCCTGTATATATATGATGCCGGTTTACCATGTAAACCATGCAGGGTTATAATAAACACCGTGTTACTCCGTAATAGGATGTTAACAAAAAATCAAACCGAGCAAATAGTCTCCGGATTAAAATGGACCATGTTCCGTCAATTGACAGTTTGAACCGGCTTAAAACTTTGTCGGTTTTAAAAAAACGCAATAAAAAGAAAGAAATATCTTTCAAAGAAAAATTTGAAGCAAAGGCAATGACAAAACCGTTTGCAAAAAGAGGCTTATCTAAGCTGATCAGATGGCGTTACCATGGTCGGACATGACCAAGCTCCCGGTAGGTGTAGCTATGGTTCAAGTCAGCCAGGTCCCCAAATGAAACCGTGGCATTTATGCCGATCAAGTGGCATGGCAATGGTTCGGGTTCGACCAAGCCCCCAAGTGATTCTGTGGCCTTAGGCCGATCAAGAGGCATGACTGGTTCAGACATGACCACGTCCCCAAGTGATCTAGTGGCTCTCGCCTATCAAGAGGTATTGCATTGGGTCGGACACGACCAAGCCCCCAAGTGATATAACATCATGCTTTTGAAAAGCTAACTCAAGGGGTAAACCGGAGGCCGCTTTAGAACAACTCCGTGTAACCACACATGATGTAAAAGAACAGATACCCCGCTTTAGCCGAGGATCCGGTTTATTATATTTAATCATAATATATACATCATCGTAATATGTACATAAGTGGAGCCAATGGCTCAGGTATAGTAAGGCCGAAGATGAGCTATGTTCCACGGCCTGTTGGTCTCTTCCTCTGATGTACGTGAGTCTTTATGCTCTCGAATATCGATCAGATAGTATGACCCGTTGTGCAGATTCTTGCTGACCACAAAAGGTCCCTCCCAAGGTGGGGATAGCTTATGCATATCAGTCTGGTCTTGGATGAGCCAAAGCACCAAATCTCCCTCTTGAAAGGTTCTGGTTTTAACTCGGCGACTGTGATAACGACGAAGATCCTGTTGGTAAATCGCTGAGCGAGCAGCTGCTATGTCACGCTCTTCATCCAACCGGTCCAAAGCATCTTGCCGTGTTGTCTCGTTGTCCGCTTCAACATAAGCCGTCACACGAGGTGAATCATGACGGATATCACTCGGGAGAACCGCCTCCGCTCCATAGACCATGAAGAATGGTGTGTATCCTGTTGATCTATTGGGTGTGGTATTGATGATCCATAACGCAGATGGTAATTCTTCTACCCAACAACCCGGTGTTCTCTGCAAAGGAACCATAAGCCGGGGCTTGATGCCTCTCAAAATCTCTTGATTAGCCCTTTCTTCTTGACCATTGGACTGTGGGTGTGCTACGGATGAAACGTCAGCTCCCGGTCGCAGAACTCCTTCATGGCACCCTTGGACAAATTGGTGCCATTATCTATGATGATACTGTGTGGAAAGCCAAACCGGAAAATCACTTTTTTGATGAACTAAACCGTCGTGGCTGCGTCACACTTGGTAACAGGTTCTGCCTCCACCCACTTTGTAAACTTGTCAACCGCCACCAAGAGGTGAGTCTTCTTATCTTTGGACCTTTTGAAAGGCCCGACCATATCCAGCCCCCAAGTTGCAAACGGCCAAGTAATTGGAATCATTCTCAATTCTTGAGCCAGCACATGAGCACGTCTTGAAAACTTTTGGCAACTATCACATCGTCTGACCAGATCCTCCGCATCAGCATGAGCAGTTAACCAATAGAAGCCATGGTGAAACGCTTTAGCTACCAAAGATTTTGAACCGGCGCGGTGACCACAATCTCCTTCGTGGATCTCACGCAAAATTTCACAGCCTTATTTAGGAGACAAACAACGTTGAAACACCCCTAATACACTGCAATGATGCAACTCGCCATTGACAATAGTCATGGACTTGGAACGCCGGATTATCTGTCGAGCCAGAGTCTCATCCTCTGGTAACTCGCCCCGGTTCATGTATGCCAGATAAGGAAGCGCCAATCCGGAATGACATGAAGAGCTGCCACCAATTGAGCCTCCGGATCAGGAATAGCCAAATCCGCTTCACCAGGGAGCTTGACCGACGGGTTGTGCAGCACATCCAGGAAAACATTGGGCGGGACCGGTTTGCGCTGAGAGCCCAGCCGGCTTAAAACGTCCACTGCTTCATTCTTCCGTTGGTCCACGTGGTCCACCTGATAGCCTTTAAAATGACCTGCAACAATATCCACCTCACGACGATATGCTGCCATGAGTGGGTCCTTGGAGTCCCAAGTGTGAGACACTTGTTGAGCCACGAGGTCCGAGTCATCGAAGCACTTAACTCGACTTAGGTTCATCTCCTTAGCCATCCGGAGACCATGGAGCAAGGCTTCGTACTCAGCTGCATTGTTAGTACAAGGAAACATTAAGCGGAGAACGTAACAAAACTTATCACCTCGTGGGGAAGTTAATACGACTCCAGCCCCCGAGCCTTCCAATTGCCTGGATCCGTCAAAATGGATGGTCCAATATGTGTGATCCGGCTTTTCCTCGGGTGCTTGCATTGCCGTCCAATCATTGAAGAAATCAACTAGTGCTTGAGACTTCACCGCCGTCCGAGGCACATACTTCAATCCGTGCGGCCCAAGCTCTATAGCCCACTTGGCAATCCGGCCAGTCGCTTCCCGGTTCTGGGTGATATCCCCCAAAGGAGCAGTACTGACCACCGTAATTGGGTGCCCTTGGAAGTATTGCTTAAGCTTCCGACTTGCCATAAAAACTCCGTACACCAACTTCTGCCAATGCGGATACCTTTGCTTGGACTCAATGAGTACCTCGCTGATATAATAGACCGGACATTGAACCGGATGCTCCTTACCTGCCTCCTTTCGCTCCACCACAATAGCCACGCTGACCGCACGAGCATTAGCAGCAACATATAGCAGTAACGGCTCCTTATCAATGGGAACGGCGAGCACAGGCAGATTGGCCAATTGCCGCTTTAAGTCCTCAAATGCTTCATCAGCAGCAGAACTCCAGACGAACTGATCCGTCTTCTTCAACATCTGGTACAAAGGGATTGCCTTCTCACCAAGGCGGCTGATAAACCGGCTTAACGCGGCAATCCAGCCTGCCAGGCGTTGAACATCATTGATACACTTTGGTTTAGCCAGGGAGGTGATGGCTGTGATCTTCTCCGGATTAGCCTCAATTCCCTTGTTGGACAGCAGAAAACCCAATAACTTGCCCGCCGGTACACCAAAGACACACTTGTCCAGATTAAGCATCATCGTGTACGTCCTTAGGTTATCAAAGGTTTCCTTCAAATCGTAACCCAGAGTCTCCTTCTCCCTGGACTTAACCACGATATCATCCACATAAGCATGTACATTACGGCCAATCTGCTTGTGAAGACAATTTTGTACACACCGTTGATAAGTTGCCTGGGCACTTTTGAGCCCAAAGGGCATAGACACATAGAAGAAGGCTCCAAAGGGAGTTATGAATGCCGTCTTCTCCTGGTCCTTAACTGCCATTTTGATCTGATGATAGCCAGAATATGCATCCAAAAAACTTAAACGCTCACAACCCGCCGTAGCATCAATGATTTGATCAATACGGGGAGGGCAAAAGGATCTGCTGGACAAGCCTTATTAAGATCTGTGTAATCCACACACATGCGCCAGGTGCCGTTTTTCTTAAGGACTAGCACCGGATTGGCAAGCCACTCAGGGTGAAAAACTTCAACAATAAAACCAGCTGCTAAGAGCCTGGCTACCTCTTCTCCAATCACCTTGCGTCTTTCTTCGTTAAACCGGCGGAGGAACTGTTTCACCGGTTTGTATTTGGGATCCACATTGAGGGTGTGCTCAGCGAGTTGCCTCGGTACACCTGGCATGTCAGAGGGCTTCCATGCAAAAATGTCCCGATTCTCATGGATGAACTCGATGAGCGTGCTTTCCTATTTCGGATCCAAGTTGGCACTGATGTTGAACTACTTGGACAAATCGCCAGGTACGAAGTCAACAAGCTTAGTTTCTGCTACCGATTTGAACTTCAGGGCTGGATGATGCTCCGTAGTTGGCTTTTTTAATGGAGTCATGTCCGCCGGATCAACACTGTCCTTATAATACTTCTGCTCCTCGGTGGCACAAACCGACTCTGCGTAAGCCGCATCTCCTTCCTCGCACTCCAAAGCAATTTTACGGCTTCCGTGAACCGTTATTGTCCCCTTGTAAGCCGGCATCTTGAGCTGCAAATACACATAATAGGGCCGTGCCATAAACTTGGCGCAGGCCGGTCGCCCAAACAGGGCGTGATATGGACTTTGGATTTTCACCACTTCAAACGTCAATGTATCCGACCTGGAATCATGATGATCTCCAAAGGCCACTTCCAGAGCTATCTTACCAACAGGGTGTGCTGACTTGCCAGGTACCACACCGTGGAACACCGTATTAGACGGTTTAAGATTTTTATCTATTAGTCCCATACGACGGAAGGTCTCATAGTACAAGATATTAATGCTGCTCCCTCCATCCATGAGCACTTTGGTGAACTTGTAACCTCCTACCTGAGGCGCCACCACCAGAGCCAACTGACTCGGATTATCAATCTGGGGAGGGTGATCCTCTCTGCTCCATATGATTGGTTGTTCAGACCAGCGTAGATAATGGGGCACGGCCGGTTCAACAGAGTTGACTGCCCGCCTCTGAACCTTCCGGTCTCGCTTGTCCAAGCTAGTGGTAAAGACATGGTACTGCCCACTATTCAACTGCTTTGGGTTGCTCTGGTAACTTGACTGTTGCTTCTGCTGGTTGTAACCACCCTGGTTGTTCTGATTATTTTGACTGTTATGTCCGCCCGGATTACCATTAAATCTTGAACCGGAAATTCCTCCACCGTAACCCGGCCCGGATCCTGAGCCACCGCCGGAGCCGTGATCATACCGGAAAGCATTAGAATTCTTGAACTCCTGCATAATGAAGCAATCCTTCCAAAGGTGGTTTGCTGGCACCTCCTTCGTCCCATGTCTTGGACAGGGCTGGCTCAGTAGATAATTTAGGCGGTCCGGGTTAGGGTTGGGTGCCCCACTGCGATTTTTCAGTTTACCCTTGCGTCGCTGGACATTGTCCTGCGCATTGGTATTAGCCACAAAGTCCATGTTACCATCCGCTTTACGCTTGCCTCCACCACCATTGCCTGCCCAGTGATGATGCTGACCTTTGGAGTTGTTGTTCCTCCTTCCCTTCCCTGCCTTGTCATCATCAGATTCGGGATCCTTGGTACTATCAGAATCAGCATACTTTACCAAAGCAGCCATGAGGGTCCCCATGTCAGTGCAATGGCGCTTCATCCATCCCAACTTCAGCTTTAGGGGCCCAAACCGGCAGTTGCCTTCTAGGGTTAAGACTGCGGTGTCAGCGTTGATGCGGTCTGATGAATGCAACACTTGTCTGACCCGGCGCACCCAATGAGTCGTCGATTCTCCTTCCTCCTGGACACATGCAGCTAAGTCTACTATCGACATGGGCTGCTTACATGTATCCTTGAAATTATTGATAAACCGGGCTCGTAATTGGGCCCATGAACTGATAGAATTGGCCGGTAAGCTTTTTAACCAAGTGCGGGCCGTTCCTTCAAGCATCATGGTGAAGTATTTCGCACATGCCGCATCATCCACATCCACCATCTCCATGTCCATCTCATATCTCTCCACCCATGTCTCTGGGGGTTGATCCGCTATGTAATTTGGTACCTTGTGCGGGCCCTTGAAGTCCTTGGGTAGGCGCACATTGCGTAAAGCAGGGACAAGGCAAGGCACCCCCAAAGAGCTAGAAGTAACACCGGGTTCGACCGAAATAGTTGGACGAACCGGCGTAAGCTGCCGAACCTGATATTGTGCGGCTAACTCGGCCTCCCTACGTGCTCGGGCCCGGTCCACCACTTCCTGAGCGTTATCAGCACCACCCACCGGGTTATTGCCGCGGGGTGCTCCACGTCGTTCATTACTTGATACTGCCGGTTCCTCCATACGCCTGCTATAGCTCCGGCTTGGGCGAGGGGTCGAGTGGATCCGGTCGCGGCTGTACGAGTATGCTTCCTATTGGTCCAAAGCTGTCCTAAGAAGCTCCTTGACCCGTTGCGTCTCTATCGCCTGCGGTGAGTCACCTTCAATTGGAATGGCCTCCAGCCGTGCAGCAGCGGCGACGAGATTGTCCATTGGGTTGGAGTAGTGACCCGGAGGTGTTGAAACAGCCTGAGGTATAACGGTGTTTTGACGAGGCGGATCCATCCGACGAGGCTGAACCGGCGCACCGGTCCCAGGAGCTTCCGCCCGGTTTCCCTCCAGCGGATTACTGGTTCCTTCTCCCGGGGTGTTGAAAAGGTCTCTGGCCTCGAAAACCGGAGGCAAACGGGATCGGTACTTCCTCCTCATGACTTCATGCGACGCGTTCTGGTCCAACATGAGCCTGTAGGCTTGTGCGTCTAGAGCGGTCTGCTCTGTGGCCATCCTGGTATCCTCAGCTGCCAGGTCCGCCTTGGCCTGGGTGATCTGTTCCCTTACCTTTGCAATCTCCGCGTTGTGGACGTCCTGATCCGCTGGATTAGCTTCCGCCATAAGCACAGCCAATGCATCAAATAGCTCTGATAGAACTTGAGTCGGCGGGTGCACAGGGCCTCCTGCCCCGGCAGCCGTTGCCGCTGTTGAACCGGAGGTTGTTGCCGCAGCGGTCGAAGAATGAAGCGCTGCTTGTGTGCCGGCCATGAATATTCCAACTCGGTTGGGCAGATCAGAGGGGTCCGGAATACTGTCGCCATCGGAGCAGCCCCCAATCCGGCCATCTTGTAGCTGATATAGAGATTCGGTTTCTCCGGTTGATGACTCATCGCCGAAGTAAATGATGGTATCGCCGCCAGGTCCCGATCCATCCTCATGACCTCCTCCATGGATGACTCCCACGAAGGCACGCTTCATGGCCGGTTTAACCCGGGCAGATCGCGCACGCTGAGCCGTTTCGACGAGGTCGGTGCAGATATCCGGCTCAGGGCCCGGTTCTCCGACTTGCCGATGAAAACGTGTATGCCACCCAAGGGGACCCTGTACCCATACTCAACTGAGCCGGCCTCGGGGCCCCAGCCTGCATCGTCGATGTAAAGCTTGCCGCGACGACTCTTAGTCATCCGGCCTACAGCGTAGCCCTCGAGTCCTTCAAAGCGGCCCTCCAAGAACTTGAAACCATCGTGCGATAGCCCCACGGTGGGCACCAACTGTCGTGGTTTTGTCATGGCAGATGTCCTAGAGAAAGGACTTAGTCGTGGAGCCATCGCGACGGGTTAGCTTGAAGGGGTTAAAGCGGACACAGGGACGCAAGAGAGTTTATACTAGTTCGGCCCCTTCGATGAAGGTAAAGCCTACGTCTAGTTGTGATGGGATTGATGGGGTTTCGATGACTAGGGAGCAAACAAGCTTCGCCTATGTCTCGAGTTGTTGTCTGTTGTCCTTGAACCGCCGCCGGGTCGTCCCCTTATATACACGGTTGACGCCCGTCGGTTCACAGAGTCCCAATACCGGCTCATAGATGTGTCCGGTTTGGTCTCTACTTATCCCTAACTTACAATACAAGTTAAATACCAACGCCGGTTTACGGCTATAGGCCTTGAACCGACTATGGGCCTTGAGCCCTCATCTGCCTTCTTGGGCTTTAACATACTTAACTACTGACGAAGTTAACCTGGCCCAGATAGGCCGGTTTATGTCCAGTAGTGATATCCCCAACAGGCCGTATGACCTGCTGGCTTAGCCACGCCGCGGGCCGCAGGCAGGCAAGTCTGGGGACCCCCGTTCCCAGAACGCTGACAGTAGCCCCCGGGCCCAAGGTGCGCTCGGGCTTGGCTTCGCGGCGAAGCCAAGGGTCAAGTACGGAGCACCGCGGGCCCCAAAAGCCTCTGGCCTCGGTCGATGCATGGCGGTTGATTGGACGTCGGCGTCTCCGCTTCCCCATGCTGCCTTGGCAACTGCATGACTTGACAAGTCCCTGTGACATGCAAGGAAAACCATCATTACCTACGATCGTGGGAGGTGCCGGTTGGCCTTCTCTTGCTATTAATGGGGAGGGGCGGAGCCCCTGTCGCCCATCTCTTCCTCGCTTGCTTGCTTCTTCTTTGCTCCATTGCTTGCAGTGCCACCAATGGCGCCACGAAGGAAGTTCTCCGCTGCCGAGAAGGGAAAGGCCCCTCGCGACGGACCTGGGTCCCTGACGCCCAAGCACGGACGCAGCCGTCCGTGCAAGCACGCCGCGTCCCCTGCCGCGGCCCACCATCGGAGCGGCACCGTGACATGCGGAGGGGGTCGTCCCAGCCATGGCGATCTAGTTGACGAGGGGAGGCATGCTTTGGTAGCGCCCCCCCTTCCGCGCTTCCACATGGTGAAAGTGTCGCCGGAGTTTGTCCTCTGGTCGGAGAATCCGGCCGGCAACTGGCTCCAACTTCCGCGCTTCTTCGCCGACGAGCTGCCAGCCTCCGGTCCAGGCGAACTCTGGCTACAGGCAGATGGCTGCTGTAGCAAGGCCTCTTGGGTTGCGATCGCAACTTCCGCCACGGGCAACATAGCCCTGGCCCCCAGCTGGCAGACGTTCGCCCGTGCGCGCGGCTTGGGTAGGCGGTGCACCCTCCACTTCAAGTACGATGGTGGATCGACCCTCTATGTGAGGGTGTTTGGGGAAGATGGTCGCCGCGCGGGGTGCTTCCCCGAGGCGAACGATGGTGAGGAGGTGCTCGGTCTTGGGGCGGTCGCGACGAGGATGAGGGCGAGCCTGCCCTCAGGGGCGGCCATGTCTTGTCCAGCTACGGCGGCTCTTCCTCCGGCGATAGCTCCAGCAGTGGTGGCTACGACCAGCCGCCACGCCCGCTTTGAAGGCGGCAGTGGGTCATCTCGTCGCCGCGCCTCCGTGAAGCGCGAAGAAGGATCCGGCTAGGCTCGGGGTGCCACTAGGGGTCTGGCTCTGCGGATTGCTGCAACGCTACTTTTGTTTTACTCTTTCTCCTGCATCAAGAATGAAACCAGTATGGGCCCAAGGGGGCGTGTATCGAACTATAGTTCCTCGGTTGTTGCACTATGCGTGTTGTTCTCGTGTTGTGTCGTTATTTCGTGCAAAGATAACTTAACCTGGTATATTCGGGTCACCCTCTTCCTCATGAGGCGCTCATTTCCTCGTGTCCATCTTGCCTTGGTGGCCTGCATTCGCTTGGGAACTGCAAAAACTCATCAGGAAGTGCGTTAAAAGACCCGTCGTTCACCCTGGCCCTGACCTGGCGCTTTGTATCGCGGTACCCGAGGGGCACGGACTAGGAGAAGCACGCCAGCTTTTGGGCTCGAACGAGGGTGGCTCACGAGAAGGCAGAGAAGGGAGAAAAATGCTCGCGAGGGCACCTTCCTAGCCCCTCACGAGGCATGCGAGAGAGAGAACACGAGAAAATTCGAGCCAGAAAAATGCAGTGAGAGGTGAGGGGGTCAGATCAGCAAGGAATGCCAAAAGCAAACTTCGATTAAGGAAAAGCGAGCCAACTACGGAAAGCAAATGAAAAGCCGCGTCCGGCACCTAATCTAGTCTTCAAGTCTTCTCACCAGCGCGGAGCTAAGTGTTGCCACTAGGCATGGGTGGGAGCCCCAGGGCCTAAGGCCGGCGCTCCTGAGACTCCGGGGCGTGTACAGCCCCAACTCATTATTACGTGAGAGTGTCATGGGCGGCAATTATTCACAGGCACCGGGCCTTCTTCACAGGCTCTGGGCCTTTCTTCACAGGCTCTGGGCCTTGCTTCATAGGCTCTGGGCCTTGCTTCACACGCTCTGGGCCTTGCTTCACAGGCTCTGGGCCTTGCTTCAAGGGTAGAACTTCCTGAGGTGCTGGATGTTCCAGGCATTTTGGATTGGTACCCCGTCTTGTGTCTCCAGGCACATGGCGCCAGGCCTGGAGATGTGGACGACCATAAACGGGCCCTCCCACATTGGTGAAAGCTTATGCAGCCCTTCCCTGGAGAGGACCCACCTCAGGACTAGGTTGCCCATCTCGAGTGTCCTGGAGCGGATGTTGCGGCAGTGGTATCGTCGTAGTGCTTGCTGGTACCTTGCCGCCCGTAGCGCAGCTTCGCGGCGAAGTTCCTCCCCCAGCATGGGGTCCATCCCCCGCGTGGCGTCCTACTACGTCTCGTCGAATGCCAGGACCCGTGTGGAGCGATGCTTGACCTCATGAGGAAGGACCGCTTCAGCTCCGTAGACGAGGAAGAATGGAGTCTCTCCCGTTGGCTTGGTGGTGGTGGTTTGGATGGAACACAGTATGGACTGGAGCTCGTCGTGCCAGCCCCTGCCGCAGGCCTCCAGCTTCTTCTTGAAGGTCCTGGTCTTGACGCCCCTCAGGACCTCCACGTTAGCACGTTCGGCCTGACCATTACTCCTGGGGTGGGCCACCGAAGCGTAGCAAATCTGCGTTCCAAGATTAGCACAGTAGGTTTTGAAGAGGTTGCTAGTAACTGCGAATCGTTATCTTTGATGATGCGGTTGGGGACCCCGAAGCGGCTTACGAGGCCCTTGATGAACTTGACAGCAGAGCCGGCTGGGATGGTACGGACGGCTTCCACTTCCGCCCACTTGGTGAACTTGTCGATGGCGACTTAGAGGTAGCGGTAGCCCCCTAGCGCCCAAAGGAACGGGCCTAGGATATCCAGCCCCCAGACCGCGAACAGCCACGTGAGTGGGATAGTTTGAAGGCCCTGAGCTGGCTAATGGATTTTCTTGGCGTGGAATTGGCATGCTTCGCAAGATTTCACCAGCTCGGCCGCGTCGTTGAGTATTGTAGGCCAGTAGAATCCACTGCGGAACACCTTGCCGACGAGGGTCCGTGACGACGAGTGGTGTCCGCAGTCCTCGCCGTGTATGTCAATCAGCAACTCCCTTCCTTGATCGCTGGATATGCAGCGCAGCGTGACATCATTCAGTCGTTTCATGTATAACTCGCCGTCTTGGATACAGTATGTCGTGGCTTGCCAGGCCACGCGCTCCACCTCTTCCTTCTCCAGCAGCGTCCCGTGCATTAAGTACTCCTTGAATTCGTTGGTCCAGCATTCCTCCTGGGGCTCGAGCACCAAGAGCAGCCGACCTCCTAAGGTCGGGCTGCAGGTTGGGGCTCCCGTGGCCGGAGGCTGGGGGAGCTCCTCCCGAGGTTGAGTCGTGCTTGAAAGAGGTGGCGCAGCTGATGGCTTGAAGAGGCATTCCTCAAAGACGCCTGGCTCCTGCAGTCGCCGCTTGGATGCTCTCCTCGCAATGTCGTCGGCTTCCTTGTTGGTACCTCGGGGCACGTGCTGCAGCTCCAGGCCCGAGGACTGCTTCTCCATCTTGCGCACCTCCGCGAGGTAGGCCTCCATATGCTCGTCCTTCGGCTCGTACACCTTGTTGGCAAAGTTGACGAGGAGTTGTGAGTCGCCTCCGAGGTGAGGTGCTTCACCCCTAGAGCCACCGCAGTCTTCAGGCCAGCTATGAGGCATTCGTATTCTATGATATTGTTGGAGACCTTCTCGCCGTGCTGAAAGCAGAGTTGCACAGCGTAGTAGAGCTTGTCCTGGGTGGGCGAGATGAGCACTGCTCCAGCCCCCGCGCTCTGGTGCGCGAAGGCGCCATCAAAATACATGACCCAGCCGTCTGGAGCCTCACTTCATGGGGAGGTGGACCGGTCTTCTCCTTCCTCAAGTGTCGGGGCATCCGTCCATTCTACCACAAAGTTAGCGAGTGCGCCCCCCTTGATGACACTGGTAGTGCTGAACTCCAACTGGAATGCTTGCAACTCGATGTTCCACTCAGCGACCCTTTCGGCTGAGTTTGGGCTCCTAAGTACCCTGTCCAATGGGTAGGCTGTGACGACCTTGATGGGGTGGCCCTGGAAGTAGTGTCGCAGCTTACGCGAGGCCACCAGGAGTGCGAGCAAGAGTTTCTGGGGCATGGGGTAGCGTGCTCTTGCGTCCCATAGTATGCTGCTGACAAAGTACACAGGGTGTTCGATGAGGGCTGGCACACTGTCGAGGCTCGGGTCCTGTGGAGATCGGGGCATATCCTGAGGTGGGAGCATCCCTGAGACCTGATTGTCCTCAGGGGCTTTTGCGATGCCGCCCTGCTGAGCTTGGCCTTCCACCGCTGATGCCTTTGCTGCGCCTTCCTGACCCCGCGCCACTTCAGCCCTGGCTTGGCGCGGCGCGCCCCTGGCTTGGCGCTCCTCCCAAACTGCCACCAACGCCGCGCTGGAGAAGTACGGGGTGGCAGTAAGGTAGAGTACCAGAGGCTCGAGGGGCCGTGGTGCACTACAAAAAATACACTTCCGTGATGATACGTGTTTGTCACAGTAGGTCGCGTTTTTTGTCATGCATGTATATCCATGATGATTTTATGACAGAATCAAGATAGTCATACCTGTGCTGTCGTAGAAGTGTTCCATGACATTACCCAAATTATCATCATGGAAGTGTGCACTTCCATGACGATAAATCGCGCGTCACATAAGTGCTTTCGTCAAGGGTGACCGACATGTGGCATCCACCGTAACGGAACGCTGTTAAGCTACCGGGTCGGGTTTTGGATCCGATAACCCATTAACAGCCCCGACCAATGGGGATTTTCCACATGTAAAATCATCATTGGCTGGAGGAAACACGTGTCGGCTCATCGTTGGGACAGATGTCATCCACTCATTGGACAGAAGGCGCCTATGATACGTCGACACATGGCACGGCCCAACAGAGGCCCATTACTGTGAAAAGGCCGGCCCATTTAACTTGGTCAAAACGTGGCGGGCCGGCCCATGGAAAGCCTGTTAACGGCCTGTTCGCATATAGCCCATTTACAGCCCGCTAACCCAAGGCCCGTTACGCCCTATCTGAATTAGGCCCAATAGCGTCATCTAGGCCATCCAATATCATTCCAGCCCGTTTTCCCTTCTGGCCCATGTATGGCCCATGACGTCTTTTGGCCCATATGAGGCCCTATGTAACTCTTGGCCTATTAACGGCCCGTGGTGAAACTGGCCCGTAATGAACACTGTATCACTTTACACCCATTAACGGCCCGTGGTGAAACTGGCTCGTAATGAACAGTGTATCACTTTATACCCATTAACGGCCTGTTATTCCGTTGGGCCGTTTCCAGCCCATGTTATCTTTCGGCCTTCTCAGAGCCCATTTATTCTTGGGACAATTCCATTTCTCCCCTTAACTTGAGCCACCAACTGGCATTTGCCCCTAATTTTCAGGTATGCTCAAAAATACCGCTCTTCCGTCAAGTCACCTTATAGAAATGCCCTTGCCGCCCGGTCAAGGGCTTTGACCGTCTAGTGAATAGTAACATGGTGAACATTAAATTTGAAAAAATAGCAAAAAAATCAAAAAAATATGAAATTTTGTCGGCTTGAAGATACTCAAGGGCGCAAGGTGCGTGCAAATTTTCACGGTATTTGGATGTTCTAGGAACACGTGGGAAAGGAAAAATGTAAATCTATACGCTGTGAACAGTAAATTCAAAAAAATAGCAAGAAAAATTTAAAAAGTATGAATTTTTCTGGCATCAAAGAGGCTTGGGTGCGCAAGGCGCTTGCAATTTCTTTTGATCAAATGACATGCGAGGTGCTCTAGCAAAAAAACAAAATAGTGCATTTTTTAGAGTTTTTTTCTGCGCCAAATATAGCTTTTTTCTCCACGAGCTCCTACAGTGTCGAAACACAAGAAAAATTTGCACGCACCTTGCGCACCCCAGCCTCTTTGATGCCAAATTTTTTCATATTTTTTGAATTTTCTTACTATTTTTTTTGAATTTACTATTTACAGTGTACATTTTAAAAATTTTCCTTTGACACGAGCTCCTGGAATGTCCAAACTGTGCCAAAATTTGTATGCACCTTGCTCCCTTGAGTATCTTTGATCCCACAAAATTTCAGATTTTTTTGAATTTTTTTGCTATTTTTTCAAATTTACTGTTCACCATGTTACTGTTCATCGAACGGTCAAACCCCTTTGACCAGACGGTAACGGCAGAAAAGGGCATTTCTGTAAGGTGACTTAACGGAAGAGGGGTATTTTTGAGCATACCTGAAAATTAGGGGCAAATGCCAGGTGGTGGCTCAAGTTAGGGGGAGAAATGGAATTGTCCCTTTATTCTTGGGATCATTTCCAGCATTCGTTTACTTACGGCCCGTTACTGTCATTTTCTGCTTGTGGGCCAAATTCAGCCCGTGATTACAGTCGGCCCGTTTGTGGTCCGTTAATACGTTGGGACGTTTTCGTAGCATCATCAAATACGGCCTTTTAATGATGGCCCGTTATGGTCGGCCCATGGACGGACGATTCCAACTCTAGCTCATTTACGGCCATAATGCGGCCTGTTATTGGCCCATGTTTGGCCAATCGATCATATGGCCCGTATAAGGCCCATTGATGATACGGCCCGTAGAAGGCCCATTGTTTCTATGGCCGGTAGAAGGCCCATTGTTTCTACGGCCCGTAGAAGGCCTACTGTTTCTATGGCTCGTAGAAGGCACACTGTTTCTACGACCCGTAGGAAGCCCAGTGTCACTACAGTAAATATTAGCCCATGGTTATTGTGGCCTAGTTTTAAAAAATAGGTCATTGCAGCCACTAGCAAACTGCGGAAAAAGAACTGCACTGACTACAAGCAAACAAATAAACAAGACAATAAGGAAATAAATAAGCAAGCAACTTATGCTAGGCTATCACGGCTATTACACATATTACATCCACTGGGCATCAAAGTTCGCCACTAGTGCAAATATAGGGAAGAAAGCAGCATATAAACGCCGCAGCAAAACAAGTCTAGAACTGAAACCACTACAGAAGAGTTCAAGAAACAATATCCTGGGTACCCATAATGCTGGCAAGATGCTTAGCAAGCTTATTAACTTTCTCTTGTTTGGTGCTTAAATCCTCCAGTGCTTGCTGTTGCACAAAAAAGTACGCATCTAAATTCTGCAGGGACTTCCTCAGTCCTTCTGCTTCTTGCCGCAGCACAGCTGACTGATGCCTTTCAGCTTGTAGCTGAGATTGAAGAAGCCAAAGTGATTTAGGCAGCGAGTTCGAAGAGCTTGTGCCAGCAGTACTGGCCAGTAACTCGAACACTACATCAACGTAGGACTGTGGGGTTTTCTCACTGTCTACAAGATCGTTTTATCACCTTTCTTGGAGACCAACAGGGTTGTCTCACTATCTTGAACCTTATCTGCATTACTTTCTCTACCATTACATAGTGGGGTGCTCTTCTCCAATATTCTGTTTGCATACTACAAGAGAAACAAGCAGACACATCACAGGTTTAGCTTGTAGTATACGAAACTCATTTTGGTAAACCGGTTCAGTAGTAAGGTGGACAGGATGACAACATGAAACAAACATATATCTATGTACTATGGTCACTGTGTTGTCCATAACATTCTAGTTTATGTTCCCTAATCAAGACAGAGACACAGTTCAACTCATATATTTTTAAGACACAGCAGGATAGATAGAATATCAGTGTGAGAAACTACACAACATTGCCAGCACTTGTAATGTCCATCACATGAGAACATAACTGTTTATACAACTTAAACTGAAATCAACATAGAGCAAGAAGTTAGAACAGCAATCCAGTTAAAGAAATAGGTTTAAAACATACCTGTTGCGCCATTGGAGTTTCAATTGGATCCTTCAAATTCGAAAGTAGTTGGTATGAGTAAATACAGTGATGCAATAGCAAAGGAGTATGGACCATAGATACGGAATCGGACCTGAGAACAGTTGCTCTTCTGCTTTAAACGTGGAGTTTGGGTTAGCTGTGGTGGCCTTCGTGCTTTGGGCACTGCAGTAGCTTTACAAACTGCTCATGTGGGGGTACTCTGTGGTGGACATGGTGCTTTGTCAACTATAAGTGGGTTACTATCCACTGGGGTTGCGGTTAGATGGGTTGTAGCTGGTTCTCTGCCCAACGGTGCAAGTGTGCAATCTGGAAGAGTCTCGATTATGTGTGGTGGGGCTAGTTTGTGGGCCAGTACAACCATGGTTCTATCTGCATCGACGGGTAGCACTGTCTTTTGTGAAGAACATGTTTTTGCTCCCTTAGATACTGCCATCACCCCCTCCAATTCAAATGGCTGATAAACAAGAAAAGAAATTGAACGTACAGACATTGTATGATAGATAGATGTGGTAATTCACATATATGTTGTCTAACCAAACAGGACAACATGACACAATTTCACATATATGATGCCTAACTAAACAGGATAGCATGACACAGTTTCAGATATATGATGGATAACTTAACAGGATATAATGGCATAATTCAACATATGATGAGTACCTAAACAGGATGACATGACAAAACTATATGATGTCTTTCTAAAATAGGTTGGGATGAAATAATTCACATACATGTTGTCTAAGTATACATGATGGCATGATATAATTGACATAATTGATTCATATACTAAGCAGCTGGCACTCGCATGTATGATCTCTAAACTAAGCAGATAGAATTCAATATTGTGCATATGATGTCTAAACTAAGCAATGCAAGGCACCATATGCATCATATGAGAAATATAAACATTGCAACTTAGAGCATACACCTCAGGTGGGATATAGGACTGGTCATCTGTCTCTGAATCCTCCTCTGAGGAGCTCCCTGTAACCATCGAGATATATGCTTCAATAGGTACTATTGCCTGCTCTAAAGACCTTGTTTTCACTCCAGATTTTTCCATAACCATCTCAAATGGCTGATACACATGAAGAGTAGTTCAATATATGCAGATTGTCGACAAATGGAATACGTAATGAAAAAAAAGATGGCATGAGATAATTCACATATATGATGCATGGCTCCATGGCGGTGCATAATTCACATATATGATAACTGGCTGAAAAACATGGCATTGCATAATTCACATATCTGATATAGAAAGCAAACAGGAGGCATTCACACAAAGCATGTCTAATCTAAGCAGATGGCATGGCAATGCAAGACACCATATGCATGATATGAGCAATATAACCCAGCCAAGTTACAGCATGCACATGGGGGGGGGAATATGGCTGGTCATCTCTCTCTGAATCCACCTCTAAGGAGCTATCTGTAACCAGCAAGAAATCTGCATCGACAGGTAGCACTGACTACTCAGAAGACCTTGTTTTCACTCCAGATTTTCCCATGACCGACTCAAATGGCTGATGCACAGGAAGAGTAGATGAATGTATAAACATTGTCGACAAATGGAATACATTATGGAAAAAAATATGGCATGATACAATTCACATATACGATGACTGGCTAAAGAGGATGGCATTGCATGATTCACGTATATGATGCCTGGCTAAAGAAGATGGCATTGCATAATTCCCATATACTCCCTCCGTTCCTAAATATTTGTCTTTTTAGAGATTTCAAATGGACTACCACATACAGATGTATATAGACATATTTTAGAGTGTAGATTCACTCATTTTGTTTTGTATGTAGTCACTTGTGGAAATATCTAAAAAGACAAATATTTAGGAATGGTGGGAGTATGATATAGAAACCAAACAGGTGGCATTCACACAAAGCAAATCTAAACTAAGCTGATGACATATAAGATGTATAATGTAAGCAATGCAAGGCGCCATATGCATGATATGACCAACATCAGCATGCCAGGTTAGAGAAAACACCTCAGGTGGTAAACAGGTGTGGCCGGCTCCTTCTGAATCTCCATCTGAACAGTTATCTTCCTTTGGAATACAATCTAGAAATGTAGGAGGGGGGCCACTTCGCCCACCATGGAGCAGCGTCTGCATGACATTATATTCGCACACAACGGTCTTCTTTTTTTTCTCTACATGTTCAGTATGATTGTGTACAATATTTGACATGCATAATAAAAAATAGTTAGATTTTGTAAGGCCTAAGGGGTGCATGCAAAAATCAAGACTGATGGTAGCAAATGAGTGGATGGATCCAAAACTAATGATAGCAGGTAGATTATAGCTTCAGTTTAAAAAGATAGACAGTGGATCATCTATTGTTTGTTGCCCACCCAACATGAACCACATAGAAGACCCTAGATGAACCAGATAGTAGACAGATACTATTCATTGCTGGCTCGATATGAGACCCATGGGCAATTCAAAACTCAAGATTGAACGATAATTAGCAGGTAATAATAACCGATGTATAATGTAAGAAAACACGAAAGACTACAACCTCTCTTCCGGAACTGTGTAGTCCTCAGGTTCATCTGCTCAGTCGATGATGGTAATGCAGTTGGCATGGCTGCAGGCAACGGGGAAGATGATCTGAGGCAGCGAAAGGAAGTCTGCAGGGGGATCTCTGCTGCAGTGAACGCTTCTGTTGATGGTGCACCTCAGGTGGGGTGGATGACGACACGGCAGGAGCAGGACATAACACACAGAGTTTTCTTTGACGCCTATCTGAAAATGAAGTAAATCTGTAAGGGCTCCTTAGAATTGGAGGATTCTATAAACGCAGGGACAGCAAAAACATAGGAATAGGATAGGAATGCACGTGCAAAACAGAGCATTTGGAAACATAGGATTTCAGTCAACCTGGGTGTTTGGCTGACATGAATTGGAAGAACAGAGTTATGGAGAAACAAAGTGATGCGATGAGTGTACAACCTCTTTGGCATAGCCTTGTGGACCTCAGCATCATTGGGTTGGACGTGGAGGATGGTGATGATGCTGGTGTGACTGTCGGAGGCGGGGAAGAAGATCCGAGGCCTCTAGAAACGGCGCCAAGGGTACTGCTCTGCTGTGATGGACGGTTCCATCGCTGGAGCAGCTCCGCTAAGGTGTACGGCGACGAGGCGGAAGCATGACAAGACATACAACATTAATATGAAGTGGGACCCTAATATCATCTGCAATAGATGATGTAAAATACATCACCAAAAAGTGCTAGATGTAAAATGCATCAGCCGCGCCACGGCCGCTTCGACAGATGCTGTAAGTACTGTTCACTCTGAACTTAACTCAAGAAAATGAACTTCACAGTCGAAACTAAATTTTACTGTCGAAACTGATTGAACTAGTAACAGAGCATTGCAATAGATGTTTAGGGCGTTCGAGCACTAGTAGCAGAGAAGCAGTGATCTAAATCAGCACACGCTCGAGCAGGGAATGCACTAGCAGAGAGAAAGTCATGCAGTAGCACCGCGAGCGAGTGCTAAAGTAGCAACTCCTGTAGTTGCTGGAGGTCGTGCAGCAGAAGCAGCAGCGCAAGCGAGAGCAAGAGCAGAGCAGCAGCACGAACGGAAGGAGGAGCAGTGCAGCAGCGCGACCGACAGCAAGAACAGAGCTGCAGGCGAGCGAGAGCCAGAGCAGCTACAGCTAGTGCCGTTGTGGAAGTCGCTGCCGAGGAAGCAACGATATGGGGGAGAGACGTCATGGATGTTGTGGCCGGCGACGGCACCGTCGATGGAAACACGCCATGTATGCTCGATATCGAGCACCGGCAGCCCCGTGAGATCGAATAAAAGATAAAATGCAGCGGTGAGTGCAGAACCTCCTTGGTGGCGCCAAGTTGGCCTCGGCGTCATCGAAGGAATTGGTGAGGGTGCTGCGGTTCTGGTGGGGCAGGTCAAGATGGCACTGTGGGGATTGAGGTGGCGCGATAGACGAGGCGAACATCGGGGCAGCTCCTTGGAGGTGGAGGACGGGGCGGCTAATCCGGCGGGATGACGAGATCGACAACGAATCCTCATCCGATGCGGTGGATGAGGGACGGCGAGCTGTTGCGGTGGACGACGTAGTCGGGGAAGAGTCCCCGGCTGGGCGGCGGTCGGGAGGCCGATGGAGGAGCATGGGGTTTCGCGGGTTTTGGCGGCCTCGGTGTACGAATGGGGGGCGAAGGGGGAAGGGGGAGCCAAGCTTAGGGACGCGCTTGTCCGAAATGTAGGGTAAGTTACCAGCGTACCCGCACCGGTTTTGACACCGCGACGTGGAGCTTCATTTCCGGCTGAGGGGTAGAAGGGGGATTTCGCGTGTCTGGGCTGTGGGAGCGATTTCAGATGAGGAGGGAGTTCTCGCGCGCGTCCAAATTTCAGGATAACAAGGCGCGGTGCGGGTTGAAGAAGCGGGAGTTTCAAAGCAGGTGAGACAAAAGATACTCAAGCTTGAAAATTTCGGGATAACAAGGTGCGGATTCCTTGTTCGGCAGAACAAACTTAACGTGTAAAAAAACAATTCATGCAAGACACAAGAGAGAGTCATGTCCCCTTTTACTATATTTCTATAGATGCCATTGAAAAAACTACAAGAAAAATGTAGAAAAATTGGGAGAACAAGATTACCCTGCACAGTACCAAATCGATTCACACTTCCCTCAACAACAACAAAAAACAAATCAGTTCCCACCAAAGAAAGAGTAATGTCCCTTTTTATATGATTACAGATGCCATGATCTCGAATTTCAATTTTTGAATCCACGTTATGTTGAATTCGAATATATCGTTAGGTGACCTTGCGGTTTATAATTGATGTAGTCGTACATTTTGATCTTCCATCATATATGAACATTTTACTCCACCATGTGAACATATATATTGTTGTCTACCATATGGACTAAATTTGAATCAATTTTCCTTATTTGAATACGATTGTTGTCAAGTTATACAATAATTTAAATGTTATCTTGATAACAAAAAACATACATATAGCAGTAATCATATTTCACTATGAACTACATGTACCATATGCTCTCCAATTCAAATATTTGTATCCATTTTATGTTGAATTCAAATCATAGTACATTATTGGTGTAGGTAGCGAGATGTTTGGGATAATCTAAACCCTGTTTTCATACGTATAATTTTTGGCTGAATTGGGACAAGTTTTGGTAGCCTCTTGCAAAACCGGAGATTCTCTCAACAAGCCTCGTGGTTCCGAGAGGGAACATGTCACCTTTGTGTGCGAAACGATATACGCTGCCTCCCCCTGATTTTATTTACAGAGGCAACATAGAACTATATGAGTGCCCTGTTAAATTTTGGAATTATTTCAGGTTCATTTGGCCTTTTTATACACTAATTGAGTTTTTGGACTTTTAATGTGCATAATCTAAATATGAATTGCATGCACATGCTTCGGTGCACCAAAGTGGGTTGAAAAATCACATGTGTGTCCTTGGGTGAATTTCTAGGTCCCATGGAAGAAATGAGAATGAAATTCAAAC
Source organism: Triticum urartu (assembly GCF_056163025.1). Lineage (NCBI taxonomy): Eukaryota > Viridiplantae > Streptophyta > Magnoliopsida > Poales > Poaceae > Triticum > Triticum urartu. Next base: position 194,078,993 of record NC_141874.1, on the reverse strand, counting down.
ATCTGGGCGTCATGACTCGGCCGAGAACATCGAGAAACTTTGATTTTAAATTCATGTAAATCAAAAAATCGCCTGGAAATCATGAAACTTGGAATGGTGTCATGTCATGGCACTAACATGTTGTGGTAAAAAATTGGGCCGATTTGGAAGCTCGTGGTTCTAAGAGGGAACATGCCACCTTTGAGTGTGAAACGATATACGCTGCCCCCCTTGAGTTTCTTAACAAAGGCAACATAGAACTACATAAGTGCCATGTTAAATTTTGGAATTATTCCGGGTTCGTTTGTTGTTTTTTATACATTAATTGAGTTTCATTTAGTGTGCATAAGTCAAATTTGAACTACAAGCACATGCTCTCGTGCACCAAAGTTGGTCGAAAAATCACATTTGTGTCCTCGGGTTAATTTCTAGTTCCCATGCAAGAAATGAGAATAAAATTAAAACATCTGGGCATCGTGGCTCGGCCGAGAAAATTGAGAAACTTAGTTTTAAAATTCTTGTAAATCCAAAACACGTCTGAAAATCATGAAACTTGGCATGGATATCATGTCATGGTACTACCATGTTGTGGTAAAAAATTGACCGAATAGGAGCAAATTTTGGTATAAGCTTTTGCAAAACGAAGCTTCTCTCAAGAAGGCTCGTGGTTCTGAGAGGGAACGTGCCACATTTGAGTGCGAAACGATATACGTTTTTCCCCTTGAGTTTATTTACAAAGGCAACATAGAACTACATGAGTGCCCTATTAAATTTTGGAATTATTCCGGCTTCGTTTGGCCTTATTTACACATTAATTGAGTTTTGATCATTTAATGTGCATAATTCAAATTTGAACTACAAGCACATGCTCCCGTGCACCAAAGTTGGTTGAAAAAACACATTTGTGTCCTCGGGTGAATTTTTACTCCCTTCTTCCATCTATATAGGTCCTAATGCGTTTTTCGAGGCTAACTTTGACCAAACGTTACAGCAATAATATATGGCATGCAACTTACACAAAGAATACCTTCAATTTTGTATGTCAAAGGAGCTTCCAATAATATCATTTTCATAGTATACATCTCATGTGCTATTAATCTTGTCAATAGTCAAAGGTTGTCTTGAAAAACACATTAGGCCCTATATAGATGGAAGGAGGGAGTAGGTCCCATGCAAAAAATGAGAATAAAATTCAAACATCTGGGCATCGTGGCTCAGTTGAGAACATTGAGAAACTTGGTTTTAAAATCATGAAACTTGGCATGGTGTCATGTCATGGTAGTACCATGTCGTGGTAAAAAAATTGGCCGAATAGGAACAAAATTTGGTATAAGCTTCTTGCAAATCCGAGCTTCTCTCAAGAAGGCTCGTGGTTCTGGGAGGGAACATGTCACCTTTGTGTGCATAATTCAAATTTGAAATACAAGCACATGTTCCAGTGCACCAAAGTTGGTTGAAAAATCACATGTGTGTCCTCGGGTAAATTTCTAGGTTCTAGGCAAGAAATGGGAATGAAATTCAAAATTCTGGGCGTCGTGGCTGGGTTGGAAACATTGAGAAACTTAGTTTTTTAATTTATGTAAATCCAAAACACGCATGAAAATAATGAAACTTGGCTTGGTGCCATGACATGGCACCAACATGCTGTGGTAAATTTGCAGTCCGATTTGCGAAGGCGCACACATTAACAATCAACAAAGTCATTTTGGAACAAGTGTTGTCACGTTACAATCGGAAACACAAGTATTATTGAAACCGTGGGCGTGCTACTTACTAGTACCATTTACATGCCGCCACGCGTCCCCATTTTTTATTAGCTAGGAGGCGCCGTGCAGGGTAGCTATTTAAGTACGAGAGGCGTGCGATCAGACCCCTGCCCGTGCTTATCGGGAGGAGAGCCCTTTGACCTCCATCTACCGTCCACCTCTCTCCCAAGGTCTCCATTAATGGCGCCCGAGCCTCTGTTTAATGGTGTGGCTCTGTCTCACTCGAATGAGATTTAAGAGAGAAAAAAGAAAATCTGAAAGCACGGATCTTGATGTAAGATCCGACGGACCTATATAGCATCTACTGCGACTTATAGCAAGATTGATGAATATATAAGGACGATCAATTTTTTTTATCAAAGAAGGGCTTGCCCCTTCCGATTTTCATTACTGAAAACCACCACAATTCACAAGAAGTTCAGCACAACTCCAGCCTAACACGAAGGACTAAAAGCTACCAGATTGAAATCGGAACATCCCAAGAGGCCAACAAAGGCCAAACATCTGCGCTAGAACCCAACATTTCACAATCGACGACACAATCCACATCCTAAACCGATTATTACATCAAAAGAAACCAGGAAACTAGTCTCCGCGGCGAGCGGCGATCAGCTCTTTCGTGTCCTCAAGACGCTGCTTGAGAACATCCACAGATTCCTCCACCAGCCTTTGGCGCTCGTTGCGGAGCATGTCATTCTCGTCCATAAGTTTCTTGACGATGACGCCGGTCCTCTTCAACAAGGCACTGGTCTCCTCCTGCTAGTCTGCACTTCGGACGATCTTCTCCCTTAGTAGGTCGCGCTCGGCCCGGAGCCTCTCAATGCCCTCCCTTAGTTGCCGGATGACGCCGGTAGCCTGTTCAAACGAGGCTATCATGTCGTCTTGCAACCTCCTCGAGCCGGAGATCTGATCCATCTGGCTATGGACGATCGCATGCATGCGCCTGTAATAGTCGTTGCCTGCCCACGAGAAATTTTCCCAGGCCGCCGCGGTGCGGTGGGACATCTCTGCTACATTCGTGGCACGGTGGGACATCTCTGCTGCTTCCGCGGTGTGGCCGGACCAGTCTGCTGCATCGACAGCGCGGCGGGACCTCCGTGCTGCTTCAGCGGCGCGGCAGGACCTCTATGCTGCTACTTCCGCACGGCAGGATATGTCGGCCATTCTCGCAGCGAGGCGGGACATCTCTCGTGCTTCCGCTTCCATGCTCGCCTCTGCCTGGTGGCAATCTCTCGACCCAGAACTCACACTGGCCATGGCAGACACAAGGGAAGGATGCTAAATGACTTGTTTGTTTTTCTGGATGAGGAGTTGAGGAGGAATGTGCAGTCATCTTGGCATACTAGTATTTATAACTAAGTACTAATACGCTCCTAAGAGGGAAACCGTTTAGGTTGTGATCAGTGTGAACATGTTTGCAATTCAATATAGCGTGGAGTAATTTGGAATGTGACGAGACGCAAGCTCAAAATTTATTAACGGATCTAGTTTCGAAGTGCGGCACTATTCCCGGATGGAGCACTTCTTTTTCTACTCCCTCCTTTCCAGTTTTATAGGGCTTATCTCAAAATTTTAGTTTTTCCATTTTATATGGTTCAATTTGGTTGTTCCCCTTTCTTGCTTGTCATATTTAGAATATAAGCATCAGTTACATTTGACTTCCAGCCTTTTTATAGAAGAGAAAGGAAGGTTAAGGGCAAGGGCGCAGCATAATATATAAGAAAAAACTTGATCTTTGAGGGGAAATTTTTCCAACTAGACCGATAAATGAGAAAAAGTACCAGTCGTACCAAGAACCAAAGGCGCCAGCTTTCATTGATATATATACTGTATCTTTTAGCTGAAAAATCTATGGATAAGAACCGGCTCTAACACATGTTCAGATTCCAAGGTGCATTAAATCATTGCATGCAAGTATTAAGAGAAAATTGACCAATGCATGTACTTTATGCATGCATGCATTGCAATTAATGCATTGATAAACATATTTTTTTGAGCAAAAAATAGCCGCGTGGCTAGCTCTAGGCTAGTCTTTTTTTCAGACGCATTAAACCTATCTCTCGGGACTTCTCGCACGCACCATCGTGCCACCCAAAAAATATTTGTATTCTGAGTTTAGTAGTACGTTATACAAGAAGAGAAGAGGTGCACGCACAAACTCGTCCTCTCACACACGCGTCTGTTTTTTCTCGAAAAGGAGGATGATGACCCCCGGCGTCTGCATCTGGGAGTCACACACGCAAATTGTTGATATATATCAAGTGCAGTGCTTTGATATGTTGCGTCAACTCGTACATCAACGAGAAGTTTGATTATCCTCTCCCTCGCGGACTTAACTGCACCTGCCTTTGGCTGTATGAAAGGTTGGCCACACACCTGTCGGGCCCACCTGTCATACACGCAAAGGAAGGAGCGTCCCTCCCTCGCCCATGAGCGTGGTGGCTGGCAAGACTAGGATAAGCTTTCACTACACGCTCTCCCTCCCGCATGCGGTGGACATGCAGCAGTTCAATCAGTGTCAGATGGCCAGAAGCGTACTGTAGTACTCCTCCAGTGCAGTAGTATTCCATCATTGTTCGACTTCCCGAAGAGGCGAAGAGCCAAGTGCAGCCCGAATGCTCGTGTGGCAGTTTCATGTGTAGAGTAGTCTAGGATAGCATGTACCGTGCTTGTAAGCTTAAAATCGTTGGGGTCGGCTCCATGCTATCTGGCCATCTCGAAGTTTTTTTAAATTAAAATAGTCTTCTGGCCCTACCTGAAAATTGCCGCGCGTACTGCCCGGGAAAAGCCCCGCCCTCAACTTTTAACTATGCGAAAATAGTTCGAGCTTGTTCATTCTATATAAATACAGTACTTACTATATGTTTATTCACCCGTGGGGTTGTTCAATGAATGGAGGGGCGGGGAGCACAAGTGAACAATACCATAGTACTACTAGTAGTAAGTAGGAGTTGTACAATAGTCACCTTAAATAGAGAGTTTCTTTTCTTTAATGCCACATACACAAATTGAAACGCTTGTTGTGGAGAGAAAAAAGATAATCACTCCACTATATATGGACGCAGGGGCCTGAGCGCTTGCTTTACTAGGGTTGCTCTCTTCATTCTCTCATCCTCTCCAGATATAAACAAGACAGCGGAACGACATTTTCTCTCTACTCACCGCTGGTTACAGATCCGGCCGGATCCCTTTGGCCGGTGTGTGTAGAGGACTAAAAGGTGCATCGTTCACGCGGTCATCGCCGCCGAGGGAGGAAACCCACAGTTGCCGGAGGGGCCCAATCCTCTGTCCGTGCCATTCTCTCCGATACATGGCCGGCTTGAGAGGTCCTCCGACGCTTCTTCCTCACTGCCGTATTGTCCGCAGATCCGACATGCCGCCGCCGACATCCCGGCGACCCTCAGGTATAAGTTCTTCGAAAGCGGCCTTGCTCTATTGCCCCAGCTCCCCACGTGTCTGCATGTGCATCTTTTTCTACTCCCATCAGCTCTTCCAAAGCCACCTAAATTTTTAGTATTATTAGAGGTAAAGCTACTTCATGCATTCGAATCTAGGGCTTTGTTCAAACAACGAAGAAAGGGGGGAAAGTTCTAGCATGAATCTAGGACTTGATTCAAAGAGGAAATAATATGGTGAAAGTAGTAGAGACCGGATACCCAACCGGTCTCTTGGTTGAAAAGGGAAATAATGGGAAAACACAGTACAAACTGGATAAGGAACAGATCTATTATTGGTTGAAAAAAGGATAGAAAGTGGCGGCTGGTGGACAAGTCAACAGAGTATGTCCAGGATTAGATTTGCTTCCATCACATAGTAAAAGGTCTCCAGGATCAGATTTGCTGCCCTCACATAGTAAAAGGTCTCAGGATTAGATTTGCTGCCCTCACATAGTAAAAGGTCTCCAAGATTAGATTTGCTGCCCTCACATAGTAAAAGGTCTCCAGGATTAGATTTGCTGCCCTCACATAGTACAAGGTCTCCAGGATTAGATTTGCTGCCTCACATAGTACAATGACACTCCTGCTATTTTCCTAGTATGATAAGTAAGTTGCTCTTTTACGCTGCTGAGTGTCCTGGTGTCCCCATGGTCCCATGCCCTTAAACCAACTCTTTAGCTGCAGTTGATTTACTGTGTCTGGTAAACAAGCAATGCCACCATTAAAGTAATCCCATATTTGAGGAATCTCATTGTTGATCGTAATGCTTCTGGTAACATGAAGCATTGCTGATGTTTTAAAATTTCTACTGTCCTTGCGTGATTGCCATGAACATAATTAAGATGCTTCTTTTCATTTTGTATATGTTTCGTATATTCTTATTGACCAGCAACTGTTTACTTTCTATCTTTTTGTGCAGATAGGGATATCCATTTCACCTTGTTGCTATTGTGACCTTTTGGTGAACTGCACAAAAAACATTTTTTTGGAATGAGTGTCTTGTGCAGTTCAACTAAAATGTCACGTGGGCAACATCTCTCAATTTTGGTGGAACTACACAAAATGGTGATTGGAGTTTCCAAAATCTCCGTCAAGTTCTGCTAGTAATCTCGTGCAACATTTTATTAGCCTTTGCAAGATGGAGCCGTCAGTGTCACCAATATGGCACTTTATTTTAGTGGAACTGCACAAAAGGATAAGAAAATTATAGTTGCACCTTACATGAGCCGGACAGCCAACCTTAATGTTCCTCAATTTTAGTGCAACTACTAAAGAAGAACCTGCCAGATCGCAAGAGCAAGTACTTCTTGCTAGCTGAATGATGCAATCTTTGCTTCATTTCAGGTGAACTGCAGAAAAAGGCGCATGAATTGAATCATGGAACTCCAGGAAGACCTCATCCAAGTAGAGCTGGAGGTTGAGTTCAAGGAGGCCGCTATTAAAGCGAAATCATGCTATCCTGTCTCCTTGTTTGTGCTGTGCAAACATGCTGTGCAAACAGGAATATTCAGCTACAGATGTTGAGATGGTCAAGAGCATTCGCCAAGTTCTTCGATTGTATTACATGGCTAGCCAAGATGGATTTAATCCTGATATTCACTTTATCAAAAGGCTCTAATGGGTTGGTTCTGAATCTTGCAAGCTGGGAATCAGTGAGATGTGTAGGCATCTTTGTTGTACTTATTATTTGAATCTTATTTGTTGGTTCTGAATCTTGCAAGCTGGGAATCAATGAGGTGTGTAGGCATCTTTGTTGTACTTATCATTTGGATCTTATTTGTTGGTTCTGAATCTTGCAAGCTGGGAAACACGGCATGATGATGCAGAGGACAACAACCATAACAAACAGTTCAGACTTGGTAGTATTATCTTTGTGAAAGTGCGACAAATGTGTTGATCGTGTGTGTCCTGAGAATAATAATTCTAATTGTTGTGCATGTTGATCATGTGGCACTGATAGAACGAGCGGATGCATTGCTTGTTTTAAGTATAAATTTCTATTAAAGCTAATTAAATTTAAGTAAAGTGACCACTAACTCCTGTTATTACAGTACTAATACAGACCCGCTCGTGAACCGACGTGTGGCCGAGGGTGCATCTTCTGCCGGGCGTGTAGCGGACGAGGGAGGGGTAATAACTATTGTCGCCTGTACACACTCAGCTTACTGTTGTCGCCTGCTGGATATGGATTTCAGCATGGAGTTCCCCTTTGAGTTCGCCGTTCAGTCCTATTGCTGCACCAAGTTGAATGTGATGTACACCAACGATACAGACTCGGTGAAGCTCTGCCTTGCCTTAGTCCTATGGCTGCACCAGGATCTGGAGCATTCACCCGTTTCATTGGCAATGCCGACTGCACCTTCGCTACGGTGGAGAGAAGGAAGAACGCGATGATTCAGCCATCTGGTGCAACAAGCTTGTCGACATCCAGAAGCAATACAAGATCGTCAGCAATGGGAAGGAGAAGGACTCCGTGGTTGACCTCTCTGAGACCATCATCGACCCCTGATACGCCAACATGAAAGAAGACGTCCTGAACACGTGGGAGGTACCTCTGAATCTAGCCTACATAACCTACGCGGCCAAGGACGCATACGCATGCTACGACATGTACAGGAAGATCTTGGACATGAGGGCGTGTCTGCTTCCCGTAATCGACGAGTACACGGACAGCCCGCAGCGTCATGATCAAGCGTGCTGGGAAGGTCTAGATGTTCTACTTTATTTGTTTATAAGCACCTTTATCATCTGAGTGTTTCATGAATTAGCCTATGTGTCGTAATTATCTGTTTTGTCTGAAATATTTCTTTTAAGAACCCATTAACCTGATTGCTTTTTTTAGTGGCTATTTGCTTATGTATGTAAACTAGTTCACTTGTCCATAAAAAAAACTAGTTCACTCGGCTGCCGTGCTTTGAATCTCCTTCCTCCTAGCATTTTCCCCTCCTCAGGTGGACCCAGCAGGTCTCTGAGTTTTCTCCCACTTTCTTTTTCTATGTAAACTGAGTTTTCTCCCAGTACTTTCCCCTAGAACCAACTCAACTGTCCCACGTCTATCCTAAAAAATAATAATACCCCACGTACTATTAACTCATCAAATTAAAATGATATTTTATTTCGTAAGTTGAAAGTTCTTACAAAATAATAATAATAATTGTTCATATATAACTTGGCAAGTTAACTCCTAGTGATTGCGTACATAAGCTTGCAAAGATTTTACTGACGTGCAATCATGTGTTTATGTTTTTATAACATTTCTCCGTCTAGCCCAACATGATATTTTCACCCAGCCAAGAAAGTCCGTGGATTTCGAGAAAAATGCAAATGGGATTTAAATGGGCTGCATAGATGCTACATCATTGTTTCACCCAACCCACGAAATGGACTAAAAAAACAAATGGACTGACAGCTGGGTCCACGGCCACAACCCAGTTTTTTTGTGATTTGCCAAGTAAGTCGCTTTGTCAGGCCTGTTGGGCTGCAAATCTTTCAAGACAAGGAGAGCTTCATTCGGCTGTGCCTGGGCTGCTGATCCACCGGGCACCTATGGGACCGGGGTCCCTTTTGGTTCGGCGGGGGGCGGAGGTCGCGCAAAGAGCAGATCGAGGCAAAACACACGGGCGATTTACCCAGGTTCGGGCCGCACGGATGCGTAAAACCCTACTCCTGCTTTGTGGATTGTATTGCTTTCTAGCTCGGGAGCGAGATCGAGCGTGAGTGTGTGGAATTGCTGAACCCCGAGCGAGAGTGTTCGGAGTGTCTAACCAAAATGGCCCAACCCCCCTCTCAGTTTCCCCGGGCCTCCTTTTATATGCTCAAGGGGTTACCGACATAGGGCAACGGAGGGCAAAAGTGGAAGAGTGGTGGTAGGCACAACTAGGTGCTGTAGTAGGCACAGCTAGCTGCTACAGTGTTATCATACCTAACCCTGACGGCAGGGGACAAGAGCATTAAATGCCCGTCTGTGTCGCCTAAATAGTGCCGAAAGGGGCTTGCTAGAGTAGCCACCGTTAGCCACGGTGGTTGTCTTGCCAGCGCCTGCTTGCCACCTCGCACCTCAGCTGCGCAGCCTCCCGCCACGTGTGCTTGGGAGGGCCCCAGAGCGACGCGTGGGTGGATGTGCTGGAGCGCGGGCACGAAGTGGGGGCTTCCCGCGGCAAGCTCTTTGCCGCGGTCGTCGTCTTGTTGTGTAGGTCCAGGAGCTTGTCGCTCACCGGGCCTTGCCGGGGCGCGTGGGGTGCCGCGGCAAGTTTCCTTGGTACGCCTTGGTTGGCCTTCCCGGCAAGCGCCTCTTGCCGGGGCCTTGGGACGCTTCTGATAGCCTTCCCGGCAAGCTCCTCTTGCCGGGGTCTTGTCTTGAGTACTTTGTTCTTGAATGGTCTTCAAGGGGACCACGGAGGATCTTGGCGGTCGCCCGGCAAGCCTTGCCGCGGGATGCTGCGACTGCCCGTGCACAAGTTCGGGGTACTAAGGGTACCCCTACTTTAGTACACCGACAGGCTGGCCGAGAAAATGGCCTATCAGTAATGAGAAATGGGTTGTACATTTTTATAACACATCGAACCGGCAATTAGTTTCAAATATCTTTTTTTCATTTCGAGATTTTAAATTACATTAATTTTATGCGTGGAGAATTTGTTGGATTTTATATTGATATACATTTATTTTTAAAATCCGTTTGAATGTGAGTCGAAATTTCAGGATTAAAAACAGTTCGGACCGCACCGAAATATGCAAAATTTCATATAATTTTTTAACTGTGGCCACAATATGGGCTGTAATGCTAACAAAAAGAATATGGGCTCCCAAAAAACCTTAAGAATTAGCAAATGGGATGTAAATTATTAGAAATAATGGTAGATGGGCTGTATGCTGTTTTCCACAGATTTTAGGCTTTCCTAAATAAAAAGGTTGACGCACAGGATGGCCATCCAACGGTTGTCGTGCTTCTTCAATATCTGATCTTCCTGCTCCAGCCGCTCAAACAAGCGCCGGCGGGACTGCCTGCTCCCTCCTCCCCGCAGCCGGCTCTGCTGCCGCGCAGGCCTCACCGCCCCACCGTACTCCCATCGCTGGCCTAGCCATCCCTCTACTCACCCACACCTGATGTTATTCTCCGGCGGCGGCAGACGAACCAGTAAACCCTCGTACAGTCATACTCCCCTCCGCGTGGGAAACAACTGCCGAGTCTTCCCTGCCTCCGTGTCATTCCCTTCCTTGGCCTCGTCGTCATCCACCGCCCTGGTGCTCTCGGCGCGGCCTGGTCAACGTGGTCAATGACCGACATGCATCTGAAGTGGACTGTACCTGGAGAGGCCGACAGTTGGGTCCACGGCCGCACGCATGGAAATGCCTCCTTATTACACGCAAAATAATGATTCCTCCACCTAACATCAGGGACCCACCGAAAGGGCCTCTGTATTTCACGAAAAAACATTACCGCCGCTGACAGCTCGGACCCACCAGCTATATCTTTGAACGCAAGGAAGTGCCTCCTTATTACGCACAAAAAAATGAATACTTCCCCTGTTAGCTGGGACGCAGTATAGTGGCAGGCTGACTAGTGGGCCTACTAAGTTGACGGGGACGGAGGGCTTGGTCAACTTAGTCAATATGCACGATTCTAGCTCTAGTAACCGTACGATGTCCATCCAATGGCCGTAGTTCTTCTTCAACCTCTGGTCTTCTTGCTCCAGCCGCCCAAACTAGCACCGGTCGTGCCTCGTGCTCCTGCCTCCCGTGGCCGGCTGCGATGCAGCGAAGGCCTCACAGCCCCCTACTACTCACCCAGGCCATCCCTCTACTTACCCACACCCCTGTTATTCTGCGGCGAAGGCAGCCTCACACCGTAGCGAACCAGTGAACCCTCGTACTCCTCTACGCGTGGGCATCCACAGCCGCATCTTCCCCGGCTCCGTGTCGTCCCCTTCCTAGGCCTCGCCGTCGTCCACCACCTTGGTGCTCTCGGCGCGACGTGGTCAACATGGTCAAGGAACGGATTCCATCGGGCGTGGACTGTACGTGGAGAGGCTGGCAGCTGGGTCCACGGCCGCAGCAAGGAAGTGCCTCCTTATTATGTGCAAAATAATTATTCCTCCACCTGACAGCGGGGACCCACCGGACGGGCCACTGTATTTCGCGAAAAAAATGTTTGCCCCTGACTACTGGGACCCACCAGCTACATCTTCGCACGCAAGGAAGTGCCTCCGGGCAAACAAAACGATTCGCCCCCTTGACTGCTGGGACCCACCAGCTACATCTTCGCAGGCAAGGAAGTGCCTGACAGTCGGGACCCACCTAGTCGAAGCGTACGTAGCATTGTCATTCTGGTCGCGAACGTGTATGTACATATATACTGGTGGATGTAGAGGCGCACACGTGCTGTAGTAGAGGCGCGTACGTGTCGTGGTAGAGGCGCGCACGTAGCATGTACACGTACATACAACAGCTAGGGTGCAAGAAAGAAAATACGACCACGTATGTGTACATACGGGCGGGGTCTCGAACGCCTACTCGCGCACACGTACGGCCATGGCTCGTATACATGGCTGGGTCGGAATGGAGAAACAGCGTCATCATCGTGTTCATGGGGAGGCAATGGAATGCATCGTGTTCATGGGGAGGCAACGAAATGCGTCGTGTTCATGGGGAGGCAACGGAATGCGTCGTGTTCATCGGGAGGCAACGGAACGCGTGGGAGCCAACCGAGTGGGTCGGAACGGAATGCATGGTCGTGTTCATCGGGAGGGCTTGGACGGAACAAGCGATGCAAACGAGGCATGGCGTCCCGCACAACGGAGGAAACGGACCTCCTACGTTCGGAACGAGGTCCTGTTGATCGGGAGGGGTCTGGCACACCGCAAAACGGAGGAAACGGACCTCCTACGGTCGAAATGGGGGTCATGTTGATCGAGAGGGGTGTGGCGTACCGCAAAACGGAGGAAATGGACCTCCTACGGTCGAAACAGGGGTCCTGTTGATTGGGAGGGGTGTGGCGTACCACAAAACGGATGAAACGGACCTTCTACGGTCGAAATGGGGGTCATGTTCATCGGGAGGGGTGTGGCGTACCGCAAAACGGGACTCCATGGGATACTGTTCATCTCCACCGTCGACCTCCCCCAGCCTCCACGGGCTACCGTCGACCTCCTCCAACCTCCACGGGCTCCTGTTCATCCAGCCTCCACCGCGCGCTACTCCACCGGCTACTGTTCAACCACCCCTCCACCGTCTATTGTTCATCCAGCCCTCCACACCACGGGGTCCTGTTCAACCACCCCTCCACGGGCACCCCTCCACCGTCTACTATTCATCCAGCCCTCCAACACACCACGGGGTCCTTTTCATCCAGAGGCAACGCCACCACTCATTGTTCATCCAAACCCCCCCGCAACACTCACTGTTCATCCAACCGATCGGCTTCAGTTAGCAGCAGTAGCGAAGGAATCGCTCGATCGGGTTCAGTTAACAGCCATCCATCGATCGCTCAGGTTCAGTTAACAGCCATTGATCGATCGCTTGGGTTCAGTAACGCGTAGCCTGCAGTGCAATCGCTCGGGTTCAGTTAGAGCCCAACGCCTCGCTCGGGTTCAGTTAGAGCCAACGCCTCGCACACACGCGTGTATGTGTATGAGAGAAACGCGCATCGCTTGGCCCTCGACCTCTCACCGTAACCGGGAACTCCCCGAAATTTTCCTCGCCCTCGCTTCTACCATGGTTTTTCGTCATGGACGGCCCAAAGAATGTCATGCAGCTACGTCTCCTGCCCTCCCAGGACGAAAATCCCATTTTCTGTCATGATTTTTTGTCATAGAAGTAGGAGCCCACCACATCTATGATGATACCGGGTTTTGTCACAATTATCATCATAGAAGTGGCATATGTAAGACAACAATTTTTTTCGTTCGGCACAAAATGTCACGGATGTGTCTTTTTTTGTAGTGGTGCCACCATCACTGGGGGCTAGTAAGGTATTTCTTGAGGTCTTGGAAGGCCCGGTTAGACTCCAGGTTCCACTCGAGCGGGCCCTTCTTCTTCATGAGCTTGAAGAAAGGTAAGGCGCGCTCTCCCAGTTTGGAGATGAAACGCCCTAACGCGGTCACCCGCCCCACTAGCTTCTTCATCTCTTTGACGGTCTGTGGTGGGCTCATGTCCTCGATGGCCTTGATCTTCTCTGGGTTAGCCTCGATCCCTCTGTGGGATACGAGGAATCCCAGCAGCTTGCCGGGGGGGACGCCGAACACGCACTTCTCCGGGTTGAGCCTCAAGTTCACCTGGCGCAGTCTCTCGAAGGTCTCCTCCAAGTCTTGAATCAATGTCCTCGCCTCGCGAGACTTGACCACTATGTCATCGACGTAGGCCTCTGCATTTCTCCCGAGCTGCCACCCCAGAGCAATGTCCATCAACCGCTGAAAGGTCGCGCCCGCGTTGCGCAGCCCGAAGGGCATGCAGGTGTAGCAGTACACCCCACATGGTGTCAGGAAGGCCGTCTTCTCCATGTATTCCACCGCCATCTTGATTTGATGATACCCTGAGAACGCATCCAGGAAGCACAACAGGTCACACTCGGCGGTGTGGAGTCGACAATATGGTCAATGCGCGGGAGTGGGAACGGATCTTGGGGGCAGGCCTTGTTAAGATTGGTGAAGTCGACGCACATAGGTTCCTTCCCGCCCTTTTTCGACACTACGACAGGGTTCGCCAGCCATTCGGGGTATCAGACCTCTCGGATGGCACCTGCCGCTTCCAGCTTGCGTGTCTCTTGGATGATGAAGGCCTACTTCTCAGTGGACTGCCATCTTGCTCGCTGCTTCACGGGGCGGATGTTGGGGCATACCCGTAGATGATGCTAGATCACCTCCCTCGGGACCACTACCAGCTGATTGGGCTCCCACGCGAATATCTCCTTGTTCGCGCGCAAGAAGCTCACCAGGGCTTCTTCTTGTTCCGGGTCAAAGCCGGATCCTATGGTAAAGGTAGCTCCTGAAGACCCGTCCTCGCTGACCGGCACCTGCTTGGTTTCCACCTTGTCTTGGGTGAATAGCTGCTTCTTCTTGGTTGGTGCGGCCTTCCTGGCCGCGGGGGTACCTGCCTCGGCGGGTTGCGCTGCTGTCGCGGTCTTGAAGGCGAGCCTGAGCGCCATCATGGCCTCCTTAGTGCCCCCCTTGATGGTGAGGACGCCCTTGCTCCCTGGCATCTTCATGAGGTTATAAGCCGGGTGAGTCACCGCCATGAACTGAGCTAGAGCCGGATACCCAAGGATGGCATTGTACGAGAGACCGATGCGAGCTATGTCAAAGTCCACCAGCTCGGTGTGGTAGCTGTCGCGTGTGCCGAAGGTGACAGGGAGGCGGATCTTCCCCACAGAGTGGGCAGCTCCACCACCCACTCCCGAGAAGGGCTTGCCGAGGCCGAGTCGCTCGAGTGGCACGTGGAGGAGGCTGAAGGCTTCTACGGAGAGCAAGTTGAGTCCAGCACCACCGTCGATGAGGGTCTTGGTGACGGCCACGTTGCAGATGGTGGGTGTGCCGAGCATCGGGATCATTCCGGAGCCGGCGATGGAGTCGGGGTGGTCTTCTGAGCCGAAGGTGAGGTCGGCCTCTAGCGCAGCCCAACCCGGCGGAGCCCCCGGGTGCCTGGAGGTGGCCCCGATCTGACAGAGGAACGACTTGGCATGGCGGTCTGATGGTGGTGCTTGAGACCCACCCAGCAGGGCCGCGACTGCGTGGTGCGCCGGCACCACGTAGCGAGCGGCGAAGAGGTCGCGGAGTTTCCCACAGGGGGCCACCATGGATCCAGGGAGGCCGAGCAGCCAGGCACACGGCTCACCGGCGAGGGCCATGGGGAACCAGCTGGCCATGGAGACGATGGAGCGACGAAGCGACGAACTGATGGAAGGGAAGCTACGGCGCACCCCTACCTGGCGCGCTAAATGTTGGATGTGGGGTTCTGGCAAACCCTTAAGGTTCAAATACTGGGGTGTGCGCGAAGTCATTTCCTCCCACCGATCTACGCCCTAGCTCGCTAAGATCTCGCGGACGAACTCGACGAACTCGCAACACAGAAATACACAAGATTTATACTGGTCCGGGCCACCGTTGTGGTGTAATACCCTACTCTAGTGTGGTGGTAGTGGATTGCCTCTTGGGCTGATGGTGAACAATACAAGGGGAAGGACAGCCTCCTCGTGTTGAGGTGTTCTTGTGCTTGGCTAACTTGTGTGGGTGAGTGCTGGATGAACTGCTAGATGCCCCTACTGTGGTGGCTAGCTCTACTTATATAGGCCCTAGTCCTCCCCCCAAATATTGAGTGGGAAGGGAGCCAACAACGGCAGGCAAATTTGAAATGGGACAGCTAGTACAAGCCATCCTGACAAAGGTGGTCTCCGCCTGTGAAAGGCTCTGGTGGTGACGCCGTGTTGGGCTCCACGATGACCTCTGTCTTGCCGTCCTTCTGGTCTTGGTCTCGTTGCACCGATATGGCAAACCTTTGCCTGATGCCTCGGTACTCCTCACCTGCACTGGCCTCCTTAGCACCAAAGAGGAGACAAGGACGCTGCGCGCGCTGGCGCCCGCCTGGTGTCGATCGTCATGGCTCACATCACGAGAGCCTCATGAGGTTCGCCTCGCCTTGATATCTCCGCTCCTCGTGAGCCTGCCCGACTAGGCCACTCCAGAGGGGGTCTCATGTCATCCGCCTCACGAGGCCTGGCCCCTCGTGAGGGTCTTGGATGCCTTGTTGATGAGGACGGGTTGTACGGCATGGTGGCTTAGCCACGCCGCGGGCCGCAGGCAGGCAAGTCTGGAGACCCCCGTTCCCAAAACGCCGACAACGTGGTTTTCCGTGATTCAAAGAATTAGCGTAAGGAAAAGTTGACATTTGAAGTTATGGATTTTCACAGTGCCTACCATGCTATCCTGGGCAGAACTGCGTATGCTCATTTCATGGCTCGACCATGTTACGTGTACCTCAAACTCAAGATGCCTGGTCCTAGGGGTGTGATTATAGTCACTGGTAATTGGCAGCGAGCAAAAGAGTGCTTCCAAAAGGGCTCGAAGATTGCAGATCCGAGTGATTTGTTGAGAACTAAGAAGCCTGCTTCAGAATCTGGGTTTAAGTCGTCTGGTGAAACAAAGTCAGTTCATATTCACCCAACCGATCCCAATGCTGCTCCGACTCATATTTCAACAACACTCGACAGCAAATAGGAATAAGAGCTCATCCAGTTCCTCCGTGAGAACTGGGACATCTTTGCATGGAAACCTTCTGACATGCCAGGTGTACCCAGGGAACTGGTTGAGCACTGTTTGCCAGTCGACCCAAAAGCAAAACCTATCAAAAGAGCATCTCCGACAGTCTGCTGTGGAGAAAAGAAAGGCAATTGGCAAGGAAGTGGCTCGGCTTCTGGCAGCTGAGTTCATCCGAGAGATTTACCACTCCGAGTGGCTCGCCAATGTCGTCATGGTTCCCAAGAAATATGATTCACTCCGTATGTGTATTGACTTCAAGCATATCAATTGGGCCTGCCCAAAAGATCACTTCCCTCTCCCCTGCATCGATCAAATAGTCGACTCGACTGCGGGATGTGAGCGATTGCCCTTTCTGGACACGTACTCCGGGTACTATCAGATCCGGCTGTATGGACCCGATGAAATAAAAACAACTTTTATCACCCCATTTGGGTGCTTTTGCTATGTTACTATGACCTTTGGTCTCAAGAATGCTGGTGCCACATTCATGCGCATGATACAGAAGTGCCTTCTCACTCAAATCAGTCAGAATGTGGAAGCATACATGGATGACATCGTGGTTAGGTGACGTAAAGGTTCTGACCTACTTACTGACCTTGCTGAAACCTTTGCCAATCTGAGAAGATATGATATCAAGCTTAACCCGTCGAAGTGTACATTCGGAGTTCCAGGTGGAAAGTTACTCGGTTTCCTTGTTTTCGAACGTGGGATCGATGCAAATCCAGAGAAAGTTGGTGCAATACTCCCAATGAAATGCCTTGTGCATATACACGACGTTCAGAAGCTTACTGGTTGTTTGGCCGCCTTGAGTCGATTAATTTCTCATCTCGGTGAAAAGGCATTGCCTCTTTACCGATTGATGAAGAAATATGATAAGTTCGAGTGGACTCTTGAAGCTGGTGCAGCGCTTGCAGAGCTCAAAACCTTGCTTTCCACGCAGCCGGTGCTCGCTGCTCCAATCTGCAAAGAGCCTTTACTGATTTATATTGTAGCCACTGGACAAGTTGTCAGTACAGTACTCACGGTCGAGCGGGAAGAAGGTAAAGCCTATAAGGTTCAGCACCCAGTGTAATATATTTCTGAAGTCTTAACTCCATCCAAGCAGAGATATCCGCATTATCAGAAGCTTGTCTATGGAATTTACTTGACCACGAAGAAGGTTGCACATTATTTCTCAGATCACTCTATCATAGTCATCAGTGATGCTCCATTGTCAGAAATTCTTAACAACAGAGATGCAACTGGTCGAGTAACAAAGTGGGAGATTGAACTCCTTCCATTGGATATCAAGTTTGAGGCAAAGAAAGCAATCAAGTCCCGTAGGCTAAAATTCTCTCACATGCAAAACATGATCACTCTTTGGGTGTTAATCACATAGCGATGTGAACTAGATTATTGACTCTAGTAAACCCTTTTGGGTATTAGTCACATGAGATGTGAACTAATCACATAAAGATGTGAACTCGATTATTGACTCTGGTGCAAGTGGGAGACTGAAGGAAATATGCCCTAGATGGTGATAATAAAGTTGTTATTTATATTTCCTTATATCATGATAAATGATTATTATTCATGCTAGAATTGTATTAACCGGAAATTTAGTACATGTGTGAATACATAGACAAACAGAGTGTCACTAGTATGCCTCTACTTGACTAGCTCGTTAATCAAAGATGGTTATGTTTCCTAACCATAGACATGAGTTGTCATTTGATAAACGGGGTCACATCATTAGGAGAATGATGTGATTGACTTGACCCATTTCGTTATCTTAGCACTTGATCGTTTAAGTTTACTGCTATTGCTTTCTTCATGACTTATACATGTTCCTATAACTATGAGATTATGCAACACCCGAATACCGGAGGAACACTTTGTGTGCTACCAAACGTCACAACGTAACTGGGTGTTTATAAAGGTCCTCTACAAGTGTCTCCAATGGTGTTCGTGGAGTTGGCATAGATCAAGAATAGGATTTGTCACTCCGATTGTCAGAGAGGTATCTCCGGGCCCACTCGGTAATGCACATCACTATAAGCCTTGCAAGCAATGTGACTAATGAGTTAGTTGCGGGATGTTACATTACGAATATGAGTAAAGAGACTTGCCGGCAACGGGATTGAACTAGGTATTGAGATACCGACGATCGAATCTCGGGCAAGTAACATACCGATGACAAAGGGAACAACCTATGTTGTTATGCGGTTTGACCGATAAAGATCTTCGTGGAATATGTAGAAACCGAGATGAGCATCCATGTTCCGCTATTGGTTATTGACCGGAGACGTGTCTCGATCATGTCTACATAGTTCTCGAACCCATAGGGTCCGCATGCTTAAAGTTCGGCGACGATCAGTATTATGAGTTTATGTGATTTGGTGTACCGAAGGTAATTCGGAGTCCCGGATGAGATCAGGGACATGACGAGGAGTCTCCAAATGGTCGAGACATAAAGATCTATATATTGGATGACTATATTCGGACATCGAAAAGGTTCCGAGTGATTCGGGTATTTTTCGGAGTACCGGGGAGTTACGGGAATACGAGGAAGAAGTAATGGGCCTCATGGGCCAAGTGGTGGAAGTGAGGAGGCAAGGCACGCGGCCCCCCTAGCCCAAACCGAATTGTACTTGGGGGGCCGGGCCCCCTTTTCCCCTTTTCCTCCCTCTCCTTCCTTCTCCTCTTTCCTCTTCATTTCCTCCTCCTAGTAGGAGTAGGAAAGGGGAGTCCTACTACTACTAGGAGGAGGACTCCTCCTCCTGGCGCACCCTACAGGGGCCGGCCGGCCTCCCCCCTTGCTCCTTTATATACGGGGGCAGGGGTGCACCCTAGAACACACAAGTTGATCATTCATCTCTCCCAGCCATGTGCGGTGCTCCCCTCCACCATAATCCACCTCGGTCATACTGTAGCGATGCTTAGGCGAAGCCTTGCAACGGTAGCTTCATCAACATCGTCACCACGCCGTCATGCTGACGAAACTCTTCCCCGAGCTCTACTGGATCGTGAGTTCGCGGGACGTCACCGAGCTGAACGTGTGCTAAACACGGAGGTGCCGTACGTTTGGTACTGAGGATTGGTCGATCGGGAAGACGTACGACTACATCAACCGTGTTGTCGTAACGCTTTCGCTTAACGGTCTACGAGGGTACGTGGACGACACTCTCCCCTCTCGTTGCTATGCATCACCATGATCTTGCGTGTGCGTAGGATTTTTTTTGAAATTACTAAGTTCCCCAACACCAGGCAGCGGATGACCTGGCAAAAATGGGTTCCAAGCGGGAGCCCATTCCCAGCAATGTGTTCTTGGAGCATTGTGATGCCCCAAGACCGGCGCTTCAGATGCCTTCCATGTATTCCGAGTTCCATCGGGTGATTTGCTTTGTCTGTTGCTTTCTTCATAGCATCATGTGCATTGCATCATCTCATTATGCCATCTTTTTCTCAAGCTAACAAAACTCAATTAAATAAATTGCATGGATCTTCGGTCCATTTAAATCGAGGGATATTCACATGGTGATTCTCTTTATAACATATCCTCTCGATATTTAGAGAGCTATAAGAAATATTCCATCAATTTGGAATTATCCATAACACACTTGCATTTCAGATCCATGCCTCTTCTGCTTCAAGTTTCACCTCCAAATCTTGCCGACAATTGTTTTCTCCATTTATCGAGGCCATGTCTCATTTCTCAACATTTTTGGATACTTCTAAAACCTCGTCCTAGTTCAAACCCATTTCAATTAAATTCAAATGAGTTTGAATTTACATCTTTCAATCTTGGTCTTTTCTATTTTCTCGGAACGAGCACATTTTTACGAGTCCGTGAAAATTGTCCCTGTGCCCAAATTCCTTCTCCAAGCTTTTATTTCTCTTATTTCTTTCTTTGCTATTTGCTGCTTTTGGCAAATAAAGAGAAATGAGAAAGAGAGGGAGAGAGAGGAGAGAAGCCAGCCCAGCTGGGCCTACCTACCTCCTGTGCCGGCCCAACCTCCCATAGGCCTCCCGCAACCTCCAAGGCCCAGCTTCCAGCCTTTGCTGCCCGAAGCCCACCTAAACCTTCTAACCCTAGCCCGTGCGATCTTTCCCTTTTCCTCGTCTCCACCCTGCTGCCTCCTCTCGATCCCCTAGCTGCTCCCTTGCCCGATCCACCCCTTCCCTCGATCCTATCCCTCTCCCTCGCGCCGCCACTCATGCATCGCTAGCTAGAGGAGATCCTCTCGTGCCCATCTCCTTGCTCGGGCCACCAGCAAGGCCCCGCGCCCGTTCCCCATCTCTCTGCCTCTCCTCGCTTGTGCACAGGAAGGAAGCTCCCCGCGCCAGTTCCTCCCGCGGCGCCTCTCCTCCCGCTTCTCCTTTTCGCCACCAACCCACCTCGACCTCGCCGCCGGCAGCAGCAGCTGCTGCACCCTCTCGCCGCCACCGTTCACCTTCTCCTCGAGCTGCCGGAGAATGCGCCCGCCGTTGCAAGCCCAATATCGCTTCTTCGCTTGCCTCTGCCCGGAGCCACGCCTTCGACGGGATCCATGTTGTTCGGCTCGTCCCGCCTCCTGCAGACCTCCTCGTCGCCGTGCCAAGCTGCTGCTGCTGCTTCACCGGTGAGCATAGGCCGCCGCCGCGTTGCGTTGCCTTCGCCTCCCGGCTTTGTCCGCGTCCCGCTAAACCCCGTGGACGTCAAGTACCTCTATGATGGCCCTGTACGACTACGACTGTGTACCTCCACAACTACTGGTCATGCCAAGATCGACTACGCGGGTTCGCCAAGTACCCTACCGGCAAGACCGACGCCCGAACGACTTCATACTGAAACGACAAGTCCTCTCCGAACCGTTTATGACTACCGTTGCAAGAATGAGACCGGCAAGTCTAGAGACCCCAAGTACCACGACAACCCCGAATGGATTCGGATTCGTCAAGTTCCTCTTCGACACTGTGTATCGCTACCACCACCCGAACTTCTACAAAATGTGTACAACTACCGTTGCCGAAGACCCGTGTAACGGAACCGTCAAGTTCGACTACCTTCGTGTGTCCGACGATGATATAAGTACAACTACCATCGACGTGTACGACTACTATGTGAACGTGTATCCGACGACCCCGTAGACCTATGTTGCGCCAAGTACCCCCTCGTTGACCCGAACATCTACGGAAACTCGTCCAAGATAAACATGTACCACTACCATCGCTGAGATCACGAGAACCTCTACCGTAGACCCTGGAGCATGCGAGTACAACTACCATCGAGGACCGATAGTACCACTACTTCTACTACCATCGCGGAATGACTACTTCCTCTACTTCCCTCGACGAACCCAAACCATCCCGATTGCATGCTTCGAAGGTATAACCACCGAGACGACGCCCGTGAACGAATGTTGAGTGATGTATGAGGTGCTCGTGCCTTGTCGTCGATATGTGGGAACCCGGTATTCGGGAGCACCCCATCATCTTTCATGCCACGCTCCCGTCACACTTCCTTTTGCACCGGCATCTCAATCGAGTTACTGGAACCGGAATGTTGCCGTGGCACCATTTCCATTGTCGTTGCCGTGGCACCCCTTTCATTTCCGCCACGATGACAAATGCCTCATATCTTATCATGTCAACATTTTCATATATACTGCATAAAACTTGCACATGTCATTCGCATCTTGATAATAACATTTAAATGGTTAAAATTGTTGTTGCACCAAATTGCTAAATGCATATGGGGATTTACCGAAATTGTTGTTGGTTATTTCCGGCCTCATTTAAACTTGCCTAAATGTTTAGTTTACTTATGCTCCACCTCTTGCAACGTTTAAACAACATTTAATTTTGTTGAGTAGTTTAAACGGGGGAGAACTAAATAATTAAATGTGGTGTTTCGTCAATATGCAACTCGTTGCATATTGAGCTCCACTTAACTTGTAGTTTTGCTTGTGCACTTTGCCATGCCATGCCTCATTAAACCGGACATGCATCATACTTGGTTGTGCATCACGCCATGTTTACGTGATGGTTGTTTACCATGTTGTTTCCTTCTTTCCGGTGTTGCTTCTTTGGGTTAGTTCCGATAACGTCGCGTTTGTGAGGATCCGTTCGACTATGTCCGTTTGTCTTCTTCATGGACTCGTTCTTCTTCCTTGCGGGATCTCAGGCAAGATGACCATACCCTCGAAATCACTTCTATCTTTGCTTGCTAGGTGTTCGCTTTATTGCTATGCCGCGATACCTACCACTTGCTATATCATGCCTCCCATATTGCCATGTCAAGCCTCTAACCCACCTTCCTAGCAAACCGTTGCTTGGCTATGTTACCGCTTTTGCTCAGCCCATCTTATAGCGTTGCTAGTTGCAGGTGAAGATGAAGTTTGTTCCATGTTGGAACATGGATTTGCTGGGATATCACAATATATCATATTTACTTTAATGCATCTATATACTTGGTAAAGGGTGGAAGGCTCGGCCTTATGCCTGGTGTTTTGTTCCACTCTTGCCGCCCTAGTTTCCGTCATACCGGGGTTACGTTCCTTGATTTTGCGTTCCTTGCGCGGTTGGGTGTTACGGGAACCCCTTGATAGTTCGATTTGAATAAAACTCCTCCAGCAAGGCCCAACCTTGGTTTTACATTTGCCTAACAACCTAAGCCTTTTTTCCTTGGGTTTCCGGAGCCCAAGGGTCATCTTTGTTTTAACCCCCCTGGGCCAGTGCTCCTCTGACTGTTGGTCCAACCTGTCAGCCGCCGATGGCCACCTGGGGCAACTCTGGGCTGGCCTACCGAAAGTTTGGACAATCCGGTGTGCCCTGAGAACGAGATATGTGCAGCTCCTATCGGGATTTGTGGGCTCATCCGGGCGGCTTTGCTGGTCTTGTTTTACCCTTGTCAAAATGTCTTGTAACCGGGATTCTGAGTCTGATCGGGTCTTCCTAGGAGAAGGAATATCCTTCGTTGAATGTGAGAGCTTGTGATGGGCTAAGTTGGGACACCCCTGCAGGGTTTTGAACTTTCGAAAGTCGTGCCCGCGGTTATGGGCAGATGGGAATTTGTTAATATCTGGTGTTAGAGAACTTGACACTTAACTTAATAAAAATGAATCATCTGCATGTGTAGTCGTGATGGTCTCTTCTCGGCGGAGTCCAGGAAGTGAACACGGTTCTTGTGTTGTGCTTGAACGTAAGTAGATTCAGGATCACTTCTTGATCACTTCTAGTTCACGACCGTTGCGTTGCTTCTCTTCTCGCTCTTATTTGCGTATGTTAGCCACCATATATGCTTAGTGCTTGTTGCAGATCCACCTCATTACCCTATCCTACCCATAAGCTTAAATAGTCTTGATCTCGCGGGGTGTGAGATTGCTGAGTCCTCGTGGCTCACAGATACTTCCAAACAGTTGCAGGTGCCGATGATACCAGTGCAGGTGACGCAACCAAGCTCAAGTGAGAGCTCGATGAAGATCTTGATCGTTGTGTTGTTTCGTTTCCGGATGATCAGTAGTGGAGCCCAGTTGGGGCGATCGAGGATCTAGCATTTGGGGTTGTCTTCTTTTACTTTGGTTCTGTAGTCGGACCTTGATTGTATTCTAGATGATGTATGTTTAACTTGTATTTGTGTGAAGTGGCGATTGTAAGCCGACTCTTTATCCCTTTCTTATTTAGTACATGGGATGTGTGAAGATTACCTCACTTGCGACATTGCTTTCAATGCGGTTATGCCTCTAAGTCGTGCTTCGACACATGGGAGATATAGCCGCATCGAGGGAATTACAAGTTGGTATTCAGAGCCTTCCCCGACTTAGGAGCCCCCTGCTTGATCGAATCGCTGGCGTTGTTGAGTCTAGAAGAAAATGTTTTGAGTCTTAGGGTTATATATACATAGGAGAGTAGGATTCTTTTTACTCCTCAGTCCCTTCGTTGCTCTGGTGAGGCCTCCTGACGTAGAGTTTTGACTCTTCTCTCCTCAAATTTCATGAATTTTTTTAGGAACACGCGGGTATCTTGGAATCGTTTTGATGGTTTTGTGACAAGAACATTGTTCTTGGTGCCTCCTGACATTTTGGGGTTGTTGCAGTGTCCTGGGGAGTTGAGCTCCGAGGTGTTGTCGTCACAATTTTATCATTGCAGTTCTGAAATACCTGAGTTTCACCGACATCGAAAATCTCTTTTATGCAATTGTTGGTGAGATAACCTCGACGCCACCTAGTACTGGGGCGGGAGTTCGGGAGTATTGCCATAACTCGTATAACGGATGCTTTTCGAAGGTTGAGGTACACGATTTCTGAAGGTTTCTTGGTTATGTGTTGAAGGATGGATACAGCTGGATGTAGGTATTGTTAGTTTGGGTGAGATATTATGCTTCCCCTGTATCCCCAACACCTGATTGCATAACCAGAAAGTTTCGAGAGTTTATAAGTGGGAATTCAAGTAGCTCCTAGAATATCTTTCTAACAAACACATGATACGATATGGGATCTGTCATATGTGTGTTCCGACTTATTCTGCAAGCCAAATCCTTGTTTTGTTTTGTTGTGGTATTCGAGTCGCTTCGAAGTCAAGTGTCGAATCCATACCTTTTCTTAAGTGATGTTCTCACATTTCTATGTGAATACTAATCCTTCTTGATCATCGAGGTTGTCATGTAAATTCTTTCCAACCGGTGTGATTCTCTTCAAGATAATCCTATCATTTTTTTCCATCTGCAAGATCAACTCAAAGTCTTCTCAATGTTATTTGTTTCATCCTTCCCAAGTTGCCTTTGTTTTCCGGCCCTCTCACCCTTTTCCTTCAAGGAATCAGATGTCTTAATCAACTATGCTTTTCATTCATGTGAAGTCTCTTCATTTTTTTCAATCAATGTTCTTACCCGGGGGTTCTCATGAAGATGCTCTACAAGTTCATCATTCTTCGTTCTCTTTCTTCTCCGGTGGATTCAAGTAAAGCTTTGTCGATCATATCCTTTCCTCGTTTCAAATGTTTTCTCATACCGGTGCACCTCTTAATCATTCACTTCTCGCTATTCATTTGTTCCATTGTGTTGAAGATATCTCGAAAGATTCGCGTTGCCATTCTCAATCGTTCAAGATATCTCGAGGGTGTTATCTCATTCAAGCCATTTAATTCAACTGGCGCAATCCCTCTTAAGTTGTTCAACGGTGTATCTTTTGAGTTTGCCCTAACCCACATGTCTTTTCCCAGTGCCGGGGTACTGATCCACGGGCACCTATGGGACCGGCGGACCGGGTCCCTTTCGGTTCAGCGGGGGCGGAGATCGTGCAAAGAGCGGATCGAGGCGATGCACGCGAGCGATTTACCCAGGTTCGGGCCGCACGGATGCGTAAAACCCTACTCTTGCTTTGTGGTTTGTATTGATTTCTTGCTCGGGAGCGCGGAGTGCTACTGTGCACACCCGCAGCTAACAAGACCGAGCGTGAGAGTTCGAACTAGCTAACCCCCCTCCACGTTGCACACGGGCCTCCTTTTATATGCTCAAGGGTTTACCGACAGGTGGCAATGGAGGTAAAGGGCAAAAATGGAAAGGTGCTGTGGTAGGCACAGCTACCTGCTACAGTGTATCATACCTAACCCTGACGGCAGGGGACAAGGGCCTTAAATGCCCGTCTGTGTCGCCTAAACAGTGCGAAAAGGGACCGCCAGGGACGCCACCGTTCGCCACGATGGCGATCTTGTCAGCGCCGCTTGCCACCGCACGCCGCTGGCTGCACAGCCTCCCGCCACGTACGCCTGGAATGGCCCCAGAGCAACACATTGGTGGATGTGCTGGAGCGCGGGCCCAGGGAGGTGGCTTGCCGCGGCAAGCGCCTTGCAGCGAAAAGGCACCATCAAAGTACATCAGCCACTCTTTGCTTGCTTTCTTGTCGGGGATGCTTGTTTCTGGAATTTCTTCATCTGGTGTTGGCGTCCATTCTGCTATGAATTCTGCCAATGCTCTGCTTTGGATAGTTGAAGTGCTCACAAACTTGAGGCCAAAGCTTGACAGTTCTAGTGCCCACTCAACAATCCTGCCTGTCGCTTCTGGGTTCTGTAATATCCTCTTCAGCGGAAAGCGAGTGACAACTGTGATTTCGTGTGCTTGGAAGTAATGGCGCAGCTTTCTCGAGGCCATGAGGAGGCCGAAAAGCAATTTCTGCACACCAGAGTACCTTGACCTAGCCCCCTGCAGAAGGGAACTGACAAAGTAAACTGGGCGCTGCACCATTTTCTTCCGTATCTCCTCTCGTATCTGCGCAGATCCATCTTTGTCGGGACCAGAGCTTGTCGAGGAAGCCCCCTGCTTGTCGCTGGATGTGCTTGCCGTGGTTGCAGGCTCGTCATCTGCCTCACTCTCTGCTACTAACGCAGCACTAACCACTTGATTGGTTGCCGCTATGTACAGCAGCAACTTCTCTTGTGGCTTAGGTGCGATAAGTATTGGAGGAGACGACATGTATCTCTTCAAGTCTTGCAGCGTAGCCTCCGCTTCCGGAGTCCATCTCATTGGGCCTGCCTTTTTCAATAATTTGAAAAATGGCAGGGCGCGCTCAGCAGACCGAGAGATAAACCTGCTGAGAGCAGCCACACAACCGGCAAGTCTTTGTACATCCTTGACGCGCTTGGGTGCTTCAATCTGCTCAATGGCCTTGATCTTGTCGGGATTGGCTTCAATTCCCCGCTGAGACACGAAGAACCCGAGAAGCTTGCCGGAAAGAACTCCAAACACACACATCTCTGGGTTGAGCTTGAGGCTGATCTTGCGCAGATTTGCAAAGGTTTCGTCTAAATCTTGAATCAGAGTTGTCCTGTCCTTGCTCTTGACCACTATATCATCCATGTAGGCTTCCACATTTCTGTGTATTTGTGGATCAAGGGCGACATGGACCACTCTTGCAAATGTTGAACCAGCATTTTTTAATCCGAAAGGCATTCGTACGAAACAGTACGTGCCACATGGGGTAATAAATGCGGTCTTCTCCTCATCCTCTTCTGCCATGAAGATCTGATGATATCCTGAATATGCGTCAAGAAATGAAAGCAAATCACATCCGGCTGTGGAGTCAACAATCTGGTGAATGCGCGACAAAGGAAATGGGTCTTTGGGACAAGCTTTGTTAACATCGGTAAAATCGATACAAAGT
This sequence comes from Triticum urartu, assembly GCF_056163025.1. NCBI lineage: Eukaryota > Viridiplantae > Streptophyta > Magnoliopsida > Poales > Poaceae > Triticum > Triticum urartu. Next base: position 194,051,445 of record NC_141874.1, on the reverse strand, counting down.
CTCCATTTCCCGTTTGCCTTGCGCACGACTACAGGATTGGCCAACCACGTAGGATGGAGCACTCCTCTGACAAGGCCTGCTGCTTCCAATTTCTTGATCTCTTCTGCAATAAACTCTTGGCGCTGCACTACTCGTTTCCTAACTTTCTGCTTGGCGGGCCGCGCATGAGGACAAACGGCAAGGTGGTGCTCAATCACTTTCCTGCGAACACCGTGGATGTCAGACGGTTGCCACGCAAACACGTCAACATTCGCCCGTAGGAAAGCAACGAGCGCGCTTTCCTATTTAGGGTCGAGAGTAGCACTGATGGTGAAGGTACCACCAGTGCCGTCCTCCTTGGCGGACACCTTTTTCGTCTCTGGCGGAGCTGCCATCGTCTTCTTGCACTTGCCGGTAGAGCTCGATGGTGCGTTCTCGACGGCAGCGCAGCACTCCGAAGAGGTGCGCTTGCCGGAGTGGGCATCAAAACTCTTGCCGGACTTGGTCTTCTTCCCCCCGAGAGCTTCAGCGGCAAGTGACTCACGCTCTGCTACGGCTGCTGCTTCCCGGTAGATCTTGTTGGCACAGATAAGAGCATCTTTCTTGTCGCCAGGGACAGAGATGACGCTTATCGGGCCTGGCATCTTCAGCATGTTATATGCGTAGTGAGAGGCTGCCATGAACTTGGCGAGTGCTGGACGGCCAAGTATCCCATTGTAAGGCAATGGAATATCGGCAACGTCAAATGTGACCCTCTCAGTCCTGAAGTTCAGCTCGCTGCCAAATGTTACGGGCAGCGTGACTTTCCCCTTCGGCTTGCTCCTTCCCGGGTTGATTCCTTGGAATGTGCCGGTCTCTTCGAGCTCACTGTCAGGGATTTGGAGTTTCTGGAGTACAGCGGAGGAGATCAGGTTCAAGCCGGCCCCGCCGTCAACAACATCTTGGTGACCTTGAGATTGCGGATAGTTGGTGAAACCAACATCGGCAAGCACCCGACCGCAGTTGTGTGATCAGGGTGGTCCTCAATGTCAAAGATGATAGGCGTGCTGGACCATTTCAGAAGTTTGCGCGATTCGACAGGTGGTTCCGCTGCATTGACTTCCCGCACCCACTGCTTGAGTTGGCGGTGTGAAGTGTGCAGAGAAGCACCGCCGTCAACGCACAAGACCTCTGTGGCTTTCTGAAACTCTTGCTCACTGGTCTCAACATCATCCATGTCTTCGTCGTCGTCGTCTTCATCGTTGTCGCGGCCGCGGGGAGGTCTGTCTCCTTGCCGCTGCTTGGCCTTACCGCGGCGTCCTCCCCGGCCGGTGCGCTTCTTGCTGGATTCTCCAGCACCTCCTTGGGCCCTCTCCTTGTCACGTCGCTCGTACTCATCCTTTTGCTGCTGGACAAGCTGCTCGACCTTCTTGCAGCTCTGGAGGTCATGGCCCTTGGTGCGGTGAATCTTGCAGTATTGCTTGTCGGAGCCGTCCTGCTTGTCGGCGACTGCCACAGCCTGGCAGTTGGTGCACGCGGCAATCTCCTTGCTGGAGCTACCAACTTTGGCCTTCTTGGCGCCACCTTCGTTGCCGGACTGCTCAACGACTAACACCTCTTTGCCTTTCTTCTTCCTGTTCCGCCATCGGTTTTTCTTTGCCGGGGCAGCATCCTCACTGTCAGATCCTTCTGCTCCGGTCTTCTCTCCGGGGAGTTTCCTCCCTTACTCAGCACGTGCACACTTGTCGGCCAGGGCATACAGCTCACTGACGTCTCTGATCCTGCGCATCGCCATCTCCTCCCGCATCCTGTGGTTACGCACGTTCTGATGGAACGCGCTGATGACCGTGGTGGGGTGGACGTCTGGGATGTTATACTGTACACGGCTGAACCTCTGAATGTACTTGCGCAGGGGCTCTCCTTCCTTCTGGGCGAGCAGATGATGGTCACTCTCTTGGCCAGGAGGTTTGTGGCCGCCTGTAAAGGCGCCGAAAAACTGATGGCATAGATCAGCCCAGGAAGATATGGAGTTGTCCGGCAAGTGCATGAGCCAGGACCTGACGTTGGGTTTGAGCACCAGCGGGAAGTAGTTGGCAAGGATCTTGTCGTCCCGCCCCCCGGCAGCCTGCACCGCGATGGTGTAGATGCTGAGGAACTTCGACTGATGCGTCTTGCCGTCGTACTTCTCTGGTACATCTGGTTTGAAATTCTTTGTGCTGGGCCACTGGACTTGCCGCAGCTCACGAGTAAATGCAGGGCAACCTACCGCGTACGGCAAGTGGCCTGGTTCCCCTGGCGCATGCATGTCAACAGAGGGCCCAGCGCGCTGGTCTGATTGACGTCGCGCTTCCCTTCGGCGCTCGATGCGAGTACGAGCGTCTTCTTGTTGTTGTTCTTGAAGAACTTGGCGCTGATCGTGACGAGCTCGCGGATCTGACGACGCGGTGGAGTCGCTGTCGAGGTGGATCCGGCGAGTCAGCGATCTTGGCCTTCGGGGCGGAGAGTGCACAGTAGTTGCACCCCCACCAGTCTTGTCGTCTCCGGCTCATGCCTGGCTGGCTTGCCGCGGCTGCGACGTGCTCGGTTGCCGTGGAGTGTCGCCGTTGGCGAAGCCGATGAGACTCTGGATGGTTGCCCTCCAATCGTCGATCTTGTCCACCGTTGGAGGGTAGTCTAGGAGCAGCTGGGCTCGCGCCAAAGCTTCTGCTGCAGTGGCGGGCGGTGGTGGTGAACGGTGCAAAGAGCGGGATATGCTCAGACTTCTAATCACATTAGAAGGAGCAATATCCTGTCCAGGCGACCGTGCGTCGCTCGTGCCAGCATGTTGGCGTGCATGGTGGTCCTGAGCGCTCCGAGATCCACCAGCCCGATCTTGGTCTAGCAAACGCATGGTACTGTGAGTACCATGACGCTGCCGGTCCCGCGCCTCCTGAGACAGGCGCGGTGCATGTACGGCCGCCGAGGTCTTGGAGTGCGCCCAGTCGTTGTGGGAGCCGGCTACGCCGCCGATGGGCAGCGCAGCCTCGCCCTTGGACCTGGCAGCACCATGAGCACCCTCGTCCATGCCCGTTCTTCCGCCGGTGCCCGCCCCATCAGCCGTTTGTCCCGGCAGTGGTGGGTAAGGCGCGGACGGAGTAGCCGCCTCCGAAACCTTCTTCTTCGGCGGCATGTTGATGAAGATGATGAAGATCTAGCTCGCGAGAACGCCGGATCTGGTTCACACAACTTCGACGCCCCCTACCTGGCGCGCCAAATATGCTGGGGTACTGATCCACGGGCATCTATGGGACCGGCGGACCGGGTCCCTTTCGGTTCAGCGGGGGCGGAGATCGTGCAAAGAGTGGATCGAGGCGATGCACGCGAGCGATTTACCCAGGTTCGGGCCGCACGGATGCGTAAAACCCTACTCCTGCTTTGTGGTTTGTATTGATTTCTTGCTCGGGAGCGCGGAGTGCTACAGCGCACACCCGCAGCTAACAAGACCGAGCGTGAGAGTTCGAACTAGCTAACCCCCCTCCACGTTGCACACGGGCCTCCTTTATATGCTCAAGGGGTTACCGACAGGTGGCAACAGAGGTAAAGGGCAAAAATGGAAAGCTGCTGTTGTAGGCACAGCTACCTGCTACAGTGTATCATACCTAACCCTGACGGCAGGGGACAAGGGCCTTAAATGCCCGTCTGTGTCGCCTAAACAGTGCGAAAAGGGACCGCCAGGGACGCCACCGTTCACCACGATGGCGATCTTGTCAGCGCCGTTTGCCACCGCACGCCGCTGGCTGCACAGCCTCCCGCCACGTACGCCTGGAATGGCCCCAGAGCGACACGTTGGTGGATGTGCTGGAGCGCGGGCCCAGGGAGGTGGCTTGCCACGGCAAGCGCCATGACGCTGTCGTTGTCTTGTTGCGTCCGGGAGCTTGTCGCTCACCGGGCCTTGCCGGGGCGCGTGGTGCGCCGCGGCAAGTTCCTTGCAATGCCTTGGGTGGCCTTCCCGGCAAGCTCCTCTTGCCGGGGTCTTGGGATGCTTTCGTTAGCCTTCCCGGCAAGCTCCTCTTGCCGGGGTCTTGTCTTCTTGGCTTGGACACTTTGTTCTTGAATGGCTCCAAAGGAACCACGGAGGACCTTGGCGGTCACCCGGCAAGCCTTGCCGCGGGATGCTGCGACTGCCCGTGCACAAGTTCGGGATACTAGGGTACCCCTACTCTAGTACACCGACACCCAGGATCTTACCTGACTCTTCTAATTTTCCGGAGTTATTTTTGAATTCCTTTCAAAGTATGACATAAGTATGAATTATCATCAGTCATGTGTCTTCCTGCAAGATCTTTCAAATTATTTTCATCGTTGGCTCAACTCCTTCATTATTCATTCTCCCGGAGTATATCAATAATTCATGGTGGTGTTTCTCGTCGTCATTCTCAGATTTTGAAGACCGAAGAAGAGTATTCCCTTAAATCCTGTTCCGTTCTATCAAAGATTCGTGGTTCTAGCGTTATGCAATCCTCTCATAATTGTTTTCGATTGTGAGAATTCTTTTCAACCATCCGGAGCAATTCATGAGTCTTTTTAGTTTGATTCTTTGGAGCCCATCATCTCAGAATTATTCATTCCAGTTTTCAGCTCTCGTTCTCCAAATCTTACCGGTGCATCATTCAAGTATTCTCTAATCAGCTCGTGTTCTATTCGCTCACACGTATCTAAATCCCCTCAAGTATATTCATTCGTTTTCCAATTCTTCCCGGTGAATGGTGCTTTTGCCATGTTCATTTTCAATTCTTACGGCAGTTTGTTCAAGACTCCTCTTCATACCTTATCATATCAATTCATTCGTTCTTTCAAATCCTACCGGCGGATCGTTGAAGACCTTTCTCAAGTTTGCGCTATATCTCTCTTAATCCTTTCTACGAGAATAAGTAGTGTGCCAAATCCGTTGCTTGCCATCAATTTAATTGATGAAGGATAAGCATAATGGACTTCTTATTCTTGTTTCATCGAGTAAATTCAATTCCTATTCCGGAGGTTCATAAAAATTCTCGGTTCGAGATGCTTCATCTTTTCTTTTCCGGAGTTTCAAGTTTTCCGCTTTATCTGGTCGCAAAGCTCCATCTCAATCATTGCAAGGTTTCACCTTGTTTTTTCAACTTCTCTTTCCTTTCGTTTGGTCATCCTTTTGTTACCGGAGTTCTTCATGGAGGCTCTACATGGTGGTTCGTCAAGGATTCTTTTCATTCTTCAATTGTTCTTCAAGATCTCTTTCAAAGTTAAGATCCGCCAAGCTATACTCTCAGGTAAACATGGGGCTCAATGCATGTTTTGTTTTGAGGATTTCAAGCATTCTTCATCTTGCATTCCAAAGTGCAATTCTTTCTATCTTGTCTCTTGCATGGTGTTATGTCATTCTTGACAATTTCTTTCGTGTTTCATGATTCACAAGTTGTTAAGAATGCGATATTTAAAACCCATCATTTTCTGTTCGTTCAGGAGATGCTTTGCAACCCGTCAATCTCTTCATTGGAGTTATCTTGGGTTATATTTCACCTAAAGCCTTCCCCTAAGGAATGTTGCTATTGTGGTGCTTATCAATGATCCAAGTTATCTCTATCATCTTGGTGGAAGAAGTTTTTTCATCTCGTTGGTGTTATCAATTATATTTGTTGTTTTCGTTAGTGGCAGAATTTCACCTCAAGATTTTGAGATGTTTTCCATAAGCCCACAACAAGCTTACTCTTTTCATTGTTGGTTTTCCAACAACTCCATTCGACCCTTCTCCTAAAGATGTTGTTCAAGCTCATTTGAGGTAGAAGATGTTGTTTTCTCCTCCGTTCTTTTGATTCCATTCTTACATTTGTTTCGGAGGCATTGTGATGTTGCTCTCTTCGACCCATCATCTTGTTTTGTCAACATCATGTTTAATTCCTTCCATTTACAGTTGGAGTGCTGTCCAATTTATATCATTCTTATTCATTCTCTATCTTGTGTTAACTGAGTATTGTGTCTATCATTCCTCTCTTATCCAAGTGCTCCCATTTTGCCAAGCTCATATTCTTTACCTTCCATTTCCAACCGGAGTGTTGTCGTAATTGATCCTTATCATTCCTTGTACATCTCGTTTCAACTGAAGTGCTTGCATGTACTTCTTATCCATTGCACCCTTTTCTTATGTATTTCAACCTACAAGGTTCTACTAATGTTCCTTGTTCCTCTTTTCTAACGGAGTGTTTTCAACTTTGTTCATCTTCGTAGCATTCTTTCTTTCAATTTGTTCAACCTCTCAAGGTTATTTGGTTTCACTCATTTGTAAAAGAAGCAACTTAGTTTTACTTCTTCTCTTCCTCTTCTATTTCTCTCTGGTGCCATCCTAGATCTCGGGACGAGATCCTCTCGTAGTGGTGGAGTGTTGTGACGCCCCAAGACCGGCGCTTCAGATGCCTTCCATGTATTCTGAGTTTCGGCAGGTGATTTGTTATGTCTGTTGCTTTCTTCATAGCATCATGTGCATTGCATCATCTCATCATGCCATCTTTTTCTCAAGCTAACAAAAACTCAACTAAATAAATTGCATGGATCTTCGGTCCATTTAAATCGAGGGATATTCACATGGTGATTCTCTTTATAACATATCCTCTCGATATTTAGAGAGCTATAAGAGATATTCCATCAATTTGGAATTATCCATAACACACTTGCATTTCAGTTCCATGCCTCTTCTTCTTCAAGTTTCACCTCCAAATCTTGCTGATAATTGTTTTCTCCATTTATCGAGGCCCTGTCTAATTTCTCAACATTTTTGGATACTTCTAAAACCTCATCCTAGTTCAAACCCATTTGAATTAAATTCAAATGAGTTTGAATTTACATCTTTCAATCTTTGTCTTTTCTATTTTCTCGGAACGAGCACATTTTTACGAGTCCGTGAAAATTGTCCCCGTGCCCAAATTCCTTCTCCAACCTTTTCTTTCTCTTATTTATTTCTTTGCTATTTGCTATTTTTGGCAAATAAAGAGAAATGAGAAAGATAGAGAGAGGAGAGAAGCCAGCCCAGCTGGGCCTACCTACCTCCTGCGCCGGCCCAACCTCCCCTAGGCCTCCCGCAGCCTCCAAGGCCCAGCCACCAGCCTTCCCTTCCCGAAGCCCACCTAAACCTTCTAACCATAGCCTGTGCAATCTCTCCCTTTCCATCGTCTCCACCCCGCCGCCTCCTCTCGATCCCCTAGCTGCTCCCTTGCCTGATCCACCCTTTCCCTCGATCCCATCCCTCTCCCTTGCGCCGCCACTCACGCATCGCTAGCGAGAGGAGATCCTCTCGTGCCTGTCTCCTTGCTCGGGCCTCCAGCGAGGCCCTGCTCCCGTTACCCATCTCTCCGCCTCTCCTCGCTCGTGCACAGGAAGGAAGCTCCCCACGCCAGTTCCTCCCACGGCGCCTCTCCTCCCGCTTCTCCTTGTCGCCACCGACCCACCTCGACCTCGCCGCCGACAGCAGCAGTAGCACCTGCTACACCCTCTCGCCGTTGCCGTTCACCTTCGCCTCGAGCTGCCGGAGAACGCGCCCGCCGTTGCAAGCCCACCATCGCTGCCTCGCTTGCCTCTTCCCGGAGCCGCGCCTTCGAAGGGATCCACGCCATCCGGCTCGTCCCGCCTCCTGCAGACCTCCTCATCACTGTGCCAAGCTGCTGCTCCCACTGCTGCTTCACCGGTGAGCACATGCCGCCGCCGCGTTGCGTTGCCTTCGCCTCCCGGCTTCGTCCGTGTCCCGCTCAACCCTGTGGACGTCAAGTACCTCTACGATGGCCTTGTACACCTACGACTCTGTACCTCCACAACCATTGGTTACGCCAAGATCGACTACGCGGGTTCGCCAAGTACCCCACCGGCAAGACCGACGCCCGAAGAACTTCATACCGAAATGACAAGTCCTCTCCGAACCGTGTATGACTACTGTCGCAAGAATGAGACCGGCAAGTCCGGATATCCCAAGTACCACGACAACCCCGAATGGATTCGGACTCATCAAGTTCCTCTTTGACACTGTGTATCGCTACCGCCGCCCCAACTTCTACGAAATGTGTACCACTACCGTTGCCGAAGACCCGTGTAACGGAACCATCAAGTTTGACTACCTTCATGTGTACCACTACTTCCACGACGATTTGAGTACAACTACCGTCGACGTGTACGACTACTATGTGAACGTATATCCAGCGACCCCGTAGACCTATGTTGCGCCAAGTACCCCCTCGTTGACCCGAACATCAACGGAAACTTGTCCAAGATAAACATGTACCACTACCGTCGCAGAGATCGCGAGAACCTCTATCGTCGACCCTGGAGCATGCGAGTACAACTACCATCGTGGACCGATAGTACCATTACTTCTACTTCCATCGTGGAACGACTACTTCCTCTACTTCCCTCGACGAACCCGAACCATCCCGATTGCACGCTTCGAAGGTATAACCACCGAGACGACACCCATGAACGAATGTTGAGTGATGTATGAGGTGCTCGTGGTTGCACCGTGTCCGAGTTGTTCTTTGTGAGTTCCTCGTTGCCTTGTCATCGACATGTGGGAACCTGGTATCCAGGAGCACCCCATCATCTTGCATGCCACACTCCCGTCACACTTCCTTTTGCACCGGCATCTCAATCGAGTTACCGGAACCGGAATATTGTTGTGGCACCATTTACGTTGTCGTTGCCGTGGCACCCCTTTCGTTTCCGCCATGATGAAAAATGCCTCATATCTTATCATGTCAACATTTTCATAAATACTGCATAAAACTTGCACATGTCATTCGCATCATGATAATAACATTTAAATGGTTAAAATTGTTGTTGCACCAAATTGCTAAATGCATATGGGGATTTACCGAAATTGTTGTTGGTTATTTCCGGACTCATTTAAACTTGCCTAAATGTTTAGTTTACTTATGCTCCACCTCTTGCCTTGTTTAAACAACATTTAATTTTGTTGAGTAGTTTAAACGGGAAAGAACTAAATAATTAAATGTGGTGTTTCGTCAATATGCAACTCGTTAAATATTGAGCTCCACTTAATTTGTAGTTTTTTTTGTGCACTTTGCCATGCCATGCCTCATTAAACCAGACATGCATCATACTTGGTTGTGCATCATGCCATGTTTATGTGATGGTTGTTTACCAAGTTGTTTGCTTCTTTCTGGTGTTGCTTCTTCGGGTTAGTTCCGATAACGTCGCGTTTGTGAGGATCCGTTCGACTACATCTGTTTGTCTTCTTCATGGACTCGTTCTTCTTCCTTGTGGGATCTCAGGCAAGATGACCATACCCTCGAAATCACTTCTATCTTTGCTTGCTAGGTGTTCGCTCTATTGCTATGCCGCGATACCTACCACTTTCTATATCATGCCTCCCATATTGCCATGTCAAGCATCTAACCCACCTTCCTAGCAAACTGTTGCTTGGCTATGTTACCGCTTTTGCTCAGCCCCTCTTATAGCGTTGCTAGTTGCAGGTGAAGATGAAGTTTGTTCCATGTTGGAACATGGATTTGCTGGGATATCACAATATATATTATTTACTTTAATGCATCTATATCCTTGGTAAAGGGTGGAAGGCTCGGCCTTATGCCTGGTGTTTTGTTCCAGTCTTGCCGCCCTAGTTTTTGTCATACCGGTGTTATGTTCCTTGATTTTGCGTTCCTTACGCGGTTGGGTGTTATGGGAACCCCTTGACAGTTCGCTTTGAATAAAACTCCTCCAGCAAGGCCCAACCTTGGTTTTACATTTGCCTAACAACCTGAGCCTTTTTCCCTTGGGTTTCTGGAGCCCAAGGGTCATCTTTATTTTAACCCCCCGGGCCAGTGCTCCTCTGAGTGTTGGTCCAACCTGTCAGCCACTGGTGGCCGCCAGGGGCAACTCTGGGCTGGCCTACCGGAAGTTTGGACAATCCGATGTGCCTTGAGAACGAGATATGTGCAGCTCCTATCGGGATTTGTCGGCACATCCAGGTGGCTTTGGTGGTCTTGTTTTACCATTGTCGAAATGTCTTGTAACCGGGATTCCGAGTCTGATCGGGTCTTCCTGGGAGAAGGAATATCCTTCATTGAACGTGCGAGCCTGTGATGGGCTAAGTTGGGACAACCCTGCAGGGTTTTGAACTTTCGAAAGCCGTGCCCGCAGTTATGGGCAGATGGGAATTTGTTAATGTCCGGTTGTAGAGAACTTGACACTTAACTTAATTAAAATGAATCAACCGCGTGTCTAGCCGTGATGGTCTCTTCTCGGCGGAGTCCGGGAAGTGAACACGGTTCTTGTGTTATGCTTGAATGTAAGTAGATTCAGGATCACTTCTTGATCACTTCTAGTTCATGACTGTTGCGTTGCTTCTCTTCTCGCTCTTATTTGCGTATGTTAGCCACCATATATGCTTAGTGCTTGTTGCAGCTCCACCTCATTACCCTATCCTGCCCATAAGCTTAAATAGTCTTGATCTCGCGGGTGTGAGATTGCTGAGTCCTCGTGGCTCATAGATACTCCAGAACAGTTGCAGGTGCCGATGATACCAGTGCAGGTGACACAACCGAGCTCAAGTGGGAGCTCGATGAAGATCTTGATCGTTGTGTTGTTTCGTTTTCGGATGATTAGGAGTGGAGCCCAGTTGGGGCGATCGAGGATCTAGCATTTGGGGTTGTCTTCTTTTACTTTGGTTTCGTAGTTGGACCTTGATTGTATTCTGGATGCTGTATGTTTAACTTGTATTTGTGTGAAGTGGCGATTGTAAGCCGCCTCTTTATCCCTTTCTTATTCAGTACATGGGATGTTTGAAGATTACCCCTCTTGCGACAAGCCTACCATGTGGCTATGCCTCTAAGCCGTGCCCCGACACGTGGGAGATATAGCCGCATTGTGGGTGTTACAAGCATCTTCACACACCATCAGTTCAAGAGGATCCCTTCACAGAAGAGCCCCCGCAGCCTAAGAGTTCTACTGATCTGACTGAAGTTGAAATCCCAGTCGTGCTCGACTTAATCATGGAAGTTTTGGTCATCATTCCTGACTAGGCAGTGCCGTATATCACATATATTCTCAAGAAAGAGCTTCCAGAAGACGAAGATGAAGCACGTTAGATTGTCCGTCGATCCAAAGCCTTCACTATGATAAGTGGTCGACTGTACAGGGAGAGTGTGACTGGAGTTGCCCAGCGATGCATTACCCCAGAGGAGGGTCGAATGATACTTAATAGTATCCACTCGGGGACCTGTGGTCACCATGCGTCCTCTCAGACAATTGTGGCCAAAGCATACCGAGCAGGTTTTTACTGGCCACGAGCAAATGAAATGGCAAAGGAAATAGTCGACAAGTGTGAGGGGTGCCGGTTCTACTCCAACATGTCTCACAAGCCCGCTTCAGCTTTGAAGACCATTCCACTCGTCTGGCCATTTGCTGTTTGGGGTTTTGATATTGTTGGACCCTTGAGGACTGGCAGAAGTGGTTTCACCCACCTACTTGTTGCAGTCGACAAGTTCACTAAATGGATTGAAGACAAACCCATCAAGAACCTCGATTTGAGAACTGCCATCAGCTTCATGAGAGAGTTAACATTCAGATATGGAGTCCCGCACAACATCATCACAGACAACGGTTCAAACTTTGATTCAGATGAGTTCTGAGCTTTTTGCGCTTCCCAGGGCACCCGGGTCAACTACGCTTCAGTCGCTCACCCTCAGTCGAATGGACAAACAGAAAGAGTAAATGGTTTGTTCTTACAAGGGTTGAAGCCTAGATTGATGCGAGACCTCAAGCATGCGGCTGGTGCCTGGGTAGATGAGTTACCATCAGTACTGTGGGGTCTAAGAATGACGCCAAATCGATCGACTGGCTGGACTCCCTTCTTCATGGTTTATGGAGCCGAAGCCGTGCTGCCGACTGATTTACTCCATAATGCCCCGCGAGTGGAGCTCTTCTCAGAGGCAGAAGCAGAACAAGCCCGGCATGATGCTGTTGATCTTTTGGAAGAAGAAAGAGAGATGGCCCTGATCAGATCGACCATTTATCAGCAAGACCTTCGTCGGTTCCACGCTAGGAACGTAAGAGGTCGAGCATTTCAGGAAGGGGACCTAGTTCTCCGAGTGGATCAACAATGTCCACACAAGCTTGCTCCCGCCTGGGAAGGTCCCTTCATCATCACCAAAGCGCTCCACAATGTAGCATACCACCTGTATAATGTGGAACACAAGAAAGACGAGCCATGCGCTTGGAATGCGGAGCTTCTCCGCCATTTAAACACTTAAGCATTCAGACTGTCGAGATGTAATAAGAAGTACCTTTCAGTTTGTTTATCAAAGACATGGTTTTACAGTCTCCGAAATGATTGTTATTACTTATGCATGTGTCCAAAATCCCCTAGTGGGTGGCTTAGCCGCGAATCCGATTCGCCTAAGTTTCAAAAATCCTACCGAGTGGAGAGCAATCCTCCCACTCGGAGGCTTAGCTGCAGTTCCATACTCGCCTATGTTTAAAAAATCCTACTGAGTGGAGAGCAATCCTCCCACTTGGAGGCTTAGCTGCAGTCTCGTACTCGCCGAAGTTTAAAAAATCCTACCGAGTGGAGAGCAACCCTCCCACTCGGGGGCTTAGGTGCAGTTACATACTTGCGTAAGTTTAAAAAATCCTACCGAGTGGAGAGCAATCCTCCAACTCGGAGGCTTAGCTGCAGTTCTGTACTCGCCTAAGTTTAAAAAATCCTACCGAGTGAAGAGCAATCCTCCCACTCAAGGGCTTAGCTGCAATCTCGTACTCACCTAAGTTTGAAAAATCCTACCGAGTGGAGAGCAATCCTCCCACTCGAGGGCTTAGCTGCAGTCTCGTACTCACCTAAGTTTAAAAAATCCTACCGAGTGGACGGCAATCCTTCCACTCGGGGGCTTAGCTGCAGTCCCGTACTCGCCTAAGTTTAGAAAATCCTATCGGGTAGATAGCAATCCTCCCACTCGGGGGCTTAGCTGCAGTCTCGTACTCGCCTAAGTTTAAAACATGCTTCATCCTGATCCGCAAGGACGACAAGGTGCAGGTCGACTGCGACCTTATCCTTAGAGCTGCGGCACAAATACAATGTCCGCTCCATCCTGATCCGCAAGGATGGCGAGGTGCAGGTAGACCGTGACCTTATCCTCAGAGCCGCGGCACAAATACAATGTCCGCTCCATCCTGATCCGCAAGGACGATGAGGTGCAAGTCGACCGCGACCTTATCCTCAGAGCTGCGGCACAAATACAATGTCCGCTTTATCCTGATCTGCAAGGACGATGAGGTGCAGGTTATGGACGGCACCAAGTGCCCTCGTTCATAATCCACTGTTCTGAGCTGCATCACAGAGTCAGTAACAATTCAGACTGAGGAATCAAGTTCCACTCGGAGTCAAGAGATTCATAAACAACGAAGTTCAGATAAATACCACGAGGTTCCGGACCGCAGATTAAAGTACTCGGGCATCTGGCCCAAAGGAGTTTAACGGTTACAAAACCACTTGGCATACCGAGGCAAATTTAATCGGATCATAAAAAGTTTGTTCAGTTCGCAGGAGGAGGACTGGCAGGCTCGACGAACTCATCAAGGTCGATTCCATCTGCAATTCGAGTAGTGGCAGCAATGAAGGTCTCCATGAAAGACTAGAAGTCAAGTCTCTTGGTGTTGGCAACCTTGATCGCTGCTAACTTCTCCTCTTTGGCCTTGTCAGTGTCAAAACCCGCGGATCTCGGGTAGGGGGTCCCGAACTGTGCGTCTAAGGCGGATGGTAACAGGAGGCAGGGGACACGATGTTTACCCAGGTTCGGGCCCTCTTGATGGAGGTAATACCATACGTCCTACTTGATTGATCTTGATGATATGAGTATTACAAGAGTTGATCTACCACGAGATCGTAGAGGCTAAACCCTAGAAGCTAGCCTATGGTATGATTGTTGTTGTCCTACGGACTAAACCCTCCGGTTTATATAGACACCGGAGGGGGCTAGGGTTACACAGAGTCGGTTACAAGGGAGGAGATCTACATATCCGTATTGCCAAGCTTGCCTTCCACGCCAAGGAAAGTCCCATCCGGACACGGGATGAAGTCTTCAATGTTGTATCTTCATAGTCCAACAATCCGACCAAAGGATACAGTCCGGCTGTCCGGAGACCCCCTAATCCAGGATTCCCTCAGTAGCCCCCGAACCAGGCTTCAATGATGATGAGTCCGGCGCGCAGATTGTCTTTGGCATTGCAAGGCGGGTTCTTCTCCAAATTTTGAATATCTGCTGAGTAGTGTCCGGCTCCCCATAAATGTTGCACTTCTTGGCTTCTGCGCCCAATAAGGGCTACCTTCCACGTGTCGAGCGAATGCGAGGAGCTAGGGCATTTTTACATTCGCCACCCTAGCCATGTAAGTAAACTATCTATTAAAGGGACGTGGATTCTTAGATCCAAACCACACCATCTTCCCACGGCGAGTATCCATCGGAGCATGCTCGGAAAAATCCATTCCAACATGGCCGGCCATTGCAGCTCCTCCTCCCGCTCCCGTAGCCCTAAGCCCGGTGATTGGGAGAAGTGTTCCGTCCCGCACAGCCAATTAGTAGAGTTACAGACCCAGGGATTTCTCCCTCCAGCATATATGGTCCCCGTTCGAGCCGGGCTCACCACCTATAATGGCGGGGAGAAAGCGGAGAGCTTCCCCAATCCCTCCAAGGGGGAGCGGGTATGTCTTTTCCCTTATTTACTAAGGGGACTTGGATTTCCAATCCATCTATTCCTCCGCGGGCTCCTGGAGTTTTACGGCCTCCAGTTGCATAATTTCACCCCCGCTTCCATATTACACATCGCTTGTTATGTTGCCCTTTGTGAGCTGTTTCTGGGCTGCGAAGCTCATTTCGAGCTGTGGAAGAGGCTATTCTGCCTTGTGCCCCGTACACAGGAGGGGTCAATATATCAAGTGGGCGGAGCCAAAATACGGCGCATCGCCGGGACCAGATACCTGTCCGGTACCCCGAAGAAGACGTCCGAAGACTGGCCCTCGGAGTGGTTTTACATGGAGGACGTCCCCCTTCCAGATCCTATTCGGAGAGTTCTTCCCGAGTTCACCAATGCCCCTTTAAAGAAATGACGAAGCTGGCGCCCACGGAGCCCTCAGGAGGAAGATAACGGAGAGGTCCTTTACCTGATGGGCCGGATAAAAGCGCTGGCTCAATCAGGATTGACAATAATCGAGGTTACGTCAATATGTGTAATGCGGAGGGCACCCCATGTGGCGCTTTAACGGGGAAGATGATGCCACCCGCTGCGGGCGTAAGGGACCGGACTCCGCTGCTGCTCTAGCAAAAATTATGTCCGAGTTTTTCAAGGGAGAGGAAGAGGAGTTCATCTGTATTAAGACATGGGATGGATTCTCCATGTACAACCTCCAAGCTGGGTGAGCTGTCACTTCTTACTCCCAACCTTCCCGCATTCTTCATCATAAATACTCACCTTGCCGTTTCATGGCAGGAACTGCGAAAAGCTGTAAGGGAGGTCAACAACCCACCTCCACAACCAGAGGACCCTGACCGGGCCCTCGATCCGGAACTCGAAGAGGATCCGGACATATTTCTGGAGCTGATCGACAGGACATTCTATCAATTGAGCTGCGATGATGCCATGGTGGCCATCATAGCCGACTATCCTGGGCTACTCCCTGCATCGCATGTAAGAAAAATCGGAGTCCCAACTTCTGAGAAGGATCCCCTTTTATGCACTTCACCCACCATACACATATGGTGTTTTACAGGGAAGGCACTCGGGACGCCATGCCGAACCCATAGTGACTCGCCAACGAGGGATACCAAAGCCGGGTAGGCCAAAAAGGAAGGCGGTCAGGACTGAGACGTCGGCGCAGAGGTATGATACAGAACCTCGCTCCATGGTTGTCGTCTTTCTTAAAATATAACGACATCCATGTTTCCTGGTAGGAAAAACGCTCGCCGGACTATATCCGGAGAGGTTGTCGATCACGCCTCCACCAGTCGGGCTGCAGGGCCGAACATAGAGGCGGAAGCTAACACGGGGTGAACGTCAGATGCTCCTCCTACAGAGGATGCGGATAGACTATCCGCTACAAATTCCAAAGTGGAGAGCACCATGAATCACAGGCGTCGCCGGGCCATACTCCGTGACGCTTGTTTATCCCAAGAGGCGTTCGATGCCTTCAACTCAGGAGACGCGTACATCCGTGCTACTTAAAATGGTCTTGCCAGAGCCATGGACCAGTATGTAAAGGATATACAGGTAAGAAAATCTGACGATTATATATATATATATATATATATATCAGTAGCTCCTTAGACTTGAAATAGTTGACACAACTGATTTAAGGGTCATCATTTGTGCAGGTTCTTACAGAGTAGAATACCTAATTGTCTCAAGAGCTGGAAGAGTGCAAAGCCCATCTACGGGCCGCGGTGGCCGCGTTGAAGGAGTCCGAGAAGGCCCCCTCTGGTAACACTTGTTTCCATTGCAAACACTACAAAAAAATACACTTCCATGATGATACGTGTTTGTCACAGTAGGTCGCTTTTTTTGTCATGCATGTACATCCATGACAAATTTATGACAGAATCAAGATAGTCATACCTGTGCTGTCGTAGAAGTGTTCCATGACATTAACAAAATTATCATCACGGAAGTGTCCACTTCCATGACGATAAATCACGCGTCACAGAAGTGCTTTCGTCAAGGGTGACCGACATGTGGCATCCACCGTAACGGAACGCCGTTAAGCTATCGGGTCGGGTTTTGGATCCGATAACCCGTTAAAAGCCCCGACCAATGGGGATTTTCCACGTGTAAAATCATCATTGGCTGGAGGAAACACATGTCAGCTCATCGTTGGGACAGATGTCAACCACTCATTGGACGGAAGGCGCCTATGATACGTCGACACGTGGCACAGCCCAACAGAGGCCCATTCCTGTGAAAAGGCTGGCCTGTTTGACTTGGTCAAAAGCTAGCGGGCCGGCCCATGGAAAGCCTATTAACGGCATGTTCGAATATAGCCCATTTACAGCCCGCTAACCCAAGGCCCGTTACGCCCTATCCGAATTAGGCCCAGTAGCGTCATCTGGGCCATCCAATATGATTCCATCCCGTTTTCACTTCTGGCCCATGTATGGCCCATGACGTCTTTCGGCCCATATGAGGCCCTATGTAACTCTTGGCCTACTAACGGCCCATGGTGAAACTGGCCCGTAATGAACAGTGTATCACTTTACACCCATTAACGGCCCGTGGTGAAACTGGCCCGTAATGAACAGTGTATCACTTTATACCCATTAATGGCCCATTATTCCGTTGGGCCGTTTCCAGCCCATGTTATCTTTCGGCCTTCTGAGAGCCCATTTATTCTTGGGCTCATTTCCAGCATTCGTTTACTTACGGCCCGTTACTGTCATTTTCTACTTGTGGGCCAAATTCAGCCTGTGGTTACAGTCGGCCCATTTGTGGTCCGTTAATACATTGGGCCGATTTCATAGCGTCATCGAATACGGCCTGTTAACGATGGCCCGTTATGGTTGGCCCATGAACAGACGATTCCAACTCTAGCCTGTTTTCGGCCATAATACGGTCTGTTTGGCCCATGTTTGGCCAATCGATTATACGACCCGTATAAGGCCCATTGATAATACGGCCCGCAGAAGGCCCATTGTTTCTACGACCCGTAGAACGCCCACTATTTCTACGGCCAGTAGGAGGCCCAGTGTCACTACAGTAAATATTAGCCCATGGTTATTGTGGCCTAGTTTTAAAAAATAGGTTATTGCAGCCACTAGCTAACCGCGGAAAAAGAACTGCAATGACTACAAGTAAACAAATAAACAAGACAACAAGGAAATAAATAAGCAAGCAACTAACGCTAGGCTATCACGACTATTACACATAATACATCCACTGGGCATCAAAGTTCGCCACCAGTGCAAATATAGGGAACAAAGCAGCATATCATATACACTGGTTGTCAAAGTTGGCGACCAGCGCAAATAAACGCCGCAGCAAAACAAATCCAGAACTGAAACCACTTCATAAGATCTCAAGAAACAATATCCTGGGTACCCATAATGCTGGCAAGATGCTTATCAAGCTTATTAACTTTCTCTTGTTTGGCGCTTAAATCCTCCAGCGCTTGTTGTTGCACCAGAAAATATGCATCTGAATTCTGCAGGGACTTCCTCTGTCCTTCAGCTTCCTGTCGCAGCACATCTGATCGATGTCTTTGAACTTGAAGTTGAGACTCAAGAAGACGAACTGATTCGGGCGGCGAGTTCGAAGAGCTTGTGCCAGCAGTAGTGGCCAGTAACTCGAACACTACATCAAGACAGGACTTTTGGGTTCCCTCACTATCGTCAAGATTGTTTTTATCAGCTTTCTTGGATACCAACAGGGATGTCTCACTATCTTGAACCTTATCTGCATTACTTCCTTTACCATTGGATAACGCGGTACTATTCTCCAATATTTTGTCCGCATTCTAAAAGAGAAACAAGCAGACACATCACATGTTTACCATGTTGTATATGAAACTCATTTTGGTAAATGAGTTCAGTAGTAAAGTGGACAGGATAACAGCATGAAACAAACATATATCTATGTACCATGGTGACTTTATGGTCTATATCATTCTAGTTTTTGTTGCCAAATCAAGATAGAGACACAGTTCAAATAATATTTGTTCAAGACAAAGTAGAATAGATAGAATATAAGTGTGGGTAACTATACAGCAATAACAACACTTGTAATGTGCATGACATGAGAACATAACTATTTATTCAATTGAAACTGAAATCAACATGGAGCAGGTTACAACAGCAAACCAGTTAAAGAAACAGGTTTAAAACATAACTGTTGCGCCATTGGAGTTTCAATTCCATCCTTCAAATTTGAAAATAGTTGGTATGAGTAAATACAGTCATGCAAGAGCAAAGGAGTATGAACCATAGCTACAGAACCTGACCTGAGAACAAATCTTTTTCTCCTTTAAGCGTTGAGTTGGGATTCAGAGTGGTGGTCCTCGTGCTTTGGGCACTGCAGTTCCCTTACTAACTGCTCGTATTTGGGTGCTCTATGGTGGAGACGGTGCTGTGTCAACTAGAACTGGGTTACTATCTGCTGGGGTTGGGGTTAGAAGGGGTGTAGCTGGTTCTCTATCCAACTGGGTAGGGGTACAATCTGCGAGAGTCTGGGTTCTGTGTGGTGGATCTGGTCCTTGGGCAAGTACAACCGTGGTTCTATCTGCATCAACTGGTAGCACTATCTTTTCTGAAGATTGTGTTGTTACTCCCTTAGATACTGCCATCACGCTCTCCAATTCAAATGGCTGATAAACAAGAAAAGTAATTGAAAGTATAGACATTGTATGATAGACAGGTGCAATGGATAGTGGGGAATAAAAGAGGGCATGAAATAATTCATATTTATGTTTTCTAACCAAACATGATATCATGAAACAATTTCACATATATGATGGCTAACTAAACAAGATAGCATGACACAATTTCACATTATGATAGCTAACTAAAAAAGATGGAAAGACATAGTTCAAAATATGAGACTATGTAAACAGGATGACATGACATAACTATATAATGTGTTTATTAAATAGGTTGGCACACCATAATTCACATACATTCACGGATAGAATGCCATAACTCAAAATATGATGACTGTAAACACTAAACATGATGAGATGATATAACTATATGGTGTCTTTATTAAATGGGTTGCCATGCCATAATTTAGATAGATGATGTGTATGTACTATGTAAACATGATGGCATGATATAATTCAAATATATGATTTATATAGTAAGCAAGTAAGCAGATGGCAATCCATATATGATGTAAAAACTAAGCAATGCAAGACAACATGCATGACATGGGTAATATAACCCTGCCAAGTTTGAGCATAGACCTCAGGGGGAAAATAGGACTGGTCATCAGTCTCTGAATCCTCCTCTGAGGAGCTCTCTGTAACCAGCAAGATGTCTGCTTCAGCAGGTAGCATTGTCTGCTCTGAATACCTTGTTTTCACTCCAGATACTTCCATCACCGCTTCAAATGGCTGATGCACAGGAACAGTAGTTGAATATACAAACGTTGTCGCCAAATGGAACACGTAATACAAAAAAATGATAGCATGATATAATTCACATACATGATGATTGGCTAAACAGCATGGCATTGCATAATTCACATATATAATGCCTTTGCAACAAGATAGCATTGTATAGTTCACATATATAATGTCTTGCAACAAGATGGCAATGCATAATTCACATATATGGTAATTAGACACTGAATAGGTGGCATTCACACAAAGCATGTCTAAACTAATCAAATGACATAGCAATGCGAGACACCATACGCATGATATGAGCAACATAACCCTGCCAAGTTAGAGCATACACCTCAGAGGGGGAATATGACTGGTCATCTGTCTCTGAATCCACCTCTGAGGAGCTATCCGTAACCAGCGAGATATGCGATTCGTCAGATAGCATAGTCTGCTCTGAAGATCTTGTTTTCACTCCAGAATTTGCCATCACCGTGTCAAATGGTTGATGCACACGAAGAGCAGTTGAATGTAATAACATTGTTGACAAATGTAATATCTAACAAAAAAAAGGATGGCCTGATATAATTTACATATAAGATGACTGGCTAAGCAAGATGGCATTGCAAAATTCACATATATGATGCCTGGCTAAACAAGATGGCCTTGCATAATTCACATAAATGATGAATAAACTAAACAGATGGCATTCACACAAAGGATGTCTAAACTAAGCACATGACATATTTGATGTATAAAGTAAGCAATGCAAGACACTATATGCATGATATAACCAACATCAGCATGCCAAGTTAGAGCGAAGACCTCAGGGGGTAAATAGGAGTTGTCTTCTCCTTATAAATCCCCCTCAGAACAGATATATTCCTCTCGATTACAATCCGAAATGCGTGGAGGGGGGCTGCCTTTGCGCCTACCATGGAGCGACGTCTGCATGAAATTTTATTGCCACACAAGGCTCGTATCTTTTGCTCTACATGTTCAGTTCCATTGTTTACAATAATTGTCATGCATAGGAATACAACATAGTGAGATTATGTAAGGAGTGCATGCAGAAATCCAGAGTGATGGTAGAAACCTGTGGATAGACCCAAAACCAATAATAGCAGGCAGATAATGGCTTCAGTTAAAAAATACAGATAATGGCTTCTTTACTGTTTGTTTCCCACCCAACATGAAACTCATAGTAGACACCGGAGATTAACCAGATAGTAGATAGATACTATTGATAGCGGCCCTGATATGTACCCCACAACCATTTAAAAACTCAAGTTTGACCATTAGTTTGGAGCTGACTCAGAGTCTAATCGGTGAACAGGACGATAAAGTAGCATGTAATATTAAGCGATGCATAATGTAAGCAGACACGAAAGAGTGCGACCTCTCTTGCGGACCCGTGTAGTCCTCGAGGTCATCTGCTCGGTTGATGATGGTAGTGCAGTTTTCATGGCTGCCAGCGGCGGAGAAGAAGATCTATGGCGGCAAAAGACAGTCTGGAGGCCAGATCCCTGCTGTGCTGGACCCTTCTGTCGTTGGAGCAGCTGAGCTGGGGTGGACGACGGCGTAGTAGGAGCGGGACAAACCACGCAAGGTTTTCTTTGACAACTATCTGTAAGAGAAGTAATTCTGTAAGGGCTCGTTTGAATTGGAGGATTCCAACAATGCAGGGATAGGAAATAGACAGGAATAGCATAGGAATGCACGTGCAAAACAGAGAATTTAAAAACACAGGATTTCTGCCAATCTAGGTGTTTGATTCACAATAATTGGAAGATCACAGGATGCAATGAAGCATGGTGAGATTAAGTCAAACCACAAGAAAATGTACGGTTATAATGCTATTATGCTACTATCTCTTAGTCTTGTGCTTCATGAATAGGAATTTGAAAAGGAGGACACGTGAAAATTAAAATTCCTACGTTGTTTCTTTCAAGCAGACACTAAAGGAACAAATCCGTGTGCTCAGTGGACAATATATATAACACGTAGAGTAAAAAAGATATGCAACAAGTGTACAACCTCTTTGGCGAAGCCATGTCGATCTCAGCGTGATTGGGTTGGCCGGT
Source organism: Triticum urartu (assembly GCF_056163025.1). Classification (NCBI taxonomy): domain Eukaryota; kingdom Viridiplantae; phylum Streptophyta; class Magnoliopsida; order Poales; family Poaceae; genus Triticum; species Triticum urartu. The sequence continues at coordinate 194,029,317 of NC_141874.1, read as the reverse complement.
GAGGATGCTCCGACTAACTTGGTTGTCGGAGGAGGGGAAGAAGATCTTAGGCGTCTGGAGATGGAGCCCGAGGTACTGCTCCGCTGTGATGGAGGGTTTCGTCGTTGGAGCAGCTCTGGTGAGTTGTACGACGCCGAGGCTGAAGCAGGACAAGAGAGACAACGAATAACGTTAACCTGAGTGGAATTCTAATAGCATCTCCAATACATGACGTAAAATACATAACCACAAAGTGCTAGATGTAAAATACATCAGCCCTCATCTCTGAACTTAACTGTCGAAACTGAATTTAACTGTCAAAACTGAAGTTAACTGTCAAAACTGAACTTAACTGTCGAAACTGAATTTTGCTATCGAAACTGAATTTTGCTGTCGAAATTGAACGCACTAGCAAGGTGAGGCCACACATCGGTCAACTGACTTTTTCATCTCTGTTCAGTCGATTTTGCAGCCGTTGGATACGAAATCAAGGGCCTGCGATTCATCTTCAACCTCCACCCCCCTGAGCCGGCCAAACAACAGCCCCTCGCCGCCCGCGGCCGGCGGTGCGCCGCCCCGCTTGTCTCGAAAACACTCCCCACCGCCGGTCCGCCGCCGCCCCGGCCATCCCTCTAGCCCCCCCCACCCGTGCCAAGATTTTTCTTCGGCGATCCCCACACCACTGCCCCGCCAACGCTCCGCCACCGCCGGCGACCACCGCCCCCATCCTGAACCCTAAGATAGATAGTGGGGTACCTCTCTAGTGAGCCCCCCTCCCCGCTGCGACTGGTTCTTCCTTCACCCCGGCGGCATCGGAGTGAAGTGTAGCTAAATCGGAGCAGCATCGCAAGCAAGAGCAAGCACGAGAGCAGCAGCGCGAGCAAGAGCAATAGCAAGAGCAGACCAGGCAGGGGACCGAGAGCAAGAGCAGAGCAGCAGCGCGAGCGAGAGCTAAAACAGCAACAGGTCCTACTGACGTGGACGTCGCCGCTGAGGGAGCAACGTCGTGGAGGAAGTGGCCGGTGATGCCACCGTGGATGGAGTCGCGCCGTGTCGACTCGGGTACGAGCGTCGGTAGCACCGTGAGATCGAATCAAGAAGAAAATGCGGCGATTAGTGTACAACCTCTTTGGTGGCGCCGATTAGGCCGCAGCTTCATCCGAGGAAACGGTGATGATGATGCTCTTCTGGTGGTGCAGGTGAAGACGGCGGTGTGGGAATGCAGGTGGCGCGAAAGACGAGGGGAATGTCGGAGCAGCTCCTTGGAGGTGGAGGACGGGGTGGCTGAACCGGCGGGACGATGAGATCGATGACGGATCCTCATCCGGTACGGTGGATGAGGGACGTCGAGGTGTTGCTGTGGACGACGTCATCAGGGAAGAGGCTCCGGCTGGGTGGCGGACGGAGCAGGGTGTGGGGTTCCGTTGCGGGTTTTCGCGGCCTCGATGTACGAATGGGTGGGCGGATGGGATGGCAGTGGGGAACCATGTCTTAGAGACGCGCTGGTCCGAAATGTGGGGTAAGTTACGAAAGTACCCCCACCGATTTGAGGCGGTTCTTTCGGTTCAGGGGTACCACGGGCATTTCGCATGTCGGGATTTCATAGGAGGTGGGAGTTTTCGCGCGCGTTGTAATTTCTGAATAGCAAGGCGCGGGTTGAGATGGAGGGAGTTGTCGGAGCACAACGAGACAAAGATATATCTTAAATATTTCGGGCTAACAAGGCGCGGGTTGAAATTTCCGGACAAGCCTAACATGTACTGTACCAAATCAATGCACCCTACAAATGTCATTCAAAACTTTCAATTCATGTTATGTTCAATTAAAATATTTCGCTACGTGTATAATGCATGCAACCTACTACTCAAATGAATGTTTTAGTGCATTCCAAACGTATATACTACCGCTTCAATATGAACTAAATTTGAATTCGTTTCTCTATTTGAATAAGATCTATAGTAATGATTGTTGTGAAGTCAAAGCATTTGAATTCGTTTCTCTATTTTAATAAGATCTATAATCATCATTATTGTCAAGTTAAACCATCGTTTGTGTATTATCTTCATAGCACACCACATGATTAGTCTCGAGTTACATATGAACTATGTGTACTATATGAACTCGAACTAGATTTTTTGAATACACTTTATTTTGATTTCAAATCACATTACATTTCTAGCTCTAGCTAGATCTTCATAATCTAAACCATGTCTCATATGTATAATGTGTTTATCACATTATGTATGGTGCCCCGCCCCCTATGCCTACAAGTATTTAGATGTGAGTTGAAAACACCACACATTACCACAAATTCAAATAAAATGTGAGAATGTTCGATATATAGTATTGTTTAGATCGTTCGATATTTAGTTGTAAGCTGCAAACGCCACACATTATCACAAATTCAAATAAAATGTGAGATTGTTTGATGTATAGTATGGTTTAGATTGTTCGGCATTTGGCTGTGAGTTGCAAACACCATGCATTATCACATTATGGTATAACATGTGCACAGCACGTGTATCACCGCTATATTCATGCATGCAATGTTTAAAACACTATGATCTCCTATTCAAATATATGAATCCGCTTTCATATCAAATTATGATCTTTGTTAGTCTCTTACACCCACACAATCCTCTAACCTTTGTAGCTACCACTAACTTTCTCTTGTGCATGCACACGCCTCCTCGCCCTCCCCCTCCAACGGCATTCTATCCACCAGGCACATTCATTTTTTTCTTTAGGTCGTTCTCCCAGAGTCTCCACAACTCCTTTCCAACACACACCGATCGATAAACCTCTCCAGCGTTGCCTGCCTACAACATACAAACACACCTTCAATCTCCTCCTTTATGGGTCCTTGCCTCATGTCTCTCATACGGTCAGACACACGTGTAAACTCTCACCCCTCTTTTCATCTCTCTCACAACCGCACACTCCTCCCCTATCTAGCTAGTAGTTGGGCCTCTCGCACCACCTCCTAGCTCCATTCTCTCTGTCTATCCGTCTCGCTGAGCCTTATTTGCCTCTAACAAATGGACGTACACCGACCGATCTCTCGCTATACATATAGCTAGCTAGGTCCTTATAACTCGTTTTTACCCACACGTCAACCGATCTACCTCATTAGTTGTGTCTCTCCCTTCCTCCGATAAACAACAATTGATCTACCGATCTAGTTAGGTTTGCTTACCAAACACAAGGATGCATCCCGACAGATCTATCACGCACAGGCACACACAGAAACACATCCCCACTCTTATTGATAACATTGCAGTTCCACCCTCAGTTTGTCTAGTAGGCCTCTCCCACCATCTTCGAGAAGCAACTCCATCACCCATCCAACACTCTACCCCTCTCCCTCCCTCTCCCTCCCTCTCTCTCCTCTCTCTCTCCCATCATATTTCCCGTCCTTCAGTTATGTATGGATGTCGACCGATCTCCCTCAAGACATAGCTGGGTCTCTTCTTCTCAACACATATACGAGTCGTTCTACCTCTATAATTAGGCCTCTGCCTACCCCTCCCACCACCCCCTCCCCCCCACACACACCGATACATCGAGCGCTCTAGTCATGTCTCACTGCCACACACAAACTTGACGTGTTCCCTCTAATGTTCCGGTAGGCCAGTCGCCCTATATCTTTGACATGTACACACACACAATTTCGATGGCTCTCTTCATCGATCTCGCACCCACCCACTTGATCCTCTCTTCAACTCTATCGATAGCTATGAGCCCTCCCTCTCTTCTCGTGGATTTCCCGACCCTCTATGTATGATATGGATAGGCCTCCATTTCACACACATTGCATGCAAAATTTTGTTTGAGATGTCATCGACACATATTCCCACAAATAATTCATGAAATCAACCCCCACCCCACCCCCACCCCAAAACAAAAAACACTCACGAACGCGGTTTGTATCTCTCACACACACCCATGTAGGTGGGGGACGTGCACGAAGAGAAGAGGTGCATGCACGGCGCACGTACTCCCGTCTCTTTCCCAACCACACCCGCGCGGGTACACGGTGGAGCTCATTTCTGTACGAAAAAGGCAGCCCACGTGGTAATTTGGAACGTGTACTGGTTGTCCACTTGGTGTAGGGAGGATCGTCTACCACGGGTGAACAAACAAATTGCGACTTGACGTGTTATGTTAAAAAAAGAGGCAAACCATGTGGGGCCTACCTTAGAGGCAAGGCTCTAACACTGGTGTACTTCTGATGTGTCCCGTCAACTCGCAGAACGAGGAGAAGCTTGCTTAGTACGCCGTCTCCCCCGCCCACGGGCGCGGTGGCTCGCAGGATGAGGTGAAGCTTGCTTACTACGCCTTACGCCCGCTCCCTCACCCATGCACGCGGTGGCTCGCAGGACGAGGAGAAAAATTTACTACTCCCTCCGTTTACTCCTCGTCCCTACTACCTTGGTTATAGAGATTATATCATATTGTTTGGAATATATATGTCCTTTAGTAGATTTCAATATGAACTACTAGTACATACTCCAAACACTGATGTATATAGACGTATTTTAGAGTGTAGATTCACTCATTTTGCTCCGTATGTAGCACTCTCCCTCGCCCCTCGACCCTCGCCCACGTGGTGGACGTGCAGCAATTCATTCGGTCTCATATAGCCAGAAACGATATATACTGCACTACCATTATTGCTTGACTTCCCGAAGAGGTGAAGAGCCAATCGCAAGGTCAATATTTTGGAGATGCCAAGCGCAAGGTTATAGGAGAACGAGTAGTAGGTGCCGCGTCATTTATAAATAAAGTTTTTTTCTTCAGTGGCACGTATGCAATATGATAGGTTCATATGGAGAGAAAAGGAAACCGCTCCACTATATACATAGTCAGGACGGGCCAGCCTACACGGTTGCTTGCTGGGGTTGCTCTCTTCATACTCTCTCGCACAAAACGACTGTGGGCACATCTCTAACATCTCGGCAGATCACGTCCGCTTGGGGAAGGGGTGGATGCTTAGTGTAGATGCGGTGGCTGTCACCCACAGCGAAAACCCACCGTCGGCACATCCCGATCAGGGGTCCCCGCCGTTCTCTCTCACAAAGCCGCTGAGGTTGCCTTCGTCCCTTGCTCACTGCCGCGGCGTGGGCAGTTGCCGCCTCCCGCCGCCCTCTTCAAGGTTGAGCTACGTCCCTCAGGTACAACTCCCTTTACAGCCGGCTTGCACCACTGCTCCAGCTGCCCACATCACTCCCTGTGGATATTTCTCTACTTCTTTGCCCCGCACATACGTCTACTGGCTTCTGCGTACTGTATTTGTGATGAGTTTATCTCTCATCAACTAGTCCCAGTAATCTTATTCTAATCACGCTTGTTCAATTTCTTTGCCATAGGGATTTTCATCTCGATTTTGGTGAAACTGCACAAAATGATTCGATGGTCAAAAGGTTGCAAACTTCATTTATTAGGAAGCTCGAACGTTGCCAGCAAATTGAAGCCTGGTCAGGGTTCACGGTTCAAGGGCTAGGGATTGCATGGATTGTTTTTTTCTTCAGCTGCCTCTGTTCCAAAATAAGTGTCAACTTTAGTAGTAGTACAACTTTGTACTAAAGTTTGCACAAAGTTGAGAAACTTATTTTGGAATGGAGGGAGTACATATTTGCTATGATCTGTCAATCATTGAGATGCAATAGCATGCATGTTAGGTCCTTTGTATTTGATGAAATGTTGCAACGGGCAACCTTGGACGCAAGATACATGTAACAGAATCTGGAAGCTTCATAGCATTGTACAAAATTATTTCGCTGATAAATTACAGTACGTACTATAGTAGTACTTCCTCCGTTCCTAAATATAAGTCTTTGTAGAGATTTCACCATGAACCACATGCGGATGTATATAGATGCATTTTAAGTGTAGATTCATTCATTTTGTTCCGTATGTAGTGGAATCTCTACAAAGACTTATATCTACTAGTAATAGCTAGCCCCCACTACTAGGAATTCTCTATCCTCTCCTTGAGCCACGTCATCAAAATTGATGTAGCCGTTAGATGAAGTAAATCAGTCCATAATAACCGTCTGATCTTAACGTTGAGAGGCTCTGCACTAAGCCACATGCGAGCATGCAGAAATACCATGCCACATGCATGTGAATGGGTTTTAAATCACATCAACATGTCTGCATGCAAGCATGCACCCGTAGCATGCATGTAAGTGAGCTTTTAAGTCCCATTAACATGTCAAAAATAAAAATATAATCCCATTATGCAGTAGGAGTTGGCTGATCTTTTTTCCTTACGTGGGGTGATCTAAATGATGATGGGAGTTTATTTAGTTTGGCTACCACATTTGTCATGCGGTTATAGAGTTTTTTTGTTCTATGAAATCGATAATTTTGCGCAGAGAGATATACCGCTATTTCGCGCCAACGCGTGGGGACTCATCTAGTAATATTTAGGAACGGAGGGAGTACTATGTAAAGAGTTAGGTGTCGCACGGTGATAGTGTGAGGTGGGCCATGTAATCACTGAGCCTGTGTGTTTTCACCGCTCTTGCACGCCTCCGCTGTAAGAATGGAGAAAATTGTAATCTAGTAGTAGTAGTATACCTCCTTTCGCCGAAAGCGTGGGACATCCAGCAGTCCTACCACCTCAGTAATAAAGACCAATGAGCCGTTAAATCACATAGACCCAGCAGTAAGTTGGACGGACGAAGCAACCATCACTCTTGCGCCAGTGAGAGGTCGCGTCCGCTCTGCCCGGGCATGAATGCGGCACCGATTCTTTGGAGCGGCGCTAACCGTTTCGGGCGGGAAGCGTGCACGGGCGATGGAGGGGCTTTGGGTGGGCCAGGCTGGTCAGGAGTGGGTGTGGCAGCTGTCCGCATGTCCCTACCGGACACGCCCGAAAACGAGAGGATGCACCGACTCTCGTGGCTCAAATCGTACACTACACAACATCTCTCTGTAGGAGTAGGTCGATCGGTCGCTCTCTCTAACACACACATGGTGTTAAACACACACACACACAAACATGCGCGCGCGCACGCACGCACCTTGGTCCCGTTGCACCTTCTAACGTGACTTATTACACCTAGATGGAGGGAGTAGTAAGTATACGAGATACGGTGGCACACTGACTTAAGTCGAATACAAGTGCCCAAAATTTGTGTGCATGTTATAATAAGGATTAAAATAGTACGTGAGCGGACAGAGGGATCAATTGGACAGTGTTCCCAAGCAGTAGCGAGATGTGTGAGGTAAGATACATCGCTAGCGCTTTTAATTTTTCTTATTAATTTGTTTGTTTCACCATCTGACTGGTGGGACCCAACGTACTACATGGAGAGAGGTAAGGTGACTAAGGTTGCATTATTTCTGCACCACTGTGGATAGTCTTACCACCAAAGCCACATGACACGATTATGATTGAAATCCCAATGACTCCCACACACACAAACAAAAAACATGGCATGCTTGTCACATGAATGCAGGAATGTATAAAAGGTTATTTCCCTCTAGTTGAACATAACGGGAGGGTTGTGTAGCTGGTTAGCCTGTTCGCTCACTCTCTCGCCCTCACCCGCTGGAGCCTCAGCGCTTGTAGTTGCTCTCTTCACACTCTCTCGCCCTCTCCAGATCTAAGCAAGACTTCGTTGGCCTCTCTCTCCCCTCACTGCTGATCAAAGAGCCGGCAGGATCCGTCCGCCGGGAAGGGAAGGATGCTTAACGTTGTCGCCGTCGGCGAGGGACTACCGGCGCAGCTGTTCACTTTCCACCCAGCGGCGGCGCGGGAGGGCCTCCGACCCCTTCTTCTTTGTCGCCTTCCCGTCGCCCACCGAACCACGCCCCAAGAACCTTAAGGTATAATTTACTTACTCCACATGCATTGCTCTAGCTGCATGTATACCATGAATCTAGGACGTGGTTCAATGAGGAAAGGAGTGGGGGAAAGTAGTGGGAAAATTTGTATATAGCATGAATATAGGATGTGGTTCAAAGAGGAAATGAAGGGGGAAAGTTGTATAGCATTAATGTAGGACGTGGTTCAAAGAGGAAAGGAATGGGGGAAAGTTGTAGGGAAGGTTGTATCGCATAAATCTAGGACGTGGTTCAAAGTGGAAAGGAAGGGGCGAAAGTACTAGTTCAAAAAGGAAAGGAAGGGACAAGGTTGTAGAGTTTGAGTAGGACTAGATTTGCTGCGCTCACATAGGGAAATGCGTCTAAAGATAACAAAACTGGGACCAACACAAATATGCTCCTTGGTTGCTTGTTCTTTGTTGCAACAGACTGTGCATGACTATAGTACATCAGTAGATGCACATGCTGGTGCGTCCACTGTACCGTGCAACTCATTAGCTGTTGTTAATCTAAGGCCCTGTTTGGTTAAAAACTCCCTAGTCCCTACCTGCTGGGTTCCAGGGACTAAACATAGACTAGAGGTTATTAAATGACATGCTAAAAGACCATGTTACCCCTAGTAATGAACTAATAGAGATAAGGTGCGATGCGTGGCAGGGGCAACTGTTGGAAAAAGTCCCAAAAAGACTCCCTCGGCGTCTTCTTTCTTTAGCCCCAAATGCCGACTTTTAGTCCCTAAAAGTCCCTCCTCTTTGGTTTAGATGGGACTGACACGGAGTTGTTTTAGTCCCTACACCAAAATGTCCCTGTAAACAAACACCCTCTAATAATGTCGCTTGAAAATTGATGCAATGCCACAGTTAAAAGAAAATTACATGTTTAACGAATTTTATTCTTAATATAATCTCTATGTTAATATTAATCAATGCCACCATTTGAGAAATGCTATTGTCTTGCTTTCTTTCCCATTTAGATAAAGTAGATGCTTCTTTTTGTTGGCTTCTGTGTCATCCACCGTTATTGACCACTAATTGTTTCCTTTGCACCTCTATGTAAACAGGGTTATCTGCTTCACCTCGTTGCCATTGTGACCTTTTGTTGCACTGCACAAAACACTTCTGTTTTAAGAGTGTTTTGTGCAGTTCAACCAAAATGTCACACCGACAACGTTGCTTGATTGCTTGATCTTAGTGGAACTGTACAAGAGGAGATCTTACTTCCTATCCGTTAAGGCGAATTTAGTTCAGATCTTCTTCTTGTGAGTTGTTTGAATTTTGCATCATGAGAGGTCAGTACTAGCCTTCTTTCACATGATTCTGCAGTGTGCATTCATATGTTGTGCTACTTGTGCGATAATGTTGCTTGATTTTAGTGAACTGCAGAAATGGAGACAAGACTTCCAATCTGTATGTTCACCGTAATATCCCATTGAGGTAAGATAGGATATTTCACAACTGTTGGCCTGTATTTTGCCACTTTCATCAGAAAATTAAGTTTAGTACTATACTTGAGCTCCCTAATTGACATGCCAAATATTACATTGAAGGTGAAGCTTGTTTGTTATTGAACCAAGTGATGAAGGGGAAGAATAAGGGGAAGAAAAACAAAACTCAACTCCCGGTGCTATAATGAAGCACTGGAACTATGATGACACAAGTAATGATATAGTTTTGCATCTTAATTTATTGCTATGGCTGGAACGAGTAATTGTTTTGCCACTGATTTGATGCCACTCTTAATGTAATATGTAATTATCTCTACTTGTGCAAACAGGGATCTTCTTTGAAGATACCATATATTTTAGTGGAACTAAACAAGAAGATGTTGGAAACATTAAACTAATCGAGGAGTATATAGTAAGCATGGCCACCACCGTAGATTGCAACAGATGGTTCCGGAGAATTGCTTCATCTGTATGCTCTAGACAATAAGCCTCTTGACAAAGGTTGGTACTTGCCCACTGATTTCATCCATATGATTGAGCTTTGTCATCTCTATTGGTGTTGTGCTACTGTTTAGATACTGTCATGAAAAAGTAGTATTGTCCTTGAGAAGTGCTTCATCTGTGATGTTTTAAATATTTCCTTTCCTTTTTTCGATCATACAGTGATGCTAGCATTTAGTAGTCCTCTTGTCTTTGCACAATAGGATCATCTTCCTCTGAAGAAGAATATGGAGTACGTGAAGTGACTAGTTCCGATTATGCCAGGATGAAGAAGCCCTGTCTATCTTATCATTAGAAGCAGCAGTTGAAGGATGGTTACATTACTCCCGCAAGACCAAACTAACTTTAGCTCAAAAGGACTGACAAAATCTCCATTTTTGCTGTGATGCTCGAGTACAATGTTGTTCTAGGATTCTTTCTGGTGAGTTCCATTTTTCTAAAAGTGTGCTCTACATGGACCATGTATGTGCCTGTTGAAACTGTCAATTCATAGTACAGTTTGCTCTATACTAATCACTTTTTTGTATTTGTGCAAACAGGGGTGCTCAGCTTGATTTCAGTGGGAACTGCACAAAATGTTCATGAATACATCGAATCATTCATTTCCACCACAAGAAAGGAGGTGCCGATAAGTTCAAGGCGTTGCAATATATAAGGGCGAAATCATACAAGCTACGCGCGAATTTGGTTGATTTTGGTGGAACTGCACAAAAAGAACCGCTGGTTTATTTAGCACGAGGTGCCATGTCAATGTCTGAACTGATGGCAAACCCTGCCCATTCCACAATCGTAGGCATTTGATATTTGGGAATGGGACAACCTTGTCAAATTTTGCTCATTGATTTTAGCAAGACATGCGTTTGATATTTTCGAATGGGACGCCCTTGCTGTTAGCAGCGTCAATCAATTTTTTCTTTATTCTTTAGTTGTGAAGTAAATATTTCCTCTGACATGTGAGTCGCTGAGATGCATAATCATTGATTGTTTTTAATGTTCTCTATGAATTGCCAGGCATGTGTGTTTGATTGCAATGTACAGAAACGCTAAAAACCTGCTCAAACTCTTTTTACTCCTTCTGTTCCTTTTTACTTCGCACATTGTGAAAGTGCATATTTTTTTGTATAAGATTGGTCAAAGTAGAGATACTTTGACTGCAGACAAAAGTTGTATGTAGACTAGAAAGGACCGGAGGGAGTACATGTGAAACTACTGCAAACGAGGTGATCACCCTAGGAATAATGCTAGTACATATTGTTTTGCATGTTCATCCAATGCCAATGATACAGGAATTCGAACTAATCGAAATAAATTCATTCATACACGGTAGGATTTCATATAAACATGCCAGATTTCATTACATTTCATACATTCTTCAACTAAAAAGGGGTGCGCTAGAGGTATAATTAATTAACCGAAGCTACCCACCTGTGTCCTGTTGAGCCCAACAGAAGCTTCAGTGACTTAACTGCAGGTGCAATTGTGTAACTGACATGTTGCCTGTTGGGCCCACATGTCAGTCAGCCAACTGCACCAGCAGTTAAGTAGAAGAAGCATTATTCTCCAGAAGAACTCCCCGACTCCACGTCGCCGCCAAGAAGCTAACCGGCCGTCAATGGTCAACCCGCCTAGCTTGGCTTCAACAGGAGGCTAGCAGCGGTGGCCTTACTTGGACTCGAGCGGCGGCGACCTACCGTGTTCTACTCTTCCTCGTTTTTTGTGTGGCGCAGCCTCGTTGGCAGTGGGGCGGGGCCTCCGCGGAGGCGGCGATGTCCTCTGTCTCGTTGCCGGCGGGCGGCGCCTCAGCGGAGCGGTGGAAATCCTCCCCCGTGTTGCCGGCAGGGTGGGGCCTCGGCTAAGATGGCGATGTCCTCTACCTCGTTGTTGGCGGGGCGGGGCCTTGGCGGAGCCAGCGGTGTCCTCTGCCTCGTTGTTGGCGTCGTGGGGCCTCGGCGGAGCAGGGCCTCGTCGACGCCAGCGGAGCAGGGACTTGTCGGAGCCGGCATTGTCCTCTGCCTCGTCCTCGGTCTTGCCAAATAGCGCCTCGCCCGCTTCATCGCCCTCTTTGCTAGCCTCTTTGTAGGCGGCCGCAGCCTCCGCCACCCGCATGCGGTCCTGCCAACGCTCGAGGCGGCCCTTGCGGGCGGAGCGGTACGAGTCGAGCAGCGCCTCCTGCTCCGCCCGCTCCGTGGCGATCTGCTCCTCCGCCTGCAGGTGCTCCTGGAGGAGATGGTGGTTGTAGGCGGCGTCGGCCTGCGCCTCCTGGAACTGCTCCTGACGCATCTGCCTCACACTGTCCATTCTTTGGGAACGGGCCTCGCCGATGGTCATGGTGCAATGCACCGGCGAGGATGGCGCGGAGGAGGGGGTTGGCGCCGAATCGCCGACTACCATGTTCTCCATTGGGACGTCGTCGTCCTCCGGCTGCCTACCGGCTAGCCGGTCGGTAGCAATGGCTGCCATCTCCTTGTGGTCCATCTTCCGCCCGTCCCAAAGAGCACTGGAGCGTGAGGAAGCCATGGTGGGCAGTAGTGGTGTGGACAGGAGAAAGGGAACGAATGCGGATGACTGCGGCTATGGCCGGCGCAGCAGTTTATATAGCAATGATGGGCGGGCGGAGGGACGGACGTGTGGCAACGGAGTAGCCGCCTCGGCAACCGCGTATCATTAATATGGGCGGCAGATGGACGGACTGACGGCACTTGTGTCGTTTGAAGGCGGAGCAATCGCCTGCACCGGGAAGCGGGGCAGGCGGCGCTGACTGTTTCGGGCGGAAAGCGCGCGCGGGCGAGGAGATGACTTTACTTGGAGAGGATGACAATGGGGACCCACCAGGTCCATAGCCTCACGTATGCAAGTGCCTCCTTATTATATATATATATATATATATATATGTATAAAACTATACTCCCTCCGTCTAGGTGAATAAGTCGTATTAGAAGGTGCATCACGACCTAGGTGCAAGCAGATTGGTGGAAAAGAAGAATATTTCTCTCTTCTAAACACAACATTTAATCACAGCAGTTAAGAGGATGCCTTATTAGCTACCCATGCAGGCCATCGTAATTCATAGCATGAAAAGCGCTTTTATTTCTTGTCTAATAACCGCATGGACATGCTGCATGCATTGGTCCTTGCCCGAGCAAAAAAAGGGAGGAAAGGGGTTTCCACGGGAGACAACGAGGCAGAGGTGGAAGCGCTCGCTGGAGTTATTTATTTTGCTTCCCCCTAGTTTCCTGACATCATGGTCCCACACCATTGTCAACCTATGTAGTACTAGTCAATAAACGAGAGAATTGCACAAGAAGCGGCCGACAGCTGGGACCAAGCAACTCGAGCAGTATTTGTGTTTTTGAGGTGTGAGCACTGCAGAGTTTTTCGATGTTTAGCCCATATATCAATTTTTCTCCTCTAAACAACAACGAAACATCGCTGCAGGTATTAACTGGGCGGGCTGTGGCCCGTCTAGCCCAGGCCAGATATCCAGCCCAGATATTAATTTTTTTCAAGCTGAAAATGGCTAGCCCAGCTATACTTTTTTTTAGGAATACCCAGGCAAGGTCAAGTTGTTATTCTCCACCCCGCTGGGCTACAAATCTTTCCTAGGAGGGATGCATTAGGCTTAACAAGAAAATGGGCTTTAAGAAATAATAAATGGGATGTAATTATAAAAACTGGGCAGTAACTATAAAAAATGCACCAAACACGTGATTACTTTATAAAATATTATTTTTGGATATTGAAAATTTTAATTTCATTAATTGTTGCAAGCGCAATGTTTTGTTGGATTTTTACGTAATATAAATTTATATTGAAATTGTATTTAATATGACTAGAAATTTCGGGATAAAAATATTTCGGATCCCATCAAAATGTGGGAAATTTTATTGAATTCTATTTTGAATGGTTGGTTGAAATGGGTTGTACTTTTAACAAACTGTAAATTGGCTGTAGTAAATTCCATTAGAATTCAAAAATGGGCTACACATTCTTACAAATCTCAAATGGGCTATAAGTTCTCTGCCACACACTTCTGGCCTTACTAAGTTGACGCGTCCCCTAAAAAACAGAGTTGACGCGTATGCAAGGCTTTGTCAACTTATAGTCAACACACGGTTCTAGCAGCAGTGGCCATTGGATGTCCATCCAACGGATGTCGTGCTTCTTCTTCAATCACGGATATTCTAGCTTCACCCGCCCAAAAAATGATTCCTCCCCCTGACATCTGGGCGCACCATTTCGGAAGCTGACCTGTGGGCCTACTAAGTTGACGTACCAAGGGCTTTGTCAACTTAGTCAATATAAACGATTGTAGCTGCAGTGACCGTACAATGTCCATCCAATGGCCGTAGTGCTTCTTCAACCTCTGGTCTTCTTGCACCAGCCGCCCAAAGCAGCGCCGGTCGTGCCGCCTGCTCCTGTCTCCCGTGGCCGGCTGTGCTACCGTGGAGGCCTCACCACCCCCTACTATTCCCACCGCTGGCCAGGCCCTGCGGCGACGGCAACATCACACCGCAGCCGAACGAGTGAACCCTCATACTCCTCTCCGCGTGGGCATCCACTGCCGCGTCTTCACCGGCTCCGCGTCGTCCCCTTCCTAGGCCTCGCCGTCGTCCACCGTCCTGGTGCTCTCGGCACGGCGTGGTAAACGTGGAAGGAACGACTTCCATCGGACGTGGACTGTACGTGGAGAGGCTGACAGCTGGGTCAACGTCGGCAGCAAGGAAGTGCCTCCTTATTACGCGGAAAATAATGATTCCTCCACCTGACAGCAGGGACCCACCGGACGGGCCAACAGTATTTTGCAAAAAAAATCGTTTACCCCTGACTGTTGGGACCCACCAGACGGGCCACCGTATTTCACGAAAAAAACGTTCCCCCCACTGTCAGCTTGGACCCACCGGAAGTGCCTCCTTATTACGCACAAAAAATGAATACTCCCCCGGCAAGCTGGGACCCACCTTGCTGGGGGGCTGACTTGTGGGCCTACTAAGTTGACGGGGACGAAGGGCTTTGTCAACTTAGTCAATATGAACGATTCTAGCTCCAGTGACCATACCATGTCCATCCAACGGCCGTAGTGCTTCTTCAACCTCTGGTCTTCTTGCTCTAGCCGCCCAAATCAGCGCCGGTCATGCCGCATGCTCCTGCCTCCCATGGCCGGCTATGCTACCGCAGAGGCCTCACCGCCCCTACTATTCCCACCGCTGGCCAGGCCCTGCGGCGACGGCAGCCTCACACCGTGGCCGAACCAGTGAACCCTCGTAGTCCTCTCCATGCGGGCTTCCACTGCCGCATCGTCCCCTTCCTAGGCCTCGTCGTCGTCCACCGCCGTGGTGCTCTCCGCGCGGCGTGGTCAACGTGGTCAAGGAATGACTTCCATCGGAAGAGTACTGTACATGGAGAGGCTGACAGTTGGGTCCACAGCCACAACCCAGTTTTTTTTGTGATTTGCCAAGTAAGTCGCTTTGTCAGGCCTGTTGGGCTGCAAATCTTTCAAGACAAGGAGATCTTTCATTCGGCTGGCCGAGAAAATGGCCCATCAGTAATGAGAAATGGGTTGTACATTTTTAAAACACATCAAACTGGCAATTAGTTTCAAATATCTTTTTTCATTTCAAGATTTTAAATTACATTAATTTTTATGCGTGGAGAATTTGTTGGATTTTATATTGATATACATTTATTTTTAAAATCAGTTTGAATGTGAGTCGAAATTTCAGGATTAAAAACAGTTCGGACTGCACCGAAATATGCAAAATTTCGTATAATTTTTTAACCGTTGCCACAATATGTGCTGTAATGCTAACAAAAAGAATATGGGCTCCAAAAAAACCTTAAGAATTAGCAAATGGGCAGTAAATTATTAGAAATAATGGCAAATGGGCTGTATGCTGTTTTCCACAGATTTGAGGCTTTCCTAAAAAAAGGTTGATGCACAAGCACTGACTGTTGGATGTCCATCCAACGGTCGTCTTGCTTCTTCAATCTCTGCTCTTCCTGCTCCAGCTGCTCAGACAAGCGCCGATGGGACTGCCTGCTCCCTCCTCCTCGCGGCCGGCTGTGCTGTCGCGCAGGCCTCACCCCCCGACCGTACTCCCATCGCTGGCCTGGCCATCCCTCTACTCACCCACACCTGCTGTTATTCTCGCGACGGCAGACGAACCAGTAAACCCTTGTACAGTCGCACTCACCTTCGTGTGGGAAACAACTGTCGAGTCTTCCCCGCCTTTGTGTCGTCCCCTTCCTAGGCCTTGCCGTCGTCCACCGCCCTGGTGCTCTTGGCGCGGCGTGGTCAACGTGGTCAAGGAACGACTTCCATCGGACGTGTACTGTACGTGGAGAGGCTAACAGCTAGGTCCACGGCCGCAGCAAGGAAGTGCCTCCTTATTACGCGCAAAATAATGATTCCTCCACCTGACAGTTGGGACCCACCGGATGGGCCACTGTATTTCGCAAAAAAAACATTTCCCCCTGACTGCTGGGACCCACCAGCTACATCTTCGCACGCAAGGAAGTGCGTCCGGAACAAAAAACGATTCACCCCTTGGCTGCTGGGACCCACCAGCTACATCTTCGCAGGCAAGGAAGTGCCTGACAGTCGGGACCCACTTGGTCGAAGCGTACGTAGCGTTGTCATTCTGGTCGCGAATGTGTACGTACATACTGGTCGATGTAGAGGCGCGCACGTGTCGTAGTAGAGGCGCACACGTAGCATGTACACGTACGTACAGCGGCCAGGGTGCAAGAAAGAAAATACGACCACGTATTTGTACATACGGGCGGGGTCTCGAATGCCTACTCGCGCATACGTACGGCCAGGGCTCGTGTACATGGCTGGGTCGGAACGGAGAAACAGCTTCGTCGTCGTGTTCATGGGGAGGCAACAGAATGCGTCGTGTTCATGGGGAGGCAACGGAACGCGTGGGAGCCAATCGGCTGGGTGGAACAGAATGCGTGGTCGTGTTCATCGGGAGGGCTTGGACGGAACAGGCGATGGAAACGAGGCCTGGCGTACGGCACAACGGAGGAAACGGACCTCCTACGTTCGGAATGGGGTCCTGTTGATCGGGAGGGGTATGGCGTACCGCAAAATGGAGGAAACGGACCTCCTACGGTCGAAATGGGGATCCTGTTCATCGGGAGGGGTGTGGCGTACCGCAAAACGGACGAAACGGACTTGTGTTGGAGCGCTACGGTTGAAACGGGGGTCCTGTTCATCGGGATGGGTGTGGCGTACCACAAAACGGGACTCCATAGGATACTGTTCATCTCCACCGTCGACCCCCTCCAGCCTCCACGAGCTACTATTCATCCACCGTCGACCTCCTCCAGCCTCCACCTGCGACTGTTCATCCATGGGCTCCTGTTCATCTAGCCTCCACCGCGCGCTACTCCACCAGCTACTGTTCAATCAGCCCTCTCCACGGGCTCCTGTTCAACCACCCCTCCATGGGCTACTATTCATCCTGCCCTCCACCATCTACTGTTCATCCTGCCCTCCACGGGGTGGTCTTGTTCATCCAGCCCTCCATGGGGTCCTGTTCATCCAGCCCCAACTGGCTCGATCGATCGGGGTCCTGTTCATCCAGAGGCAACACCACGGGGTCCTGTTCATCCACCCCCACCGGGAACTTTTCATCCACCCCCCCCGCAAGACTCACTGTTCATCCAGAGGCAGCATCGATCGGCTTCAGTTAGTAGCAGTAGCGAAGGAATCGCTCAATCGGGTTTAGTTAATAGCCATCGATTGATCGCTCGGGTTCAGTAACGCGTAGCCTGCGGTGCAATCGCTCAGGTTCAGTTAGAGCCCAACGCCTCGCTCGGGTTCAGTTAGAGCCAACGCCTCGCACACACGCGCGTACGTGTACGAGAGAAACGCGCATCGCTCGGCCCCCGACCTCCCACCGTAACCGGGAACTCCCCGAAATTTTCCTCGCCCTCGCTTCTATCACGGTTTTTTCTGTCATGGACGGCCCAAAGAATGTCATGCAGCTGCGTCTCCGGCCCACCCAGGATGAAAAGCCCATTTTCTGTCATGATTTTTTGTCATAGAAGTAGGAGCCCACCACATCTATGATGATACCGGGTTTTGTCATAATTATCGTCATAGAAGTGTCATATGTATGACAAAAAAAATTTCGTTCGGCCCAAAATGTCACGAATGTGTCTTTTTTTGTAGTGAAAGAATGACAGGTACCAGATAGAATGCGGCATGCATGCAAATCTAACAATGGATGTTGTAGATGACTCCGGAGTGAATCCAGAAGCCGTGCCGGAGGATGCGCAACGTGCTAATCGACAGCTAAATGCTGGCAAGCGCGCGCTTACGCGGGTCAGGCAGGAGAAAAATAATCTCCAGGACGCCAATATTCGGCTAGGCGTGGAACTGAAAGATGTCCGAGCCCAGCTTGCAGACTCCGTGAAGGAGAATAAGCGGCTTCGACGCGGCATTTTTAGTAAGTGCTTGAACGAACTTTTGAAGGAGTTCGGCGAAGAAGCCAGCTAACAGAGTTATGTCTGCAGGTATGCTGACGCGTCGTCCCGAGGAGGAGATGCCCGGGTCTGCGGGTGATCTTCTACCAGAGCTCTCACAACTGCATGAACAAGTTCGGTAGGTGATGCAGGGTATTGCCCAAGCCTTGTGGCCATCCGCCTCCCCACCAGGAGGCATGGGGGAGCTTATAGAGAAGCTCAAGGGAGCACGGCGACGCTTCCGATTATGGAAGATATCAGCCTGCCGACAAGGTGCAAGCGAAGCCTGGGCCATGGTGAAGACGCGATATACCATAGCTGACCCAAACCACATGGCCGAGGTCGGACCTGTGGGGCCCGATGGGAAAGAGATCCCCGTCAGTTTGGTGTATGACCAAGTAGAATTAGCCGCAAAGTATTCCCAACAGGATTGTAGCCTAGACATCCTGTTGGATGGTATAGAAGAAGAATTTAGTCAGTCTAAGTGACTGTGTACTTTAAGTGACATATAAAATGTCCCTAGCCAGATTGTGAATCATTTGTCATGGCAGACCTTTTCGCTTCGACCTCTGGACCTGATAGTCCGGAGTGTATCTGAATAGCCGCTCGGTTATGTAAAAACTGGGATATGCGTGGAAACTAGGCATAGGGGTCATAAGTGCTTGAATAGACAAGTACCCAACTAGCTATGTTATATTACGTGGACAGTAAGAAACATCTTCCAGGGAGAATAGTTCTGTTAAGGGTTGCTTTCCCTGGGTACACATGCCCTAATGTGCATGTCCGAACTGTGAAAAGAGACACATGCTATAACATCTGGGGGCATGTATCAAAATAAATAAAAGTCATCCTTTGTTCACCGACCGAATATTCCCTTAAGAATGCTAGCTTTCGGCTTCACCCAGTCTGAGGTACACATCCGGCTGACCTGCCAGTAACAATCGCAGAGGTGCTCCCCTTATGCCCTAGCCGAATTAACAGGAATGTAGGGCATAAATACAAGAGCCAGGCAACCCATCTTGTCCAAAACTTAAGTCATATTGATGCATATAATGGCGAAAAAGGTACATGTGGAAGAATAACACCTGTGTGGGGCATAAAGCCCAGAAAAATAGTTATATTAAGATTCTGTATAAGAAGCCCGCAGGTATAATGAGCGTTGTTAGCGCGTCAAGATTGTGTAACCGAGACACAAGTTAGCCTTTTAAGGCCTTGAGGAGAGGAAGAAAAAGAAAAAAAGAGAAAGAGAGAAAAGACAGATAATTGATACGCAAAAAATTGACGGGGGTAAGGAGACGAACATAGAGTCCGGCACTAGGCGTAGAATCTTCGGAGTCTGGCTGCGTTCCATGGGTTTGGCTTGAGTCGATTGTCCGATGCATCCCCCAGACGGTATGCTCCACCGATCAGAACATGGTCAATAATGAAGGGACCTTCCCATTTGGGCTTGAGCTTGTTCTTTTTCTTCTCCAGCAGGCGTAGAACTAGTTCACCAACGTTATAGGTTTTGGCCCGTACTTCTCTGCTTTGATACCTTCGAGTCTGTTGTTGATAGAATGCGGAACGGGCTTTTGCTACGTCGCGCTCCTCCTCTAGGGTGTCCAAACTGTCCTGCCGATCGAGCTCGGCCTCTTTTTCTTTGTACATGCGCACTCAAGGTCAGTCATGAATTATGTCGCAGGGCAGAACCGCCTCTGCGCCGTACACCGTAAAGAACGATGTGTATTCGGTAGTGCGATTCGGCGTGGTCCGCAGCCCCCATAGTACGGAGTCGAGCTCCTCTACCTAGTGCGTGTTTGATTCCTTTAAGGACCGCACTAATCTAGGTTTGATGCCGCTCATGATAAGACCATTTGCTCGCTCGACTTGATCGTTAGTTTGCGGGTGATAGACAGAAGCATAATCGAGCTTGATGCCCATGTTGTTGCAGCAAAGTTTTACCTCGTCGGCTATAAAGTTCGTGCCTTTGTCAGTGATGATGCTATGGGGGATGCCATAACGGTGCACCACCCCAGATATGAAGTCTATCACTGGTCCGGATTCTGCCGTTTTAACGGGTTTGGCTTCTATCCATTTGGTGAATTTATCCACCATGACCAGTAAGTATTTTTTCTTATAGGTTACCCCTGTAAGGGGTCCAACCATATCAAGCCCCCAGACTGCAAAGGGCCAAGTAATGGGGATTGTTTGGAGAGCGGTAGGCGGCATATGGCTTTGGTTTGCAAAAAGCTGGCAACCGACGCAATGTTGGACCAGATACTGTGCATCTGCTCGGGCCGTCGGCCAATAGAAACATGTACGGAAGGCCTTGCTTACAAGGGCCCGGGCTGCGGCGTAATGTCCGCCGAGTCCCGCATGGATTTATGCCAAAAGATTCCACCCTTCCTCTTCGGAGATGCACCTTTGAAGGACTCCGGTAGTGCTTTTCTTATAAATCTCTCCCTCATGGACCTTGTAGGCTTTAGATCGCCGCACTATGCAGCGTGCCTTATTTTGGTCCTCGGGTAGTTCCTGCCTGGTTAGGTAGGCAAGGAATGGTTCTGTCCACGGGGCGATGACGGCCATTATCACGTGGGCTGAAGGTGTTATTTCGATGGCAGAGCCTCCGATTGTGTCAGAGTGTTCGGTATCTGGTGTTGTGGCCGGGTCCAGACTATTGTTACCGGTGTCCCCTTCCCATACCACGGATGGCTTAAACAGCTTTTCCAGGAAGATGTTAGGTGGGACGGGGTCGCGCTTAGCGCCGATACGGGCGAGGATATCCACCGCCTGATTGTTTTCCCGAGCCACATGATGGAATTCAAGCCCCTCGAACCAAGCTGATATTTTGAGGACGGCGTTGCGATATGCTACCATTTTCGGATCCTTGGCATCGAAGTCTCCATTTATTTGAGATATTGCGAGCTTTGAGTCCCCACGCACCTCCAGGCGTTGAATGCCCATGGAAACTGCCATCCGGAGACCGTGTAATAGGGCCTCGTATTCGGCTGCATTGTTGGAGTCTATGTATAGTATTTGGAGTACGTATTGGACTGTATCTCCGGTGGGGGACGTCAGGACGACGCCAGCCCCCAGACCAGCCAGCATTTTAGAGCCGTCGAAGTGCATGATCCAATTGGAGTACGCGCCGTACTCTTTAGGGAGTTCGGCTTCTGTCCATTCGGCGACAAAATCGGCCAGTACTTGCGACTTAATGGCTCGCCGTGGTCTATATGTTATGTCGAACGGGAGGAGCTTGATAGCCCATTTGGCAATCCAGCCCGTGGCATCGCGGTTGTTTATTATGTCGTTGAGTGGTACTTCTGAGGCCATTGTAATTGAACACTCTTAAAAGTAGTGTCGTAATTTCCGGGATGCCATGAATACTGCGTATGCTATCTTTTGATAATGTGGGTACCGTGATTTGCATGGAGTGAGGACTGTGGATACATAATATACCGGCTTTTGAAGTGGGAATTTATGTCCGTCCGTCTCTTGTTCGACGACGAGCACTGCACTTACAACTTGGTGAGTTGCCGCTATATATAACAACATTGGTTCGCCGACATTTGGCACGACCAAGATTGGGTTGGTGGCCAGGATGGCTTTTTTTTCTTCCAATCCGGCCGTGGTTGCATCCGTCCACTCGAAGTGTTCGGTGCGCTGAAGAAGGCGATAGAGGGGGAGTGCCTTTTCTCCTAATCGGGAGATAAAGCGGCTTAAGGCCACCACACATCCAGTTAACTTCTGGATTTGCTTGAGGTCAGTTGGGATAGCCAACTGCGACAGAGCCCGAATCTTAGCCGGATTTGCTTCAATTCCTCTACTGGAGACGATGAAGCCCAGGAGCTTTCCGGCGGGTACGCCGAAAACGCATTTTTCCGGATTGAGCTTAATGTCGTATGTTTGGAGATTGTCAAACGTGAGCCTCAAGTCATCTATTATGGAGTCGACGTGTCTGGTTTTAGCGACCACATCGTCTACGTATGCCCCCACTGTTTTACCAATCTGCTTTTCCAGACATGTCTGAATCATGCGCTGATACGTTGCACCGGTGTTTTTGAGCCCGAAGGGCATTGTGTTAAAACGGAAGGGGCCGTATGGAGTGATAAATGTCGTTGCGGCTTGATCGGACTCCGCCATCTTAATTTGGTGGTAATCGGAGTATGCATCGAGGAAGCACAATGAGTCGTGTCCTGCGGTGGCGTCGATAATTTGATCGACGTGAGGGAGGGGGAAGGGATCCTTTGGGCAAGCCTTATTAAGGTCCTTGAAATCGATGCATAGGCGCCAGGATTTGTCCTTCTTTGCTACCTTTACCAGGTTTGCTAGCCAGTCCGGATGTTTTATTTCTCTGATGAATCCAGCCTCTAGTAACTTGGCTAGCTCCTCTCCCATGGCTTGTCGCTTAGGTTCAGAGAAACACCGAAGAGTCTACTTGGCCGGCTTGAATCCCTTTAGAATGTTAAGGCTATGCTCGGCCAGCCTGCATGGGATTCCTAGCATGTCTGAAGGATGCCGGGCGAATATGTCCCAATTCTCGCACATGAACTCCCATAGTGCGGCATCTACAGCATGGTTTAACTATGCCTCGATGGATGCTGTTTTTGTGGGGTCCGTTGGATGGACTTGGAATTTGACTATTTCATCCGCTGGTTTAAAAGAGGTGGACATGGATCTTTTGTCGAGTATCACGTCGTCCTTGTCCACTATGGAGCGCAAAGTAGTTAATTCCTCCGCCGCAAGGGCTTCGAATAATGCCTCAAGGGCCAGTGCGGCTATCTTGTTTTCGGCGCAGAGTGCTATGTCCGGATCACTAGCTAGAGTGATGATTCCATTAGGCCTGGGCATTTTGAGCTTCATGTACCCGTAATGGGGTATGTCTTGGAAGATCGTGAATGCCTCCCGCCCTAGAAGGGCATGGTATCCGCTACTGAACGAGGCCACTTGGAATGTAATTTCTTCGGACCTGTAATTCTCCAAAGTGCCGAATACCACATCTAGTGTGCCTTCCGACTGGGGATGATTCCTCGGAAGGTTGTGTTGCTTTGCTCAATATGGTTTCTGTCTATTTCCATTTTAAGAGTTTCCTCATAAATGAGGTTTAATCCGCTGCTGCCGTCCATGAGCACTTTAGTAAGCCGAAAGCCGTCCACAATTGGACTGAGGACCAAGGCGGCTGGTGCTCGTGCTGTTTGGAATTTAGGTTCGTCATGGGCATTGAAGGTGATGGCCGTGTCGCTCCATGGATTTATTGCTGCCACGTGGCAGACTTTGGCAAGGCTGTGGTGTGCTCGCTTACACCTATTATTTGAGGCGAAGGTATCGAAGACTGTTAGTACTGTATTGTTATCCATGGGATGGTGCTCTATAGTGTTTTGAATGAGGAGATCCTCACCACTCTTGGCCACCTGCAGGAGTACCCAACATGCTCGAAGGTTGTGTGTTGGTATGGTATCTGTTGTACTATGAATTTTGTAGGGCCCGTTAAGCCATCCCTCCAATACGGTTCCATGCCCTGTAGTGGGCTTTTGCTTTTTTGTAATTGAGTCGGGCGACTTATGAGAGTGCACCCTTTTAGTTCGAACTGGGGATTTTGTCAGAGCCGGATTATCCCAAAATTTTATTTGGGTTTTCCAAGCACTTTCCATCGCACAGTACTTCCGTACTATGGCCGCCAAGTCAGCAAAGTGTGCAATGTCACGACGACTTATGGCGTTGAGGATTCCCTTGTCCGTGCAATTGTTGCAGAAGAACGAAATTGCGTCTTCCACACGACAGTCCTTGACCTTGTTCATCACAAGGAGGAATCTGGCCCAGTAGTGATGTACTGTTTCTTGGGGCTCTTGCCTAATGTGGGAAAGATCGTTTATATCTGGGTGGGTGGGTGTATTTAAGTCCAGACCTTGACCCAATCTGAGACCCAGGGGCGGAGGAGTTTCCGATCTTGGAAGTTCGGGCTCCGAGATGTTGCCCCGCAGGTTTGGCATGCAGCCTGATTCTAGGTTCAGGTTTAAGGAGATGTCCTCCCGTGGACGGGTATCCGGCTCGTAGAGTTCGGGAATCCGGACATAGTTTGTCCTCGGGATAGAGGAAGATTCGCCGCATTGCTCCTCCACCACCGCTATCTGATGGGTGACCGGCGGAGAGTTAATCTCCCTTTGGTCGGGTTTAAGCCCAATCCGATCATATTTCGTAGCGACTCCCAGAGCGGCGATGCGATCCAAGAGCTTGTTCAAAGAGGAGAGCTCCATTGGATCCATCTGCTCGGTGAATTTCGAGCCGATGTGGAGACTATTTTCGGTGACCCGAGAAGTCATTGTCGGCACAGCGGCTAAGAGGGCGGTCATGACGAAGCCGCCTAGTCGGAGAGTTTGGCCTACAGCCAGGGCTCCCGAAGAGGTGATGTTGTTCTTGACAACGAGACAAGCCATCCCTCCTTATGATGACGACACAGTGGAACTCTCAATGCAAGCACCAATGTCGGTGTCAAAACCGGCGGATCTCGGGTAGGGGGTCCCGAACTGTGCGTCTAAGGCGGATGGTAACAGGAGGCAGGGGACACGATGTTTACCCAGGTTCGGGCCCTCTTGATGGAGGTAATACCCTACGTCCTGCTTGATTGATCTGGATGATATGAGTATTACAAGAGTTGATCTACCACGAGATCGTAGAGGCTAAACCCTAGAAGCTAGCCTATGGTATGATTGTTGTTGTCCTGCGGACTAAACCCTCCGGTTTATATAGACAGCGGAGGTGGCTAGGGTTACACAGAGTCAGTTACAAGGGAGGAGATCTACATATCCGTATTGCCAAGCTTGCCTTCCACGCCAAGGAAAGTCCCATCCGGACACGGGACGAAGTCTTCAATCTTGTATCTTCATAGTCCAACAGTCCGGCAAAAGGATATAGTCCGGCTGTCCGGAGATCCTCTAATCCAGGATTCCCTCAGGCCTCCTTGCAATGGACGCGAACAAGAGACAGAGCCACATCGGCACCGCATCGAGCAGACGATTTCTTCCATTCCTGCACTCGACCAAGGATCTCACTGAGTCGAGTCATCAAGGACTCGAGGTCATTTTGGAGCGTCTCCTTTGGCCAAAGCGTCGTGTCAATCCGCAACACCGCAACCTTCTATCGAGCGAGGTAGTTTGTAACGCTGGCAAGATGGGATTCTAGTCGGAGCATGTTCATGGCAGCTTTGTCCTTGACAGGGGAGTTGACGGGGTCCAAGCTTGTCTTGATTTGCCCAGTTTCTTCCTCAAAGTTTTGACAGAATTCTACAACCACAAAGAACTAATGAGTTGACGGATTTATGGTCACTCGACGATAGCAAAGCAATCGGACAAGGAAAGATACCTTCAAGCATAAGGAATAACTTCTTGGCGAGTACTCCCAGATAAGCCTCTAGGTCATTTCTCTTATGAGAAATGTCTTCAATCTTGTCGTTCAAAGCTACTTTCTCCTTCTTCAGACGAGTCACTTCTCAATTGGCCTCGGCAAGAGATGTCTTCAGCTTGGCGTTGTGTTCCTCTAGCACCCCGACTGAAGTTAGCTTCTTATCGGCGATTGTTGCTTTCTCCTGAGCCTCCTTCTGCGCTGTGGCAAGATCAAGATCCTTCTGTGCTAGAGCCTACCTCATTTTCTCTAAATATATATATATACAACAAATAAGCACTCAGTTCAAAGAGAAGAATGAGAAGACGATTGGAGAAACAATCCAATTCCACAGTCGACAGGTTCTTTACCTTCCATACCAGTTGTTTCGTCTTTGGCCTTCTGCAAGTTCTGCTTGGCCAACTCCAAGTGAAGGTTGATCTGTCTCTGCTTCTCCTCAAATTCAGCAAATTTGGAGATGAGCCCACAGGATTTCTGAAATGAGTAAAATATACATCAGTTGACAGAATCAAAGATTATTCGCTTTTGAGTGAAAATAATTCTAAGACTACTGCAGAATCAAACATTCAAAAGTAGTCTCGGGGACTACACCTAGTGGGTGCACTTAGCGTGCCCCCACTGGTCTAGGTTCCACTCGACATGGTCCGCCCAGACCGAGTAAAAAAATAGAAGAGGCAACAGTTATTCTCAGACCCCAACCGACTGCCCGCAGTCGACCGCGGTCTCGGGGACTACACCCAGTGGGTGCACTCAGCGTGCCCCCACTGGTTCAGGTTCCACTCGACATGGTCCGCCCAGACTGAGTGGAAGAACTGAAGAACACGATATTTTTTTATCAAGACCCCCGCCAAATCACACATTCGATGGCGGCCTCAGGGACTACACCCAGTGGGTGCACTCTACGTGCCCCCACTAGTCCAAAGTTACAATTGACATAACCTAGTCAACTCAACTACAAAAACTACTTGGCATAAATTGAAACACCCAGTGGGTGTATAGATGCGAAGAACAGACCGACAAATGGATGCACAATGAAAAGTTTTCAGGTAGCATATCCTAACAGAACAAGCGTCAAGGTAGGAGATTAGTCGGAAACCAACTAACCTGGACATTGGCTCGGAGGGCTGCACTAGCATCATAGGTGGCTTGGCTGGTCTCATGCACTGTCTTCATCCGATCCATCATCAAGCCTGCTTGGCGTATAGCTTCCGTAGCAGCGCTTTCCTGGTCCTCCGGAACATGACGGGTGACGAACAGCGGAGACGTGGGTCCAGTCGCAGCAGCTTGAGAATCCGAGGCATGGTGTTGGAAAGATGAATCGGGGACTTGTGCGGTCGACAAGGAAGGGCGTTCAGTCAACACTGGAACAGCAAAGTAACAGAAGCCCGGTTCACGTCTCTGGACTGTTGAATCACTGGTTCCGTCACCGGCGTCGACTGGGATGTCTTGCCAGCCGGTGCCTTCCTGCTCGAAGTCCTGCCCGTCCTCCCCATGACTCTCTATGGCACATCTTCATCATCATCTAGAAGTTCAATGACATTGAGTGGAGCTGCAAAGCAATCAGTTACAGGATTTCAGTCGACCATCAAAATGGCTGATAAAGTAAAGACAAAATGACAAAAGTTATACCCGCATGGGAGGTGACTGCGTCTTCCATCTCCTCGTCATCATCATCTTGGTACATAGAAGTCCCAGAGGCAACACTGCAAATTTCATAATTTACTCGGTTAAAACAAGAAAGTGAATCAACCAAAGATCGGGTCATGCTAAAACTAAGAGGTCGAGTTCAGTGATTACCCAGAAGCGATAGGGAAGTCCACTTTGATCTTGGGCAAGGCCTTCTGGGGTTTTGGCGGCATGACTTTGAGTTGCTTCGGAGCTTTTTCAGTCGGCACATGAGAAGATGTCCTTGTGTGCTTGGAGGTCTATTCAGTCGGCGGAGTCGCTTTGCCATGGAGACTGGCTGGGTCCTGCCTCTGCTTGGAGCGTCTTTTCATGCAAGGAGGGGAGTCGACCTTCTCACCACTGCTCAAGTCCTCGCTCTCCTCACCTCCCCTTCCGTCAGAATGCCAGTCACCTCCACACGCCTCTCCCTCCTCCTGCTCTCCATTGGGCATCGAATACATCTCAGTGTAGATCTGCAAGACACGGGGTCAAGTGGATATCAATCAGTTTCGAGAAACAACACATATCAGAGCAAATACACTTGGAAGGAAAGAATCAGACCTTGTCGGGTTCGGTGGTGTTGTCGAGTGGAGGAACCCTCCTAGACCCCCTGAGGTTGTCTTTGTTGCCAATAATACCTTGCAGCCACTGCGCCACCATTCCCTCATCAGCTTCTTCCGGGTGGATCTGGGTGCTGTCTTCAGCACCCGAGTACATCTACATTGGATGATCACGGGCTTGGAGTGCCTGGATGCGTCGATAGAGAAACACTTCTAACAAGTCCATGCCAGTCACACCGTCACGGACAAGTTGGACTACTCGCTCAACCAACATATTCACCTCCGTGCTCTCAGCTGGAGTCACTCTCAAGGGAGAAGGCTTCTCAACTCGTTCAATGGAAAACGGGGGAAGGCCAGTCGACTGACCCGAGATCGGTTGGTTCTTACAATAGAACCAGGTCGACAGCCACCCCCTGACTGACTCGGGAAGAATCATAGCAGGGAAAGTGCTTTTATTTTTCATCTGGATCCCCAAACCTCCACACATATGGATCATGTGTGTCCTCTCATCACTCGGATTGGCCTTTTTTACCATCTAAGAATGACAGGTGAAAATGTGTTTGAAGAGGCCCTAGTGCGGTCGACAACCCAGAAAGTTTTCACACATGGACACGTATGCGGCAAGGTATGTGATGGTGTTGGGAGAAAAGTGATGAAGTTGGGCTCCAAAAAAGTTCAGAAAACCTCGGAAGAAAGGATCGGGAGGCAAAGAGAAACAGCGGTCGACATGGGTCGCAAGAAGGACGCACTCACCCTCTTGTGGTCGCGGCTCGCCCTCATCCTCCGAAATCCGCCAAGATTTGTGAGGAATCAATCCTCCGTCTACCAGATCCTCCATATCTTCTCGCTGGATCATCGACCAGATCCAGTCGCCCTGGATCTAGCCGGGCGGCAGGCCAGTTCTCGATGACGAACCTACCCGGCTCATCTTCTTCCCCTTTCACTTCATCGTCGCCTTCTTCGCACGCTCCAGAGCCGCCGTCTTGTCCTTCCCCATTGTGGTGGGTCGAGCTCGAACTGGGCGGCGGCACCGAGGGCAGAGACAGATGCAGTGGAGAAGCAGAGGAAGAAGGGGGAAATGGGGTGCACAGTGCAAAGGCCTCGGCCCGAGCACCTTATATGGCCCTATTTCTCGAGTGACTGACTTGTGGACCCAGGGAATGTTGTCAAATCCCGCAATAGTCGCACGCTCGATACGTGGCGAAAAAAGTGGCGTGGGGATCAAGGTGCCCCTGCCTAATCCGCCCCACTGGCTGCGGCTCTCTCCGTCCCGCGCGCTTCCCCTGATTTCGAATCCCGCGAGATCTGGGAACGGCAGCGCAGTCGATCGCGCCAAAGATTTTATGCCATATCATCATTCGAGGCTTATCAGCTAAAGTGCACTCGACAACCTTTGAATGGCTCAAGGCGACTGGAAATGAAGTCAGAATTTTTTGCATAGTTCATCAATCCAAGTAAAATGCTTCTGAAGCATGAACATTGAGTCGAAACCATCTTCAACTCCATCCCCACACGGACCTAGAACCATTCGGGGGCTAATGACGATGACATGTACCTAGGGTAGGGCAATAGACCTGGTCTAAGCACCCTTCCCAAGGGCACTGCCCTACAGTCGAAGACATTCAAAGCACAGCAAATTCTACCGACTGGAATCACCTCAAGATGCAACCCACTCGACCATGAGTTCCACTCGGATAACCCAATTCCATTCTGCCAGGATATAATCATTCGACCACATCAGAAACCACTTGGAGTATGGAAGATCTAAGGTCACTCTGGATGGCAACGGTCGGGCATTCACTCTGTAGTCTTAAGGGTCATTTATATCACCTTAATGCTGGCGTTACCAGTAATGTCCCCTCTTTATGTACATTGAACCCTATGTAACAGGGGATGGTTGGGGTCCTGGCGCACTCTATATAAGCCACCCCCTCCTCTGGGACAAGGGTTCGCACCCCTGTAACTTCACGCATAATCCAATCGACCAGCCTCCGGGTACCGAGATGTAGGGTTGTTACATCCTCTGAGAAGGGCCTGAACTCGTAAATCTTGCATGTACAACTTCACCGTAGCTAGGATATTGCCTTCCCATACATACCCCCCATTCTACTGTCAGACTTAGAACCACGACAGCGCGCGTGATCTGAATCCCGCGTTCTGACTAGCCAGAACCCAAACCCCACGGATTGTACGTGTGCACAATTGGATGCTCCCAGATCGAACGGCAACCATGAGCCCTTTCGATAGCACATGCAGTACATGGGTAAGCACTGTGTGCATGCGTCGTGTAGCTCACGCTTCCTTCTCTACTAGGTTTTCACTCAAAACAGGCTACCGTTTCTCGCCACTCCTCTCATCGGTTTCCCGCCTCTTCTCCCATATATGCATGATGTAGATGTTCGTTTAATTCTTATAGTTCATCTCATCCAAAATCAATTAGTTTTGTAAAAAAACTATTTTAAGATTCATGGAATTGTGCATTGTAAAGGTAAAAACAAATAGTGACAATTCATTTAGAAAAAAGGTTTGGGCAATTAAGATATGGAAGATTCTAGAGAATGAAGAAGTGCTTGTGTTTAGAGGTTTGTGCATTATGCTTAAGTTCAACCATGGAGTCTTCTAGATTGTACATGCGGCAGAATCTGGTGGAATGTAGATGATATCCAACGGCCAGTAGTGCTCGAGTTTGCCATCTCTGTGCCGTGGATTGGCTTCATCCAACGAGCAATTTTCATAGTTATTCGCACACTATATATGTGTACAGATGTATAGATGTATACATACACATATATGTGTGTGTGTGTCCCATGCCAGACAAAATAAAGTTTGAGCGCATGCGTGGGACGACCCCCCCCCCCCCCCCCCCCGATGCCGCCTCGAAGTTGGGAAACTGACATCATAGGTATTGAACTAGGCTTGGAGTCGGGTACGGTGTTCGATTTGTAATGTACTTCGAGTGGCCCATCAAAGTTGTGCATTTGGGATTTAAACACATCATACACCATCTTATCCATCCATATTTCTAGGCCACATGCAGTGTATATGGGGTCTTCTGATCGACCACGTCTCCCTTGTGTGGTTTTTTGTGACGACACAGATATATGTGGGCTCCCTGAGTGTATATATATCATCCCTTTAACCGATAATGAGGCGTACGTATGTGTTTGCCATGAATGGATTCCTCCTAGTTCATGTTAGGGTCGGTCACCGTCAAATGTCGGTCAACCAAAACTCGAGCTCATGCATTGTCAGGATTCCCTCCCAGATGCTCGGATTGTTTGGTTCGACCTACATCAAACCCTGCGTACGTATCTCGTCCTTAAGTACCTTTCCTTCATGGTTGTTGTCTGTATCGAGAGGTAGGCACCACATCTAAATTGTACATTATTCTATATTGAAAACACACACCACCCCTTCCCAGCGTACATCATTTTGGGCCACATGCAAGAGGTGTTGGTTTTGTGGTCCCTCTCGTGCGATGTTTATGATGGTTCAATCTATTGGCCCAAGCGGTTTATCGACAACAACAACTGTCATTTGACCAAACGAAAGATTCATTGGTCCGTCTTAATGTAGTTCATGTCGACATACATGTATGACCAAAGTATCGATCATTACGTGCATCCGCCCCGCTGACACGAAGTGGGAGGTGGTGGGCCAAGCATCCTAGCTAGGTGGTTGTTATTGTGCTTTCGGGTTTGCGAGGTAGGTGCCACCAAAGTTATGCATTGTGTATTTAAAGTTTTAAACATCCCCAATATTCGTACATATATTTGGCCACTTCCAGGTGGTTCTTGACTTCTGGCCCCTCTCATCGATCTTCAATGACGCGCCCAACCGTGGGCCCGCGGGGTCAAAGTTGTGCATTGGAATTTTGAACATCACCTACCACCCTTTTCACTCATATATATTTGGGCCACATGCTGGTGTGGCTGTCTTTGGACCCTCCCTAACGTTATATTTTGCTGCAAAGACTCTGATGATCCTCAATGGACATAGGGTATAATATCTAAACTGTGTGCGATACAAGTGCGATGTGAATCACCACGACCATGCAAGAGCGAGCAAATTAAGGTGGAGGTACTGGCTCAAACGTGTGCGATGCAAGTGCGCTGAAATCACCATGACCGCGCAAGCGCGAGCAAAGGGTGGAGGTACTGGCTTAACCGTGTGGCGATGCAAGTGCACTGTAAAACCACCACCTGTGGAAGCTAAAGGCGGGTAAGTTTATTTGGAAATTAGGATGAACCGTGTGCGATAGACCAGCTAGCTAGAAATATAAAAAAACAAACTACCCGCCTTGAGCGTTGCAAAAATCGGCGGATCCGTGCCACTTTTCCTTATTATCATCCACGCATATTGTTATTGGACCGTGCGCGATCTTGGGCACTCCCGCCCCGCATCAATTCCTTTACCCAAATTTTAGTAGCCGTCATACTTCAACCGTCGCCCACACTCCTCCAGCACGGACCTTATAGTAAAATTTTAGCAGCCGAGGCATTTGAACCACCGCCCTCTCTTGACCACCACCATCTCCACCCACCATTACTAAAATTTTCAGTAGCCGCGGCTGATATGTATCCGTCGTATCTATAATTTTTTATTGTTCCATGCCAATATTCTACAACTTTCATATACTTTTGGCAACTTTTTATACTATTTTTGGGACTAACATATTGATCCAGTGCCCAGTGCCAGTTCCTGTTTGTTGCATGTTTTTTGTTTCACAGAATATCCATATCAAACGGAGTCCAAACAGTATAAAAACTGACGGAGATTTTTTTTTGGAATATATATGATTTTGGGGAAGAAAAATCCACGCGAGACGGTGCCCAAGTTCGCCATGAGGCAGGGGGCGCGCTTGCCCCCCTGGGCGCCCCTGACCCTCGTGGGCCACCCGTAAGGCGGTTGATGCCCTTCTTTCGCGGCAAGAAAGCTAATATCCGGATAGAGGTTGTGTTAAAATTTCAGCCCAATCGGAGTTACGGATCTCCCGGAAAATAAGAAATGGTGAAAGGGAAGAATCTGGGAACGCAGAAACAGAGAGAGACAGAGAGACAGATCCAATCTCGGAGGGGCTCTCGCCCCTCCCGTGCCATGGAGGCCATGGACCAGAGGGGAAACCCTTCTCCCATCTAGGGAGGAGGTCAAGGAAGAAGAAGAAGGAGGGGGGCTCTCTCCCCCTCGCTTCCGATGGCACCCGAGTGCCACCGGGGGCCATCATCATCACCGCGATCAACACCAACACCTCTGCCATCTTCACCAACATCTCCATCACCTTCCCCCCTCTATCTACAGCGGTCCACTCTCCCGCAACCCGTTGTACCCTCTACTTGAACATGGTGTTTTATGCTTCATATTATTATCCAATGATGTGTTGCCATCCTATGATGTCTGAGTAGATTTTCATTGTCCTATCGGTGGTTGATGAATTGCTATGATTGATTTAATTTGCTTGTGATTATGTTGCTATCCTTTGGTGCCCATCATATGCTTGCGCGTGTGGATCACACCCTAGGGTTAGTTGTATGTTGATAGGACTATGTATTGAAGGGCAAGAGTGACGGAAGCTTCAACCTAGCATGGAAATTGATGCATACGGGATTGAAGGGGAACCAATATATCTTAATGCTATGGTTGGGTTTTACCTTAATGAACGTTAGTAGTTGTGGATGCTTGCTAATAGTTCCAATCATAAGTACATAGAATTCCAAGTCAGGGATGACATGCTAGCAGTGGCCTCTCCCACATAATACTTGTTATCGGTCTAGTAAAGTAGTCAATTGCTTAGGGGCAATTTCGCAACTCCTACCACCACTTTTCCACACTTGCTATATTTACTTTATTGTTTCTTTATCTAAACAGCCCCTACTTTTTATTTACGTACTCTTTATTATCTTGCAAACCTATCCAACAACACCTACAAAGTACTTCTAGTTTCATACTTGTTCTAGGTAAAGCGAACGTCAAGCGTGCGTAGAGTTGTATCGGTGGTCGATAGAACTTGAGGGAATATTTGTTCTACCTTTAGCTCCTCGTTGGGTCCGACACTCTAACTTATCGAAAACTGTTGCGATCCCCTATACTTGTGGGTTATCAATACCTTTTTCTGGCGCCGTTGCCAAGGAGCAATAGCGTGGGGTGAATATTCTCGTGTGTGCTTGTTTGCTTTATCACTAAGTAATTTTTATTTGTTGTTCTTAGTTGTTCTATATCTTTAGTTATGGATATGGAACACGAAATACCAAAAAAAATAGGTGTACTTGCTACTCATGGAGATGGGGAACCTCCTAAAACCGTCGATGCTGGTTATGTGAAAAATATTATGTACTACTTTAATAATCCTGAGAAAACCCCATTCAATTATGTGATGGGAGTAACGTTGGATCAACGTGAATACTTTAGGGATTACCGCTTGACACAAAAAGGGAAACTATTATGGGATCAAATTCATATATTGAATTGGTATGCTAGGCTACTATGCTTGAGATATGATTATACTTGTTTCTCTAAGGTGAAGGCTCCACACCTTCCCTTTTCATGTGAATTTAATGATAATGAAACCTTAGCTTCTTATGCTAATGGTATATATGATTACTATGATGTGGAACAAATAGAAGAATTTGTTGCTTTTAAGGGTGCTTATGAAATTGAATCTTTGTTTGAAAAGCATGAAGCTTATGATGATGATGTTTATAGGCCTGAAAATTTAGCTATCTTAAAATATTGCTATGATAATTATGAATATAATTCCTATATTAATGCGCTTATTGAGAAAGTCTCCGCTGTCCAAGAAGAGAATAAAATTTTGCAGGAGTCTATGGAAGAAGAAATTGATGAAACTGTGAGCTCATTGGATGAAAAAGATGAGGAGGAGAGCGAAGAACAAAAGGAGGAAGAGCGGATGAGCTACCTGTGCCCACCATCTAATGAGAGTAACTCTTCAAATCATACATTGTTTAATTTCCCTTCGTGCTTACCGAAGGATGATTGCTATGATGATTGTTATGATCCCGTTGATTCTTTCGAAATATCCCTTTTTGATGATGCTTGCTATGCTTGTGGCCAGGATGCCAATATGAATTATTCTTATGGAGATGAACTTGCTATAGTTCCTTATGTTAAACTTGAAATTGTTGCTATTGCACCCACACATGATAGTCCTATTATATTTTTGAATTCTCCAAACTACACTATATCGGAGAAGTTTGCTATTATTAAGGAATATATTGATGGGTTGCCTTTTACCGTTGCACATGATGATTTTGATGAATATAATATGCATGTGCTTGCTGCTCCTACTTGCAATTATTATGAGACAGGAACTATATCTCCACCTCTCTATGTTTCCAATATGATA
Organism: Triticum urartu; assembly: GCF_056163025.1. Taxonomy (NCBI): domain Eukaryota; kingdom Viridiplantae; phylum Streptophyta; class Magnoliopsida; order Poales; family Poaceae; genus Triticum; species Triticum urartu. The sequence goes on along the minus strand of NC_141874.1, from coordinate 193,994,123 downwards.
TGCCGATGCATAGGAAGAGAGTTAGACTTCGTCATTACATGATATATTTTACCATGTGCTCACCACTAAATTACAAATCATTGTTAATTAAAATTGGCTTTGATATACCTTGGGATCAGGGTGGATCCATTACTTGAGCACTATATTCCTAGCTTAATGGCTTTAAAGAAAGCACTGCCAGGGAGACAACCCGGAAGTTTAGAGAGTCATTTATTTCTGTTGAGTGCTTTTATATAGTTTAAAAACAACAAAAATAAAGAGGGGAACCCAAAACTTTTCCAAAAAGGAAAGCGAAAGTGAGAAAGACAAGCATTGTTGAAGTGGGAGCTAGCCTTGAACTTTGTTCATGATCATGGAAACTTTGTGAATCTTGATTACAGAAACTTTTCAATAAAAATAATTATCCCCTTGTACAATTCCATTGTATTATAAAAATAATGTGCCAAGGTTTGCCTTTAGGATGTTTACATTTGCTTGATGGTTTGTACAGTGCAGGACAGAAACTTTGGCTGTAGTGCGCGATTTTACATTTTTTGCTAGAACGTCAAATAGTTCTGATTCTTTTTGCACTGTCTTCCTATACAAATTGTTTATTTTTCCTAATTTTGGTAGAATGTTTCAAGTACCATAAGTATGGTGAATGTTCATATTATTACAGACTGTTCTGTTTTAGACAGATTCTGCTTTTGATGCATAGTTTGCTTGTTTTGATGAAACTATCGATTCATATCAGTGGATTAAGCCATGAAAAGTTATATTACAGTAGACACAATGCAAAAACAAAATATGAATTGGTTTTCAATAGTACTTAGAGTAGTGATTTGCTTTATTATACTAACGGATCTTACCGAGTTTTCTGTTGAAATTTTGTGTGGATGAAGTGTTCGATGATCGAGAAGGTCTCGATGTGAGAAGAAGGAAGAGAGTGTAACATCCCAAATTTTCAATTTGGAATGTTATACAATAGATCATCATTGCATATCCTATTTTATTGCATTTTGAGTTGATCCTAGAAATTTCACGCAACTCAAGGACCCTCGGAGAGAGTTGGGGATTTCGTTATTTTCATATTTGAGTTTTCTCAAATTTTAAAAATAAGATCATTTGATTTGATTTATTTTATATTCAATTATTTCTATTATCAAAATATGAGAGGGAATAAAATGACTTTCCCAAAATAAAGAAATATTGAAGATTTAATAAAAAATCAAATAAGATTTTATTTGGATTTATTTGCTATTTTATTTGAATTTAGGGAAAATGCGCGTTTTTTAAAATTGCATTTAGGCCCCAAATAAATGTTCATCCTGTGCGGCTTGATTTTAGAAGCAGGGGAAAATTTATTTCGAGATTTTTGGAGTCCGTTTAGTATTCCTTTTGTTTTTTTCTGAGCATAATTATTAAAAAAACGCCGAACCGACTTAGAGCTGGACCCGGCCCGGACTCCTACCGGCTGGGCTTTAAATAGCGCCGCCCCGAGGCCCGAGCAGCCCAGCCGCCGCCGTCCGGCAAACCCTAACCCTAGCCGTGCCCAGCCCCAGCCGCCACCGCCAGAGTTCGCAGCCGACGAGGTTGACCACCGCCGCCATTTTTTTAGAAAAACTGTTCGGTTTTCCATAGTTTTTTTTCGGTTTTTTAGATCCGTTTTTCTAGATCCGTTTTTTCGGTTTGGTTAATTAGTGAGCGTTCGCTCGTTCGTTCGTTTTAACGAACGCGTTCTTCGTTTAGATCCAGATAATGAACTTTTGTTCGTTAATCTGTTCGTCGTTTTTCTTTTTCTCGGATTAAATCTACGGTTTTTCTGATAGTGATTTCTGATCCGATTTCCGTTCTAGTATAACTTTTCGCTAGTTTATCGAAATCAGGCGATTCAAGCGCCTGGAGTTTCGTCTCGAAACCTTCTTTCCGTTTAACCAACTCAAACCAGTTTTTGCCTCTATAAAATTTGACCTAGATCCAGAATAGTAAACGAAGCCTGTTTCTTTTGCCATTTGTCTTTCGCTACTTCGTTCGATTTGATTCTTTTGCCAACCTGGGTTCTTGAGTTGAACTTTCTGGTTAGATCTCTTATTTGAGTTTTTACCTATGCATTAGTTGAGTACTTATTGTATGCTTTTTTGTTTGCGATAGAGTATCCGGAGTGCGTCGCTTGCTACTTCGAATCACTAGGTTTTGTGGATCATCAGCAAGGCAAGTAACACTTTGATCATACCTTCCTACTACCCAGTTTTTATTGCATTAGATCAACCCTCACACATTGCATGATTAGGATCTAATTAAATTGTGGGTTTGGGAAGTAGTTGAGGTAGTACCTATTACTTGTTTATTATCAAACCTTTGGGAGTTACTTCTATGTTTGCTTATTGTGCCATGCTATGCTAGTAGACGTCGATTGGGTGAGTGAAATCCATGGCAGATGTGAGTTTGTTAAATTAATGGTTTACCTAAGGTGGCAACTTAAATACACATCTGGGTGGATTGAGGCACATGGGTATTCCAGGAATTGCATGTTTTTCTTTTGGACCGCCACCCAGGCTCAAAGGGATCATGAGATTATTTCATACTAGAAACTTCCGTGTGCAGCCACAAGCTACTATGGGCTCTAGCATAGTTGATTAAGTTGTGCGAACTATTAAAGTGGTAGACTAGCAGATGTAGGGGAAAGTAGGTGTAACGGTCTACCCGTTCGTAAGGTGTGAGCGCTTCTGAAAGTCTATGTCTCAGTCATCCGTTTCTCAAACACCATGTAGTGCGAGAATCCCAACGGAGGAGATCGAGTCTTGTGGGGAAAAGTGCGCAAACCTCTGCAGAGTGTATAAACTAATCATTGTTAGCCGTGTCCCCGGTTATGGACATCTTGAGTATCTAGTACTTGGATTATCATGTGAATCTCATCATGTTACTCTAAATAGTTTTGTTGGGTTTTAATGATGATGCTTAATTGGGATTGAGAGGGTGTCTACACTCTCAATGTTTAACAACCACCATGATAGTTAAATAAAATTTATTCCTTTGCAGTAGGGAAAAATTGGTTTTATGCAAAACTGTAACCATAGAGCTTTCCACCAGCCAAATATGCATATAGAATAACTGTTTTATTCCATTGCTCTCTATGTGTTACCTTGCTAGCATATTCCATGTGCTGACCTATTTTCGGGCTGCAACGTTAATGTTGCAGACTTTTCAGACGACGATTAAGGAGTTTTTAGGTCATGGTTCTATACTCAGTGATGCCGTTGGAGTTGATGGACTCACTTATCTTCCAAGCCTTTCGCTGTTATCGTTATTAGATGGCCTTAAGCCATATTTATTGTAATAAGTTCTCTATTGAGACACTTGATGTAATAAGTGTGTGATTGCTAGTCTGCTATAAATCCTCCGAGTACTGTGTGGTGTCAGCATTACTGATCCAGGGATGACACCGGAGCACAGAGATTAGACTGTTTGAGGTATGGTCGCTACAAGTTGAATCTCAGGCAAAGGAGATGGTTGGAGCTCATAAAGGATTATGATATGAGATTTCATTATCACCCCGGAAAGGCTAACGTAGTAGCTGACGCGTTGAGCCGTAAAAGCCATGTCAACACTTTAATGATGGGAGATTTACCAAGGGAGTTAGCAGAAAGTCTTCGTGAGCTATGTTTAGAGATGGTCCCGAGAGGCTATGTAGCAGCATTAGAGATTCAGTCTACTTTGATGGATAAGATCAGAGAAGCTCAAACGACTGACCAGGAGATCGCTTCTATTAAGGAGAAAATGAGCAAAGGAAAAGCTAAAGGGTTTCGTGAGGATGAACACGATACTTTATGGTTTGAAGACCGTGTTTATGTGCCCAATGATTCGGAGATTAGGAAGTTGATTCTGCAAGAGGCCCATGATTCACCATATTCGATTCACCCAGGAAATACCAAGATGTATTTGGATTTGAAGGATACTTTCTGGTGGACTGGAATGAAGAAGGATATTGCGGAGTATGTAGCAGTTTGTGATGTATGTCATAGAGTAAAGGCAGAGCATTAGAAGCCAGCGGGATTGCTACAACCATTGCGAATACCCGAATGGAAGTGGGATAAGTTAGGCATGGATTTTATCACAGGATTGCTCAGAACACGTTTAGACTATGACTCGATATGGGTTGTAGTCGATCGTTTGACAAAGGTAGCTCATTTCATTCCAGTGAAGACTATACATGACCAGGATCGTATGTCTGCATGGAGTTCCAAGGAGCATTGTATCAGATAGAGGAACCCAGTTTACCTCAAAGTTCTGGAATCAGTTGCATGAAACTTTGGGTACCAGGCTAGAAGTTCAGTACAGCTTTCCATCCGTAGACAGATGGACAGACCGAGAGAGTCAATCAGATTTTGGAGGATATGCTGAGAGCTTGCGCGCTAGATTACAGATCTAGTTGGGACGAGAATTTGCCATACGCAGAGTTCTCTTACAACAACAGTTATCAATCTAGTTTGAAGATGGCCCCTTTTGAAGCTTTGTACGGAAGAAGGTGCAGAACACCATTGTCGCGGGATGAAGTTGGAGACCACCAGTTGTTTGGACCGGATCTGATTAAGGAGTCTGAATAGAAGGTGAAATTGATTCGCGATAGGCTCAAGGTAGCCCAATCCAGGCAGAAGAACTATGCAGATTCTAAACGCAAGGAGATAGTTTACGAAGTCGTAGACCGAGTTTATCTTCGAGTATCTCCACTTCGAGGAGTTGAGCGTTTTGGAGTTAAGGGAAAGTTAGCACCATGTTTTGCATGACCATACAAAGTTTTGGAGCGTATGGGAGAAGTAGCCTACAAGTTAGAATTGCCCGAAGCATTGTCAGGAGTTCACGATGTGTTCCACGTTTCCCAGTTGAAGAAGTGCCACGCAGAGATGGCTGATATACCGCTGAGAGACACAGTGCCGCTGGAAGCAATTCAGTTGGACAGTGATTTGACCTATGAGGAGAAACCAATTAAGATTCTTGAGTATGCCAGCCGAGTCACCCGCAGCAAGGTTATCATGTTTTGTAAAGATTAGTAGAGCCACCACACGGAGGATGAAGCCACATGGGAACGAGAGGAAGATCTGTTGAAGGACCACCCTCACCTATTTTCTAGCCAACCCGAATCTCGAGGGCGAGATTCATCTTAAGGGGTAGGTTTGTAACATCCCAAATATTCAATTTGGAATGTTATACAATAGATCATCATTGCATATCATATTTTATTGCATTTTGAGTTGATCCTAGAAATTTCACGCAACTCAAGGACCCTCGGAGAGAGTTCGGGATTTCGTTATTTTCATATTTGAGTTTTCTCAAATTTTGAAAATAGGATCATTTGATTTTATTTATTTTATCTTCAATTATTTCTATTGTCAAAATATGAGACAGGGAATAAAATGACTTTAAGAAATATTGAGGATTTAATAAAAAATCAAATAAGATTTTATTTCAATTTATTTGCTATTTTATTTGAATTTAGGAAAAATGCGCGTTTTTCAAAATTGCATTTAGGCCCCAAATAAATGTTCATCCTGTACGGCTTGATTTTAGAAGCCGGGCAAAATTTATTGCAGGATTTTTGGAGTCCGTTTAGTATTCCTTTTGTTTTTTCTGAGCGTAATTATTTAAAAAAAATCCGAACCGACTTAGAGCCGGACCCGGCCCGGACTCCTACCGGCCGGGCTTTAAATAGCGCCGCCCCGAGGCCCGAGCAGCCCAGCCGCCGCCGTCCCGCAAACCCTAACCCTAGCCGCACCCAGCCGCAGCCGCCGCAGCTGCCCGCCGCTCGCCGCCGCCGCCAACGCTGGAGCCGCCGCCGCCGGAGTTCGCCGCCGACGAGGTTGACCGCCACCGCCATTTTTTTAGAAAACCGTTCGGTTTTTCCGTCGATTTTTTTTGGTTTTTTTAGATCCATTTTTTTCTTTAGATCGGTTTTTTTCCGGTTTAGTTAATTAGCGAGCGTTCGCTCGTTCGGTCGTTTTAACAAACGCGTTCTTCTTTTTGATCCAGATAACGAACGTTCATTCGTTAATCTGTTCGTCATTTTTCTTTTTCTCGGATTAAATCCGCGATTTTTCTGATCGCGTTTTCTGATCCGATTTTCGTTCTAGTATAACTTTTCGCTCGTTTCTCGGAATTAGGCGATTCAAGCGCCTGGAGTTTCGTCTCGAAACCCTCTTTCCGTTTAACCAACTCAAACCAGTTTTTGCCTCCGTAAAATTTGACCTAGATCCAGAATAGTAAATGAAGCCTGTTTCTTTTGTCGTTTGTCTTTCGTTGCATCGTTCAATTTCATTCTTTTGCCAACCGGAGTTCTTAAGTTGAACCTTATGGTTAGATCTCTTATTTGAGTTTTTACCTATGCATTAGTTGAGTACTTATTATATGCTTGTTTGTTTGTGATAGAGTATCCGGAGTGCCCCGCTTGCTACTTCGAATCGCTAGGTTTTGCAGATCATCAGCACGGCAAGTAACACTTTGATCATACCTTCCTACTACCCAGTTTTTATTGCATTAGATCAACCCTCACACATTGCATGATTAGGATCTAATTAAATTGTGGGTTTGGGAAGTAGTTGAGGTAGTACCTATTACCTGTTTATTATCAAACCTTTGGGAGTTACTTGTACGTTTGCTTATTGTGCCATGCTATGCTAGTAGACGTGGATTGGGTGAGTGAAATCCATGACAAATGTGAGTTTGTTAAATTAATGGTTTATCTAAGGTGGCAACTTAAATACACATCTGGATGGATTGAGGCACCTGGGTATTCCAGCGATTGCCTGTTTTTCTTTTGGACCGCCACCCTGGCTCAAAGGGATCATGAGATTATTTCATACTAGAAACTTCGGTGTGCAGCCACAAGCTACTATGGGCTCTAGCATAGTTGATTAAGTTGTGCAAACTCTTACAGTGGTAGACTAGCAGATGTAGGCGAAAGTAGGTGTAACGGTCTACCTGTTCGTATTGTGTGAGCGCTTCTGAATGACTATGTCTCGGTCATCCGTTTCTCAAACACCGTGTAGTGCGAGAATCCCAACGGAGGAGATCGAGTCTTGTGGGGAAAAGTGCGCAAACCACTGTAGAGTGTATAAACGAATCATTGTTAGTCGTGTCCCCGGTTATGGACATCTTGAGTATCTAGTACTTGGATTATCATGTGAATCTCATCATGTTACTCTAAATAGTTTTGTTGGGTTTTAATGATGATGCTTAATTGGGATTGAGAGGGTGTCTACACTCTCAATGTTTAACAACCACCATGATAGTTAAATAAAATTTATTCCTTTGCAGTAGGGAAAAATTGGCTTTACGCAGAACTGTTACCATAGAGCTTTCCACCAGCCAAATATGCATATAGAATAGCCCTATTCTTTCATTGCTCTCTATGTGTTACATTGCCAGCATATTCCATGTGCTGACCCGTTTCGGGCTGCAACGTTCATGTTGTAGACTTTTCAGACGACGAGTAAGGTGCTTTTAGGTCGTGGTTCTATACTCGGTGATGCCGTTGGAGTTGATGGACTCACTTATCTTCCAAGCCTTCCGCTGTTATCGTTATTAGATGGCCTTAAGCCATATTTATTGTAATAAGTTCTCTTTTGAGACACTCGATGTAATAAGTGTGTGATTGCTACTCTGTTATAAATCCTTCAAGTACTGTGTGGTGTCAACATTACTGATCCAGGGATGACACCGGAGCACAGAGATTGGACCGTTTGAGGTCTGGTCGCTACAGAGAGGCAAGAGCTCAAGCTTGGGGATGCCCAAGGAACCCCAAGTAAATATTCAAGGAGACTCAGGCGTCTAAGCTTGGGGATGCCCCAGAAGGCATCCCCTCTTTCTTCAACAAGTATCGGTATGTTTTCGGATTCGTTTTGTTCATGCAATATGTGCAATCTTGGAGCGTCTTTTGCATTTAGTTTTCATTTTTCTTTTATGCACCATGATGGTATGAGATAGTCCTTGGTTGATTTATAGAATGCTCTTTGCACTTCACTTATATCTTTTGAGTATGGCTTTATAGAATGCTTCATGTGCTTCACTTATATCATTTGAAGTTTGGATTGCATGTTTCTCTTTACATAGAAAACCGTCATTTGTAGAATGCTCTTTTGCTTCACTTATATTTGTTAGAGTGTGGGCATATCTTTTGTAGAAAGAATTAAACTCTCTTGCTTCACTTATATCTATTTAGAGAGATGACAGGAATTGGTCATTCACATGGTTAGTCATAAAATCCTACATAAAACTTGTAGATCACTGATTATGATATGTTTGATTCATTGCAATAGTTTTCTAATATAAAGATGGTGATATTAGAGTCATGCTAGTGGGTAGTTGTGGATTAGTAGAAATACTTGTGTTGAGGTTTGTGATTCCCGTAGCATGCACGTATGGTGAACTGTTATGTGACGAAGTCGGAGCATGATTTATTTATTGATTGTCTTCCTTATGAGTGGCGGTCGGGGACGAGCGATGGTCTTTTCCTACCAATCTATCCCCCTAGGAGCATGCGCGTAGTACTTTGTTTCATTGACTAATAGATTTTTGCAATAAGTATGTGAGTTCTTTATGACTAATGTTGAGTCCACGTATTCTACGCACTCTCACCCTTCCACCATTGCTAGCCTCTCTAGTACCGCGCAACTTTCGCCGGTACCATAAACCCACCATATACCTTCCTCAAAATAACCACCATACCTACCTATTATGGCATTTCCATAGCCATTCCGAGATATATTGCCATGCAACTTCCATCATCATCATATACATGACTTGAGCATTCATTGTCATATTGCTTTGCATGGTCGTAAGATAGCTAGCATGATGTTTTCGTGGCTTGTCTGTTTTTTGATGTCATTGCTACGCTAGATCATTGCACATCCCGGTACACTGCCGGAGGCATCCATATAGAGTCATACTTTGTTCTAGACAATGAGTTGTAATATTGAGTTGTAAGTAAGTAAAAGTGTGATGATCATCATTATTAGAGCATTGCCCCAGTGAGGAAAGGATGATGGAGACTATGATTCCCCCATAAGTTGGGATGAGACTCCGAACTTTACCAAAAAAAGAGGCCAAAGAATCCCAAATAAAAAAAAGAGGCCAAAGAAGCCCATCAAAAAAAACAAAAAAATGAGAGAAAAAGAGAGAAGGGGCAGTACTATTATCCTTTTTCCACACTTGTGCTTCAAAGTAGCACCATGTTCTTCATATAGAGAGTCTCTTGAGTTATCACTTTCATATACTAGTGGGAATTTTCATTATAGAACTTGGCTTGTATATTCCGATGATGGGCTTCCTCAAATGCCCGAGGTCTTCATGAGCAAGCAAGTTGGATGCACACCCACTTAGTTTCAGTTGGAGCTTTCATACACTTATAGCTCCAGTGCATCCGTTGCATGGCAATCCCTACTCACTCACATTGATATCTATTGATGGGCATCTCCATAGCTCATTGATACGCCTAGTTGATGTGAGACTATCTCCTCCTTTTTGTCTTCTCCACCATCATACTCTATTCCACCTATAGTGCTATGTCCATGGCTCACGCTCATGTATTGCGTGAAAGTTGAAAAGGTTTGAGAACATCCAAAGTATGAAACAATTGCTTGGCTTGTCATCAGGGTTGTGCATGATGTGATATTTTGTATGGTGAAGATGGAGCATAGCCAGACTATACGATTTTGTAGGGATAACTTTCTTTGGCCATGTTATTTTGAAAAGACATGATTGCTTTATTAGTAGGCTTGAAGTATTATTGTTTTTACGTCAAATGATAGACTATTGCTTTGAATCACTCTTATCTTAATATTCATGCCATGATTAGATATGTGATCAAGATTATGCTAGGTAGCATTCCACATCAAAAAATATGTTTTTTATCATTTACCTACTCGAGGACGAGCAGGAATTAAGCTTGAGGATGCTGAAATGTCTTCGTCGTATCTATAAGTTTTGATTGTTCCATGCCAATATTCTACAACTTTCATATACTTTTGGCAAGTTTTTATACTATTTTTGGGACTAGAGTTAAACCAGCACATTCGATGTCAGGAGAACCAGACGTGTGCCGACATGATAGATCTGAAGAAGGCGAGGACAAGAATCAAGGAACTGGAGGAAGAACTCAAGGCTACATGTGAAGATTATGAAGAGGAAATCGAAGTACTAGTGGACAAGAATGCCGACCTAACAATGAAGATCGGAATATTTATGGGAGGCCCTACACCAGTAGAAGAAGACGAAGAACCCAAGGAGATTCGCCCGGAAGACTACATCATCATCGACGACACCGACTCGGATCCAGATGATAGCGATGATAACTATGTTGATGAAGCTGGAGCAGATATCATGGAGTCTGTAACCGAAGAATATTTCTAGTAGACCACCCCATCAGTAGTAGTAGTCCACCATGTAAATATAGTAGTCTGAGCACTTTTGCGATAGTTAGATCGATTGTATGCCCTTGTTTGATTGAATGAAGTGAATTGTTTGCTTTTGCCTCATGTGCATATGGGTAGTGTTTTCTCTCTAGACCCCTCTCTATTCTTAAATCTCATCTTTTCTAAACCCTCAGATGCCTCCGAGACGTGACCCCGGATTTACCTTCCCACCGGAGCTCACCCAGTTGATCCAGCAGCAGAACACATTGATGCAGTTGCTAGTCCAGAATCAGAATCAGGGGAACAACAACAACAACCCACCACCACCACCACCTGTTGATCACTTAGACCGTTTTCTTAGGCTGAATCCACCGGTGTTTTGTAGTAGCACCGAGCTAATAGTAGCAGATGATTGGCTCCGCAAGACAACAAAGGAGTTGACCACAGCAGGATGCACAGATGCGGAAAAGGTGAAGTTTGCCGCACATCAGCCACTTTCCCTATCGACACTGTCACATGGGACCAGTTCCAGCAGGCTTTCCGTACTTCCCATGTTTCAGCAGGAGCTATGGCCATGAAGAAGCGTGAGTTTCGCAACTTGCGCCAAGGAGGACGGACAGTTGGCCAGTATGTGGAGGAATTTAGTAAGCTAGCACGTTATGCTCCAGATGACGTTGCTACGGTTGCAACTAAGGAGGAGAAGTTTCTGGAAGGACTGAATGATGAGTTGAGCATGCAGTTGATGGTAGCAACATTCAACAACTACCAGGAGTTGGTAGATCGTGCTCTCATGATTGAAGGGAAGCAGCAGCAGATTGAGAATCGTAAGAGGAAGTATGGACAAGGAAAGTACAATCTTGGAGCTCAGTAGAAGCCACGTTTTACCCCTAGACTGGGAGGACATTTTTAGCATACCCATGGAGGTAGCTCACACAATCATAACGGCCCCAAGAATGGTAATGGGAATGAAGGAAGCAACAACCAGAACCGTACCAACCCATCGACCCCAGCCAAGAGAGACCTGAGCCAAGTCACTTGCTTTAAGTGCCAGAAGACCAGACATTATGCCAATGAATGTCCTGAATCACAAAATGGAAATGGCAAGGGAAGCTCTCGAAAGAAGCCGAACCCTTTCAACAGGGGACAGGTGAACCACGTTAACGTGGAGGAGGTTGAAGTGCAGCCGGATGTAGTAATGGGTAAGTTTTTGGTTAAGTCTTTTACTGCACTTGTTCTTTTCGATACTGGTGCATCGCATTCATACATATCAAGGGGATTTGTGGATAAGTATAACCTATCCACCAAAGTTCTTAGAACACCTATGCTAGTAAGCTCACTAGGAGCGGAGTATATGGATAGTAAGGGATGTTTTGAAGTGCCATTGAGTATAGGCAGGCATGTGTTTCCCTCGGATTTAATCATTTTGGAATCACAAGGTTTGGATGTAATTCTGGGTATGGATTGGCTGTCGATGTATGGAGGAAACATCGATTGCGCCAGTAAGTCAATTTTTCTTACCACCCCAGAAGGGAGAAGGATCAAGTATGTATCCCGGCATGTGCCGAAAAGGACTGAAGTGAATTCGTTAACAGGAGTTGTGAAGGAGGAAGTACCAATAGTAAAGGATTTCCCAGATGTATTTCCAGAAGAGTTGCCAGGCATGCCACCGGATAGAGACATTAAGTTTTTGATTGAGCTTTTGCCAGGCACAGGGCCAATATCTAAGAGACCATATAGGATGCCCACAAAGGATTTGGTGGAGATTAAGAAGCAGATTAAGGAGTTACTGGATAAAGGTTATATTCACCCAAGTTCTTCGCCTTGGGGATCGCCATTACTTCTAGTGGTGAAGAAGGATGGATCGTTAAGGATGGTTGTTGATTATCGAGGATTGAATGAAGTAACCATCAAGAACAAGTACCCACTACCGATGATCAATGATCTGTTCGATCGATTGCAAGGAGCTAAGGTATTTTCCAAGATCGATCTGCGATCAGGATACCATCAGTTGAAGATTCGAGAACAGGATATACCTAAGACAGCTTTTACCACTAGGTATGGGTTGTACGAGTATACCGTTATGTCATTTGGTTTGACTAACACACCTGCATATTTTATGAACATGATGAACAAGGTGTTTATGGAGTTTTTGGATAAGTTTGTCGTAGTGTTCATCGATGATATCCTGGTTTACACGAAGAATGAAGAGGAGCATAAGGAGCATTTGCGTTTGGTACTTGGTAAGCTCAGAGAACATCAGTTATATGCCAAGTTTAGCAAATGTGAGTTTTGGTTGAAGGAAGTTGGATTTCTCGGACACGTTATATCTGGAGAAGGTATAGCAGTAGACCCCACCAAGGTTGACACGGTGACAAGTTAGGAAGCGCCAACCACAGTTGGAGAGATCCGGAGTTTTCTTGGACTTGCAGGATAGTACCGGAGATTCATTGAAAATTTCTCAAAGATTGCAAAGCCTATGACGGAGTTGTTGAAGACGGATACCAAGTTCAAATGGACTGAAGAGTGTGAGGCTAGTTTCCAGGAGTTGAAGAAACGTTTGGTTACATCACCAGTACTGATTTTGCCAGATCAGACCAAGGATTATGAGGTGTATTGTGACGCTTCACGTCGAGGAATTGGAGCAGTGCTTATGCAGGAAGGAAGAGTTGTTTCCTATGCCTCACGACAGCTTAAGCCTCATGAGTTGAATTATGCCACGCATGATTTGGAGTTAGCAGCCGTAGTGCATGCATTGAAGACTTGCGGACACTTTCTCATTGGAAATCATTGCGAAGCGTACATGGATCACAAGAGTTTGAAGTATATTTTCACGCAGAAGGAGTTGTGTAACATCCCAAATTTTCAATTTGGAATGTTATACATTAGATCATCATTGCATACCATATTTTATTTTGCATTTTGGTTGATCCTAGAAATTCTACGCAACTCAAGGACCCACGGAGAGAGTTGGGGATTTCGTTATTTTCATATTTGAGTTTTCTCAAATTTTGAGAATAGGATCATTTGATTTTATTTATTTTATCATCAATTATTTCTATTACAAAAAATATGAGAGAGGGAATAAAATGACTTTCCCAAAATAAAGAAATATTGAGGATTTAATAATAAAATCAAATAAGAATTTATTTCGGAGTTTTTCGGTGTTTTATTTGAATTTAGAAAAAATGTGCGTTTTTCAAAATTGCATTTAGGTCCCAAATAAATGTTCACCTTGTGCGGCTTGATTTTAGAAGCCCGTGACAATTTATTTCGGAATTTTTTGAGTCCGTTTAGTATTTCTTTTTATTTTTCTTCCGAGTGAAATAATTAAAAAAACAAACCGACCTACGGGCCGTGTCCGGATAGGACTCCGGCCCGAGGTGGCTTTATAAGCCGGCCCACCCGGGAACCCTAGCCCCAGCCGCCCGACCCCGCCGCCACCCGCGCCGCCGCCCGCCTGCGCCGTCGCCCGCTGCCGCCGGACACCGCCGCCGGATTCCGCCGCCCAAGGTTCGCCGCGCCTCGATTTCCGTGCCATCGGTTTTTTTAGAAAAAAAAAATAATAGATCGGTTTTCGTCGGATTTTTCCGTCGGTTTTTTTTAGATTCGGTTTTTTTAAATAGATCGGTTTTTCCGGTTTATTTAAATAGTGAGTGTCTGCCCGTTCATTCGTTCTAACGAGCGTTCGTCGTTTTTCCTTTTCTCGGATTAAATCCGCGATTTTTCTGATCGCGATTCCTGATCCGATTTTCGTTTTGGTATAACTTTTCGCTCGTTTATCGCAATCAGGCGATTCAAGCGCCTAGAGATTCGTCTCGAAACCCTCTATCCGTTTAATCAACTTAAACAAGTTTTTTCTACTGTAAAATTTGCCCTAGATCCAGATTACTAGAACGAAGTTGTTTTCTCTCGCCGTTTGACTTTCGTTGCTTCGTTCGATTTGATTCTTTTTGCCAACCGGAGTTCTTAAGTTGAACCTTCTGGTTAGATCTCTTATTGAGTTTTACCTATGCATTAGATGAGTACTTATTATATGCTTGTTTGTTTGTCTGCGATAGAATACCCGGAGTGTGCCGCCTGTTACTTCGAATCGTTAAGTTTCGCGGATCATCAGCAAGGCAAGTAACACTTTGATCATACCTTTTCTACAACCCAGTTTTATTGCATTAGATCAATCCTCACACATTGCATGGTTAGGATCTAATTAAATTGTGGGATGGGAAGTAGATGAGGTAGAACCTATTACCTGTTTATTATCAAACCTTTGGGAGTTACTTCTACGTTTGCGCATTATGCCATGCTATGCTAGTAGACGTGGATTGGGTGAGTGATATCCATGATAGATGTGAGTTTTGTTAATTAATGGTTTATCTAAGGTGGCAACTTAAACACACATCTGGGTGGATTGAGGCACCTGGGTATTCCAGGACTTGCCTGTTTTCTTTTGGACCGCCACCCAGGCTCAAAGGGATCATGACACTATTCATACTAGAAACTTCCGTGTGCAGCCACAAGCTATTATGGGCTCTAGCATAGTTGACTAAGTTGTGCGAACTCTTACAGTGGTAGACTAGCAGATGTAGGGGATGTAGGTGGTACGGTCTACACGATCGTAAGGTGCTAGCGCTTCTGAAAGACTATGTCTTCGTCAGCCGTCTTCTCAAACACCATGTAGTGCGAGAAACCAAACGGAGACGATCGAGTCTTGTGGGGAAAAGTGCGCAAACCACTGCAGAGTGTAATAAACTAATCATGGTTAGCCGTGTCCCCGGTTATGGACATCTTGAGTATCTAGTACTTGGATTATCATGTGAATCTCAACATGTTACTCGAAATTAATTTTGTTGGGTTATGTTTAATGATGATGCTTAATTGGGATTGAGAATGCTGTCAACCATTCTCAATGTTTAACAACTACCATGATAGTTAAATAAATTTTATTCCTTTGAAGTAGGGAAAAATTGGCTTTACGCAAAACTGTAACCATAGAGCTTTCCACCAGCCAAATATGCATATAGAATAACTGTTTCATTCCATTAGTCTCTATGTGTTACCTTGCCAGCATATTCCATGTGCTGACCCGTTTTCGGGCTACAACGTTAATGTTGCAGACTTTTCAGACGACGACTAAGGAGTTTTTAGGTCGTGGTTCTATACTCAGTGATGCCGTTGGACTTGATGGACTCACTTATCTTCCAAGCCTTCCGCTGTTATCGTTATTAGATGGCCTTAAGCCATATTTATTGTAATAAGTTCTCTATTGAGACACTCGATGTAATAAGTGTGTGATTGCTACTCTGCTATAAATCCTCCGAGTACTGTGTGGTGTCAGCATTACTGATCCAGGGATGACACCGGAGCACAGAGATCAGACTGTTTGAGGTCTGGTCGCTACAAATTGAATCTCAGGCAAAGGAGATGGTTGGAGCTCATAAAGGATTATGATATGAGATTGCATTATCACCCCGGAAAGGCTAACGTAGTAGCTGACGCGTTGAGCCGTAAAAGCCATGTCAACACTTTAATGACGGGAGATTTACCAAGGGAGTTAGCAGAAAGTCTTCGTGAGCTATGTTTAGAGATGGTCCCGAGAGGCTATGTAGCAGCATTGGAGATTCAGTCTACTTTGATGGATAAGATCAGAGAAGCTCAAAGGACTGACCAGGAGATCGCTTCTATTAAGGAGAAAATGAGCAAAGGAAAAGCTAAAGGGTTTCGTGAGGACGAACACGATACCTTATGGTTTGAAGACCGTGTTTATGTGCCCAATGATTCAGAGATCAGGAAGTTGATTCTGCAAGAGGCCCATGATTCAACATATTCGATTCACCCAGGAAATACCAAGATGTATTTGGATTTGAAGGATACTTTCTGGTGGACTGGAATGAAGAAGGATATTGCGGAGTATGTAGCAGTTTGTGATGTATGTCAGAGAGTAAAGGCAGAGCATTAGAAGCCAGCGGGATTGCTACAACCATTGCAAATACCCGAATGGAAGTGGGATAAGTTAGGCATGGATTTTATCACAGGATTGCTCAGAACACGTTTAGGCTATGACTCGATATGGGTTGTAGTCGATCGTTTGACAAAGATAGCTCATTTCATTCCAGTGAAGACTACCTATACCAGTGCCCAGTTAGCAAAGATATACATGACCAGGATCGTATGTCTGCATGGAGTTCCAAGGAGCATTGTATCAGATAGAGGAACCTAGTTTACCTCAAAGTTCTGGAATCAGTTGCATGAAACTTTGGGTACCAGGCTAGAAGTTCAGTACAACTTTCCATCCGTAGACAGATGGACAGACCGAGAGAGTCAATCATATTTTGGAGGATATGCTGAGAGCTTGCACGCTAGATTACGGATCTAGTTGGGACGAGAATTTGCCATACGCAGAGTTCTCTTACAACAACAGTTATCAATCTAGTTTGAAGATGGCCCCTTTTGAAGCTTTGTACGGAAGAAGGTGCAAAACACCATTGTCGTGGGATGAAGTTGGAGACCGCCAGTTGCTTGGACCGGATCTGATTAAGGAGTCTGAATGGAAGGTGAAATTGATTCGCGATAGGCTCAAGGTAGCCCAATCCAGGCAGAAGAGCTATGCAGATTCTAAACGCAAGGAGACAGTTTACGAATTCATAGACCGAGTTTATCTTCGAGTATCTCCACTTCGAGGAGTTGAGCGTTTTGGAGTTAAGGGAAAGTTAGCACCACGTTTTGTAGGACCATACAAAGTTTTGGAGCGTATGGGAGAAGTAGCCTACAAGTTAGAATTACCCGAAGGATTGTCAGGAGTTCACGACGTGTTCCACGTTTCCCAGTTGAAGAAGTGCCACGCAGAGATGGTTGATATACCGCTGAGAGACACAGTGCCGCTGGAAGCAATTCAGTTGGACAGTGATTTGACCTATGAGGAGAAACCAGTTAAGATTCTTGAGTATGCCAGCTGAGTCACCCACAGCAAGGTTATCAAGTTTTGCAAAGATCAGTGGAGCCACCACACGGAGGATGAAGCCACCTGGGAACGAGAGGAAGATCTGTTGAAGGACCACCCTCACCTATTTTCTAGCCAACCCAAATCTCGAGGGCGAGATTCATCTTAAGGGGGGTAGGTTTGTAACATCCCAAATTTTCAATTTGGAATGTTACACAATAGATCATCATTGCATATCATATTTTATTGCATTTGAGTTGATCCTAGAAATTTCACGCAACTCAAGGACCCTCGGAGAGAGTTGGGGATTTCGTTATTTTCATATTTGAGTTTTCTCAAATTTGGAAAATAGGATCATTTGATTTTATTTATTTTATCTTCAATTATTTCTATTGTCAAAATATGAGACAGAGAATAAAATGACTTTCCCAAAATAAAGAAATATTGAGGATTTAATAAAAAATCAAATAAGATTTTATTTGGATTTATTTGCTATTTTATTTGAATTTAGGAAAAATGTGCATTTTTCGAAATTTCATTTAGGCCCAAAATAAATGTTCATCCTGTGCGGCTTGATTTTAGAAGCCGGGTAAAATTTATTTCGGGATTTTTGGAGAACGTTTAGTATTCCTTTTGTTTTCTTATGAGTGTAATTATTAAAAAAACGCCGAACCGACTTAGAGTCGGACCCTGCCCGGACTCCTACCGGCCGGGCTTTAAATAGCACCGCCCCGAGGCCCAAGCAGCCCAGCCGCCACCGTCCCGCAAACCCTAACCCTAGCCGCGCCCAGCCCCAGCCGCCGCAGCTGCCCGCCGCTCGCCGCCGCCGGAGTTCGCCGCCGACGAGGTTGACCGCCGCCGCCGTTTTTTTAGAAAACCGTTCGGTTTTTCCGTCGATTTTTTTTCGGTTTTTTTAGATCCCTTTTTCTTTACATCGGTTTTTTCCGGTTTAGTTAATTAGCGAGCGTTCGCTCGTTCGGTCGTTTTAACGAACGCGTTCTTCTTTTTGATCCAGATAACGAACGTTCATTCGTTAATCTGTTCGTCATTTTTCTTTTTCTCGGATTAAATCCGCGATTTTTCTGATCGCGATTTTTGATCCGATTTTCGTTCTAGTATAACTTTTCGCTCGTTTCTCGGAATTAGGCGATTCAAGCGCCTGGAGTTTCGTCTCGAAACCCTCTTTCCGTTTAACCAACTCAAACCAGTTTTTGCCTCCGTAAAATTTGACCTAGATCCAGAATAGTAAATGAAGCCTGTTTCTTTTGCCGTTTGTCTTTCGTTGCATCGTTCGATTTGATTCTTTTGCCAACCGGAGTTCTTAAGTTGAACCTTATGGTTAGATCTCTTATTTGAGTTTTTACCTGTGCATTAGTTGAGTACTTATTATATGCTTGTTTGTTTGTGATAGAGTATCCGGAGTGCGCCGCTTGCTACCTCGAATCGCTAGGTTTTGCAGATCATCAGCACGGCAAGTAACACTTTGATCATACCTTCCTACTACCCAGTTTTTATTGCATTAGATCAACCCTCACACATTGCATGATTAGGATCTAATTAAATTGTGGGTTTGGGAAGTAGTTGAGGTAGTACCTATTACCTGTTTATTATCAAACCTTTGGGAGTTACTTCTACGTTTGCTTATTGTGCCATGCTATGCTAGTAGACGTGGATTGGGTGAGTGAAATCCATGACAAATGTGAGTTTGTTAAATTAATGGTTTATCTAAGGTGGCAACTTAAATACACATCTGGGTGGATTGAGGCACCTGGGTATTCCAGCGATTGCCTGTTTTTCTTTTGGACCGCCACCCAGGCTCAAAGGGATCATGAGATTATTTCATACTAGAAACTTCCGTGTGCAGCCACAAGCTACTATGGGCTCTAGCATAGTTGATTAAGTTGTGCAAACTCTTACAGTGGTAGACTAGCAGATGTAGGGGAAAGTAGGTGTAATGGTCTACCCGTTCGTAAGGTGTGAGCGCTTCTGAAAGACTATGTCTCGGTCATCCGTTTCTCAAACACCTTGTAGTGCGAGAATCCCAACGGAGGAGATCGAGTCTTGTGGGGAAATGTGCGCAAACCTCTGCAGAGTGTATAAACTAATCATTGTTAGCCGTGTCCCCGGTTATGGACATCTTGAGTATCTAGTACTTGGATTATCATGTGAATCTCATCATGTTACTCTAAATAGTTTTGTTGGGTTTTAATGATGATGCTTAATTGGGATTGAGTGGGTGTCTACACTCTCAATGTTTAACAACCACCATGATAGTTAAAATAAAATTTATTCCTTTGCAGTAGGGAAAAATTGGCTTTACGCAAAACTGTAACCATAGAGCTTTCCACCAGCCAAATATGCATATAGAATAGCCCTATTCTTTCATTGCTCTCTATGTGTTACATTGCCAGCATATTCCATGTGCTGACCCGTTTCGGGCTGCAACGTTCATGTTGCAGACTTTTCAGACGACGAGTAAGTTGCTTTTAGGTCGTGGTTCTATACTCGGTGATGCCGTTGGAGTTGATGGACTCACTTATCTTCCAAGCCTTTCGCTGTTATCGTTATTAGATGGCCTTAAGCCATATTTATTGTAATAAGTTCTCTTTTGAGACACTCGATGTAATAAGTGTGTGATTGCTACTCTGTTATAAATCCTTCAAGTACTGTGTGGTGTCAGCATTACTGATCCAGGGATGACACCGGAGCACAGAGATTGGACCGTTTGAGGTCTGGTCGCTACAGAGAGGCAAGAGCTCAAGCTTGGGGATGCCCAAGGCACCCCAAGTAAATATTCAAGGAGACTCAAGCGTCTAAGCTTGGGGATGCCCCAGAAGGCATCCCCTCTTTCTTCAACAAGTATCAGTATGTTTTCGGATTCGTTTTGTTCATGCGATATGTGCAATATTGGAGCGTCTTTTGCATTTAGTTTTCATTTTTCTTTTATGCACCATGATGGTATGAGATAGTCCTTGGTTGATTTATAGAATGCTCTTTGCACTTCACTTATATCTTTTGAGTATGGCTTTATAGAATGCTTCATGTTCTTCACTTATATCATTTGAAGTTTGGATTGCATGTTTCTCTTTACATAGAAAACCGTCATTTGTAGAATGCTCTTTTGCTTCACTTATATTTGTTAGAGCGTGGGCATATCTTTTGTAGAAAGAATTAAACTCTCTTGCTTCACTTATATCTATTTAGAGAGATGACAGGAATTGGTCATTCACATGGTTAGTCATAAAATCCTACATAAAACTTGTAGATCACTGATTATGATATGTTTGATTCGTTGCAATAGTTTTGTGATATAAAGATGGTGATATTAGAGTCATGCTAGTGGGTAGTTGTGGATTAGTAGAAATACTTGTGTTGAGGTTTGTGATTCTCGTAGCATGCACGTATGGTGAACCATTATGTGACGAAGTCGGAGCATGATTTATTTATTGATTGTCTTCCTTATGAGTGGCGGTCGGGGAGGAGCGATGGTCTTTTCCTACCAATCTATCCCCCTAGGAGCATGTGCATAGTACTTTGTTTCGATGACTAATAGATTTTTGCAATAAGTATGTGAGTTCTTTATGACTAATGTTGAGTCCATGTATTCTACGCACTCTCACCCTTCCACCATTGCTAGCCTCTCTAGTACCGCGCAACTTTCGCCGGTACCATAAACCCACCATATACCTTCCTCAAAATAACAACCATACCTACCTATTATGGCATTTCCATAGCCATTCCGAGATATATTGCCATGCAACTTCCATCATCATCATATACATGACTTGAGCATTCATTGTCATATTGCTTTGCATGGTCGTAAGATAGCTAGCATGATGTTTTCGTGGCTTGTCTGTTTTTTGATGTCATTGCTACGCTAGATCATTGCACATCCCGGTACACTGCCGGAGGCATCCATATAGAGTCATACTTTGTTCTAGACAATGAGTTGTAATATTGAGTTGTAAGTAAGTAAAAGTGTGATGATCATCATTATTAGAGCATTGCCCCAGTGAGGAAAGGATGATGGAGACTATGATTCCCCCATAAGTTGGGATGAGATTCCGAACTTTACAAAAAAAAGAGGCCAAAGAAGCCCAAATAAAAAAAAGAGGCCAAAGAAGCCCATCCAAAAAACAAAAAAAATGAGAGAAAAAGAGAGAAGGGGCAGTACTACTATCCTTTTTACACACTTGTGCTTCAAAGTAGCACCATGTTTTTCATATAGAGAGTCTCTTGAGTTATCACTTTCATATACTAGTGGTAATTTTCATTATAGAACTTGGCTTTTATATTCCGATGACGGGCTTCCTCAAATGCCCGAGGTCTTCATGAGCAAGCAAGTTGGATGCACACCCACTTAGTTTCAGTTGGAGCTTTCATACACTTATAGCTCCAGTGCATCCATTGCATGGCAATCCCTACTCACTCACATTGATATCTATTCATGGGCATCTCCATAGCCCGTTAATACGCCTAGTTGATGTGAGACTATCTCCTCCTTTTTGTCTTCTCCACCATCATACTCTATTCCACCTATAGTGCTATGTCCATGGCTCACGCTCATGTATTGCGTGAAAGATGAAAAGGTTTGAGAACATCCAAAGTATGAAACAATTGCTTGGCTTGTCATCGGGGTTGTGCATGATGTGATATTTTGTGTGGTGAAGATGGAGCATAGCCAGACTATACGATTTTGTAGGGATAACTTTCTTTGGCCATGTTATTTTGAAAAGACATGATTGCTTTATTAGTAGGCTTGAAGTATTATTGTTTTTATGTCAAATGATAGACTATTGCTTTGAATAACTCGCATCTTAATATTCATGCCATGATTAGATATGTGATCAAGATTATGCTAGGTAGCATTCCACATCAAAAATTATCTTTTTTATCATTTACCTACTCGAGGACGAGCAGTAATTAAGCTTGGGGATGCTGAAACGTCTCCGTTGTATCTATAATTTTTGATTGTTCCACGCCAATATTCTACAACTTTCATATACTTTTGGCAACTTTTTATACTATTTTTGGGACTAACATATTGATCCAATGCCCAGTGTTAGTTCCTGTTTGTTGCATGTTTTTTGTTTCGCAGAATATCCATATCAAACGGAGTCCAAACAGGATAAAAACTGACGGAGATTTTTTTTGGAATATATATGATTTTTGGGAATAAAAATCCACGCGAGACGGTGCCCGAGGTGGCCACGAGGCAGGGGGCGCGCCTGCCCCCCTGGGCGCGCCCCTGGCCCTCGTGGGCCACCCGTAAGGCGGTTGATGCCCTTCTTTCGCCACAAGAAAGCTAATATCTGGATAGAGATCGTGTTAAACTTTCAGCCCAATCGGAGTTACGGATCTCCGGGAATATAAGAAACGGTGAAAGGGAAGAATCTGGGAACGCAGAAACAGAGAGAGACAGAGAGACAGATCCAACCTCGGAGGGGCTCTCGCCCCTCCCGTGCCATGGAGGCCATGGACCTGAGGTGAAACCCTTCTCCCATCTTGGGAGGAGGTCAAGGGAGAAGAAGAAGGAGGGGGGCTCTCTCCCCCTCGCTTCCGATGGCACCGGAGTGCCACCAGGGGCCATCATCATCACCGTGATCTACACCAACACCTCTGCCATCTTCACCAACATCTCCATCACCTTCCCCCCTCTATCTATAGCGGTACACTCTCCCGCAACCCGTTGTACCCTCTACTTGAACATGGTGCTTTATGCTTCATATTATTATCCAATGATGTGTTGCCATCCTATGATGTGTGAGTAGATTTTCGTTGTCCTAACGGTTGTTGATGAATTGCTATGATTGATTTAATTTGCTTGTGGTTATGTTGTTGTCCTTTGGTGCCCATCATATGATTGCGCGCGTTGATCACACCCTAGGGTTAGTTGTATGTTGATAGGACTATGTATTGGAGGGCAAGAGTGACAGAAGCTTCAACCTAGCATAGAAATTGATGCATACGGGATTGAAGGGGGACCAATATATCTTAATGCTATGGTTGGGTTTTACCTTAATGAACGTTAGTAGTTGCGGATGCTTGCTAATAGTTCCAATCATAAGTGCATAGAATTCCAAGTCAGGGATGACATGCTAGTAGTGGCCTCTCCCACATAATAATTGCTTAG
Organism: Triticum urartu; assembly: GCF_056163025.1. Taxonomy (NCBI): domain Eukaryota; kingdom Viridiplantae; phylum Streptophyta; class Magnoliopsida; order Poales; family Poaceae; genus Triticum; species Triticum urartu. Next base: position 193,970,674 of record NC_141874.1, on the reverse strand, counting down.
GGGTAATTTCGCAACTCCTACCACCACTTCTCCACACTCGCTATATTTACTTTATTGTTTCTTTATCTAAACAGCCCCTACTTTTTATTTACGTACTCTTTATTATCTTGCAAACCTATCCAACAACACCTACAAAGTACTTCTAGTTTCATACTTGTTCTAGGTAAAGCGAACGTCAAGCGTGCGTAGAGTTGTATCGGTGGTCAATAGAACTTGAGGGAATGTTTGTTCTACCTTTAGCTCCTCGTTGGGTTCGACACTCTTACTTATCGAAAATTCTTGCGATCCCCTATACTTGTGGGTTATCAGCGGCGTATCCTCAAACACCACCCCCCTCCACAGTCCCCCACCCACCCCCTCCCCACCTTTGAACCTTAGCTCGCGGCCGCCGCCGGCGCCACTGCCAACCCTGCAGGCCTGCCCGTTCATCCTAGCTTAGATAATAAAGTTCAGGTTATCCAGCGATTCCCATACCGTCGCCCCACTCCCCTGAGTTTTTAGATGAGGCATGCGGTGTCCCTCCCCTCTAGATCCACATCCCCTGCTCCATAATGTCGCAGCCTAATCTCGACCACGTATCCCGGGGAGCCCGATGAGCGTTCGGCCAAGAAGAGGTTCATCATGGCCTCTCCAGCGGACGTTGGCGAGGTGGCCGCCGTTCACCCTGACCTGTCGATCCCGGAGCAACACGTCGTCGTGGAAGTGTTGCCATGCCGAAGGCTTCATGTCAGCAGGCTACCGTATTACTGTATCTCGGGAAAGCTGGCTACGACATCAAGCTCATCCACACCGACGGCTTCACGCGGGCCATGTCTTAGGTTAAGTGGTCCATCCCCAACCCCTCTGGTTCAACCTCCATCGATCTCTTTGACGGCCCTGCCGCTGATCTCCTCCCCCAAGTGGTTAAGGATTTGCGAGCTTTATACGCCATCGAGGCCATTTTGTCACTTCTGAAGGACACGTTCTACGGCGGCGGCTTGGGATCCTCAATTTCCAAGTTAGATCTCATCGACCACGACCATGACCACGAGGAGGGCACCCACGAAGGTTCTTCCAAGGCGAAACAACCCATCTGTGACATCAGAGAACGCACCATGGGTCTGTGCTCTTCCAACTGGAAGGATCCCGTCCATGAAATGTGAGGCAACATTCTATCAGCAAATATTACCTTTTCTAGCTTGCCAACCCGTACCCTTTGTTGTAGTAGCATTTGCCGTGCGGTGCTTTAACTGTGTCGTGTTTAATTATTTCAGCTATGCAAAAATGTATTGTTCAATAGGTCTATGTGCTGTTTAAGTATGAATTGTCCACTTTAGTTTCACGAATGACTATATTTGGTTGTTTATAGTGAGTAGATGCCTTGTTTATCTGTATTTGGTTGTTAGGTTGGTTGGAGTGAGCATTTTTTCAGTTATCGAGCAGATGCGTTGTTTATCTGTATTTGGTTCTTAGTTTGGTTGCAGTGAGTATTTGTCCAGTAATCAAGAAGATGCCTTGTTTATCTGTATTTGGTTGATAGGTTGCTTTTTTAGCATTTGTCCAATTATCAAGCAGATGCCTTGTTTACCTTTATCTGCTTGTTAGGTTGGTTGAAGTGAGCATTTGTCTAGTTTTCAAGCATATGCCATGTTTATCTATATTTACTTGTTAGGTTGGTTGCAGTGAGACTCTGTCCAGTTTTCAATGGCGATATTTGGTTGTTATACTGGTCATTTATGCCTTGTTTATTTCAGTCATTCACAATGTGTGGTTCATTATGTGCAAGTTGGAACTGTGCCGCTCGACTACATCAATACCATTTTGAACGGCTATATTTGGTTCCAGTTATTCCTGGTGCAGTTAACACATGCCCTTTATTTTCAGTTTTACACCTTTATCCAGTGTGATGTTTAAGCATTACCTACGTTCTATTCATTTTCAACAATACCAGTTTGAATTGCAATATTTGATGGCTGTTAAGCCTGCTGTCAGTATCATTGCCTTCTATTTTATATCTGCTTTAACAGCATGCTGAAACCAACACATTCAAGCTATCATTTGAAGATGATGTTGTTTACCTTTGCTATATTTGTTTGATGTTAAGATTGTTGTACTTATCATGCCTTTCCACTACTTATGCAGGACAACAACGAGAGTGGCCACCATTTTCCGCCGAGGTTAGCTTCATCCCTCGGCTAGTACTCCCCCGTCCTTCCATAATGTAGTGCATATAGATCCAGGCCTGGACACTAGTTAGCTTCTAATATTGACTTGTTGCTTGTATGTACATATGCCCTTGGAAAGGATCCACGCATCAACCCTTTTTGCGTATGGGGCAATGAGATATTGATGAACAAGCATCAAGTGAGGAAACTAATGAGGATTGTTAGCAAAAAGATACGAATGGTGGAAGCAAATTATTTGTTTATGCTCTATCCAACACAACAGTGAATTGTAGGATGGTAACTACAAACTCTGTAGCCTTCTCTTTTTACCGCCCATAATGAGTTGTTAGACAACAATGTCTGAATCTTTTTCGTTCCCAGTGGTTCTCGAAGCAGTTCACTCAAGATTACCTTACAAAGTACATGATTGGTGGACACGTAATTGTAACGACCCGGATTTGGTAAAATCCAAGTCTCTGTGCTTACTGTGCTATCCCTGGATCATAGCTAGCACATACAGTAACAAAAATGAATATCGGTAAGACATACATCATTCTACTACAACGGTAGATCCATATATATATATATATATATATATATATATATATATATATAACTTAGGCACAACTCAAGCTGGAAAATAGTACATCGGAATTTTACGTAGTCGCTAAGTTAGGCTCCATCAACGCCACTGGGCTCGTTGAGTGTAGATCATAACCCTATCGTCTCTTAATCTATTGAGATTTGCACATGACAGGTGCAAATGAGTACGTGGAATGTACTCGCAAGTTGCAAAGGAGAGTATAACAGATTATATATGCAGGGTAAGTATTGGTGGAGGGTTCCTTTGCATAAAGCCAATTTTCTAGTATACTAAATTTTGTAAACTTTGTTTGAAATAGAAATAGTTTTTTTGGTATAAAACATAGGTGTGAGACACTTGGGTATACGCATCAGTGCTCATTCTCCAAAATAGTTTTTAAAATATACATAAGGTTGAAGTGAAACACATTCACTATGCTCATTCCTCAACTTTAACCCTTAAAAAATAGACTTTTAGAAAAGGAAGGGGAGATTCTTCTTCATTCCAAGTCTTCAGTTGCTCAAATTGCCCGTAACCGGGGGCACGGCTAATCGATTATGTTTAACCCTCTGCAGAGGTCATACACATTCCCCACATGACACAACCAACCCCGTTTATCGTTACACACTTGGGTGTACGACTACGAAGATATTGTGACAAAGCCTTTCCGTAATAGCCCCCTATACCTGACCAAGCCGCCCGCAACTTAGGCAATGAAAGCCCCTCTCCGATGGCGGTCCTGAGGTAAAGGTTCCCCGTTAGTACTAAGCTAAGCCATAGCCCATAGTAGAATGTGGTTGTACTGGAAGCTTGAAAGCACAAGTGCTCCCTAGGTGGTTTTGATAATTGATTACAACATATCTCTTGTTGGACTAACATTTCTATCTAGCATGTTTCAGATAAGTTCAACAATGGAGTGGCATGGACTAAAGGTTGTGGGAACTCCTTCAAGATGATAAGGACAAAGGATTGGCTAAAGCTTCAAGCTCAAGACTCTTCATTTTACATTTTAGTGATCCAAGATCACATTGAGTCCATAGGAAAAGCCAATACTATCAAGGAGGGATGAGGTGTTGCTTAATGAGCCTTTTGCTTCATGTGCTTAGTGATATGCTCCAAAACCCTCAACTACTTTCCCATATCCACATATGACCTAAACCCTAAGCCAAACTCGGTCCTACCGATTCTTTCTATCCGGCGCCACCGAGTTTCACTTGTCATAAGCCACTTCCAAACCCTAGCAATTCGGTTCTACTGATAGGGATCTCGGTCTCACCGAGATGGGATTGCAAACTCTCTGTTTCCCTTTCGTAACTTTTCTGTCTCACCGAAAGAGCGAATCGGTCCCACCGAGATTGCAGTGTAAACTCTTTGTTTCCTTTTTGCAACTTTTCGGTCTCACCGAAAGAGCAAATCGGTCCCACCGAGTTTACCTGACCAACTCTCTGGTTAGCTTATTACCAAACTCGGTCTCACCGAGTTTGTATAATCGGTCTCACCGAGATTATGTTATGCCCATACCTTAACCATATCGGTCCTACCGAGTTGCATGTCAGTCCCACCGAAAATCTCTAACGGTCACTAGGTTTACCTTTTTGGTCCGACCAAGTTTGTTGATTCGGTCCCACCGAGATTAAAAAACTGTGTGTAACGGTTGGATTTTGTGTGGAGGCTATATATACCCCTCCACCTCCTCTTCATTCGGTGAGAGAGCCATCAGAACACATACACAATTCCAACTGATATGTTCTGAGAGAAAACCACCTACTCATGTGTTGAGACCAAGATATTCCATTCCTACCGTATGAATCTTGATCTCTAGCCTTCTCCAAGTTGCTTTCCACTCAAATCTTCTTTCCAAAAAATCCAAATCCTATGAGAGAGAGTTGAGTGTTGGGGAGACTATCATTTGAAGCACAAGAGCAAGGAGTTCATCATCAACACACCATTTGTTACTTCTTGGAGAGTGGTGTCTCCTAGATTGGCTAGGTGTCACTTGGGAGCCTCCGACAAGATTGTGGAGTTGAACCAAGGAGTTTGTAAGGGCAAGGAGATCGCCTACTTCATGAAGATCTACCGCTAGTGAGGCAAGTCCTTCGTGGGCGATGGCCATGGTGGGATAGACAAGGTTGCTTCTTCGTGGACCCTTCGTGGGTGGTTGCTTCTTCGTGGACCCTTCGTGGGTGGAGCCCTCTGTGGACTCGCGCAACCATTACCCTTCGTGGGTGGAGCCCTCCGTGGACTCGCGCAACCGTTACCCTTCGTGGGTTGAAGTCTCCATCAACGTGGATGTAGGATAGCACCACCTATCCGAACCACGGGAAAAACATCCGTGTCTCCAATTGCGTTTGAATTCTCCAAACCCTTCCCCTTACATTCTTGCAAGTTGCATGCTTTACATTCCGCTACTCATATACTCTTTGCATGCTTGCTTGATATGTATTGTGTCTGTTGAAATTGTGCCTAAAACTCCACTCAAACCAAAAAGGCCTAAAAATTGCAACTTTAGCACTAAGTGTCTAATCACCCCCCCTCTAGACACATCTACTTCTAGATCCTACAAGTGGTATCAGATCTTTGGTCTCCATTGCCTAGGTTTAATCACCATTGGAGGAAGATGGATATGTCTACCTTAGGGAGTCTTAGACATAGAATGCCTATTCTTGATGGAGAGTATTTTCATGAGTGAAAAAATGAGATGCTTGTAATTTTCAATCAATATCATTTGAACAAGTATATTGCTAGCCCTTGTGCACCTCATATTGATCCTTTGCATCCTACCCTAGATGAAGATATTGACATGATTCGCAATCTTAGAACTATTGAGCTCATCATTAGAGGATTGCCCAAAAATTTGATTGCTAGTTTGCCTACTCTTAATTGTGCCTATACTACATGGAAATTTCTTGAGGAACTATTTCCCGATCATTCCTTGAAAACTTTGGATGAAATTCTCCATAAATCTATTGCCTTGAGTAAGATGAACTCTAGTGATCCTAGTTTTGGTAATTGTCTATTTGAACTTACCAATCTTAAGCATGCTAAAGGAGATGTTGGAATCATTAGTGATATCATATTCGAAGCTATAAGAATTCATAAAGGTGACCACTTTGAAGATCATTTATCTAATGAATTACCCTCTCTAGGAAATGATGAGTCACAAGATCATGGTGAACATGGATACTATGATGATGATGATGATGATGATGATAGTGACTTCGATCTTGATGATGCAATGAGACATTTTGGTCTTATGGCAAATCTTCGGGGATATGAGTCAGGAGGAAAGGAATGGGTTCTTGATAGTGGATGTACTGATCATATGACCGGAGATGAAGAGATGTTCCGTGAACTTGCTGAAAATGACGGCCCTCGAAAATATGTCACCTTTGGTGATAATTCAAAGGGTAAAGTGGTTGGCCTTGGTAAGGTGGCCATCTCACATGATAGTTCCATTCAAAATGTCATGCTCGTTGAATCTCTTGGCTACAACTTACTTTCAGTATCTAGACTTGCTGATTTCGGTTTGAATGTCCTATTTACTGAGGTAGAGTGCCAAGTATTTCGTCGAGACAATCATAAAATGGTCTTTACCGGTATGCATAGAGGTGATCTTTACATTGTCGATTTCTCTAAAAAGGCACAACCTAAAACTTGCTTTATTGCTAAATCCTCAAAAGGTTGGTTGTGGCATAGACGACTAGGTCATGTTGGCATGAGAAACCTTGACAAGCTTATTAAAGGAAATCATATCCTTGGAGTTAACGATGTCATATTTGATAAGGATAGACTTTGCAGTGCTTGTCAAGCAGGTAAACAGGTTGGAGGAAGGCATCCCGTGAAGAACATCATGACCACAAGAAGGCCACTCGAGCTACTTCATATGGATCTTTTTGGTCCCAACGCCTACAAGAGTCTCGGTGGAAATTATTTTGGTCTAGTTATAGTTGATGATTTTTCAAGATTTACGTGGGTGTTCTTTCTTAATGACAAGTCGTAGGTCCAGAAGATCTTCAGAAACTTCGCTAGGAAGGCCCAAAATCAGTTTGACGTGAAGATCAAGAAGGTTCGGAGTGACAACGGAACGGAGTTCAAGAACGCAAATGTGGACACCTTTCTTGATGAAGAAGGGATTTCACACGAGTTCTCGGCTACGTACATACCTCAACAAAATGGAGTTGTTGAGAGGAAGAACCGGACGCTCATCGAAATGGCAAGAACGATGCTTGATGAATACAAGACGCTGAAGCACTTTTGGGCAGAAGCGGTTGAGACAGCTTGTCACGCAACAAATCGCTTATATCTTCACAAGCTACTCGGCAAGACGGCATACGAGCTTCTCACCGGTAACAAACCCCAAGTTGGATACTTTCGAGTATTCGGCTCAAAGTGCTACATTCTTGATAAGCATCATCGTTCAAAGCTTGCTTCTAAATCTCATGAAGGTTTTCTACTTGGTTATGGCTCAAACTCTCACACTTACCGTGTCTACAACAATTTCACCCGAAAGGTTGAAGAGACGGTAGATGTGAAGTTTGATGAATCTAATGGCTCGCAAGTAGAGCAATTGCCAATTGATGTAGGATACAAAGACCCTTCAGAAGCAATCCAAGACTTGTCCATTGGCAAAATTCATCCAACGGAGGTGAAGGAGAGTACTTCATCCGTCCAAGTGGAAGCTTCTACTTCACGACAAGGTGAACCAAGAATCGACACAGAAGCATCCACAAGTGGGACACACCAAGATGAAGAAGACAAGGAAATGCATCAAGACGAACATCAACAACCTCTTTCTCCACCACGACAAGAGAACGACGACGTCAACAATGAAGAAGGCCAAGAAGAAGAACAAGATGAAGAAGATGTTCAACGAAGACCCAAGCAAAAGCTCTCACGAGTTCGAGCAAGAATTGCCAAAGATCATCCCGTCGAGCAAATCCTCAATGATATACAAACCGGGAGAATCGCTCGCTCAAAAACTCGTTTAGCTAACTTTTGTGAAAACTATTCATTCATCTCTAGCATTGAACCTATGAAGGTTGAAGAAGCATTGGAATATCCGTATTGGATAAACGCTATGCATGAAGAGCTACACAATTTTGAGAGAAACCAAGTTTGGACATTGGTTGAGAAGCCCGACAACAACCACAACATCATTGGTACCAAATGGGTGTTTCGCAACAAGCAAGATGAAGATGGACAAGTTGTTCGCAACAAAGCATGTCTCGTCGCCCAAGGGTACACACAAGTAGAAGGTATGGACTATGGTGAGACATATGCTCCCGTTGCTAGACTTGAGTCCATTCGCATCTTACTTGCCTATGCTAATCACCATAATATCACCTTGTACCAAATGGACATTAAAAGTGCTTTTCTAAATGGTGAAATAGAGGAGGAAGTTTATGTCAAACAACCTCCCGGCTTTATCAATCCTAAGAAACCAAATCATGTTTACAAACTTCACAAAGCTCTTTATGGTCTTAAACAAGCTCCTAGAGCATGGTATAAATGCTTGACCAAGTTCCTTATTACAAGTGGTTTTGAAATTGGTAAAATTGATTCTACTCTTTTTACTAAAAGGGTTAATGGAGAACTATTTGTATGCCAAATTTATGTCGATAATATCATATTTGGTTCAACTAACCCTCTCTTTAGTGAAAAGTTTGGAAAGCTAATGTCAGAGAAGTTTGAGATGTCTATGATGAGTGAACTCAAATTCTTTCTCGGTTTGCAAATCAAGCAAACTAAGGAAGGTACATTTGTCTCTCAAACGAAGTACACCAAGGACTTATTCAAGAAGTTCAATATGCAAGAATGCAAAGGTATGTCTACACCCATGCCTACTAGTGGACATAATGATTTGACCAAAGATGGTGAACCGGTTGATCAAAAGGTTTATCGCTCTATGATTGGTTCATTGTTATACCTATGTGCTTCACGTCCCGATATTATGCTAAGTGTGTGCATGTGTGCACGATATCAAGCTGCTCCTAAAGAATGTCATCTTAAGGCTGTGAAAAGGATAGTGAGATATTTAATCCATACACCAAATTTTGGCATTTGGTATCCTAAGAGGTCTTCTTTTGGTCTTGTTGGCTATTCCGACTCGGATTATGCCGGAGATAAGGTTGATAGAAAGTCCACTTCGGGTACTTGTCAATTTCTTGGTAGATCTCTTGTGTCTTGGTCTTCCAAGAAACAAAACTCGGTATCCTTATCCACCGCCGAAGCGGAATACATTGCCGCTGGTTCATGTTGTGCTCAATTACTTTGGATGACCCAAACTCTTAAAGATTATGGGATTTATGTGAAACATGTTCCACTGCTTTGTGACAATGAAAGTGCTATCAAAATTGGTCATAGTCCTGTACAACATTCTCGAACTAAGCATATTGAAGTTCGTCATCATTTCATTCGAGATCATGTTGCTAAGGGTGACATTGATCTTAAGCATGTTCGCACCGATAAGCAATTAGCGGATATATTTACTAAACCTCTTGATGAGAAAGTGTTTTGCAGGTTGAGAGGAGAATTGAACATCATTGATGCTTCGAACTTGGAGTAGAAACTCCATTGGATACATGCAAGACATGAGCTTATGACTAATCCATGATATATCTCTTATGATAACTACCTTATGTCTTGGATATATTTGCATCTTGCATGTTGTCTAACCCATGTAGGTGCTTGGTTGAATCTAATTCCATGAGATTGCGACTCACTCACATCTTGAGCAATCTCTACATCACCAAGACTCTACACAATGGTGGTTGAAGACAAGGAAGCACAAAACCATTCAAACATATCCTTTGACAAATTCTATGTTGAGCTTCATGATTGTCATTTTTGGATACACAAGTGCTCTTCCTTGCAAGAACTAACCCATGTAGGTAGATGAACTGAAACTCCAAGTGGTGCTCCCAACTCTTGATGAGCTACATCAACCTTGAGCACCCACACAAGTTCAACTACATGAGCAAGAACCACACCACCACCCAAGGTATGTTATTCCATCTTAGAGAAGCTTTACTCCAAGACATGAGTCAAAGCAACTCAACAAGATGTGAATACATCAAGATGCTTAAAAAAAATGGTAACCCCATTTTGAGCTTAAACGATGAGTATGACCTATGATCAAGTGTTCTCACTTGACTCCTAAGTCAATATACTCTAACATAGGTGACTATGTCACCGCCCGAATCTAGATGAAGTTCTCTTGTGTTCTTTTTGTGTGTATCTCATGCATGTTTAGTTTCTTTCTCTTTTTCAAAAACAAAAAAAACTCCATCTAGATTTTTCAGTCTCTTCTCTTTTCTTTCTGTTTATGTTCTGCATTTTCTGCATTTAATTCCTTGCAAATCCTTCAGGTAATTCATTGCAAATCTTTGTGAGATCCTACATGTCTAGTGAGCTGAGGTGACAAGTGTTTTTCTCTGTGTGAACTCGGCTTCACCGACTTGTAATTTTCGGTCCAACCGAATCTTTTCGGTGCCACCGAAACATACCACTCGGTGCCACCGACTTCGCAACAGGAAAAACAGTTTGCCACTTGTTATATATTTCTTCTGATCCAGCTCTACTCAATGAATCTTGTCCTCTACAAGCATCACAGTTTTATCCATTGCTTTGTGCTGAGTCTGGACCAAACCTATACGACGGATTCCAGAAAGCCCTTCTTGGAAATTGCTGTCAAAGGGGGAGAGAGAGATCACATCAAAGCTTGTAGGAGAGAGAGATCACATCAAGGGAGAGAAAAAGTCTCAAGGACCAAACCTACAAGAGAGAAAGTATTAAGGGGGAGAGAGAGACTTTCAAGGGGAGAGAATACTCAAGGATCCCAGATGTCCCGGATGCTTGATGCTTGATGTTCAAGAGGAGAGATGTCACATGTCTTTTTGGGGGGAAAGACATGTTCATTTGTATCTTTCAGCTCTGATTTCCTGTTCCCTATCTTCTCCCAATATCCCATGTAAGATTCTGGGGGAGCAAGACACCTAAGGGAAAGAAATCAGTCAAATTCATTGCATATCTTTATTCTTGGGGACATGTTGAATCCAATGTGGTACCTTGTACTCACTCTCTACATGTCATCCCAGTCTTGGTATTCTTGTGGTTTCTTTTGTTTGCTCTGGCTAGTGGATGTACCTGTGTTATCTAACTTTGTTTGTGCAGGTTCATTCCATCCTAAGCCAACTCAAGACCACAAGGTAAGTATATGCATCAAAATCATGAGTATGAGGAGTTCTTGCTTATGTACATACTGTTTGCAAGAAGGACTCATGAGCATGAAGGTATTTTCCTTGATAATCTTTTGCTCTGATGCATATGGCCAAGATACATGTAACACATTGCCTACTCTGTCATGGTTATGGTCTCACATGCCTCTATATTTCATATTTACATGAGTGCATACATGTAGGGGGAGCCTATGCTTGTTACATGTCCTTCCAAAGCTTTACTTGCTCTTCTTTATATCTTTATCTAAAGCTTTGATGTATGTTGCCATCAATTACCAAAAAGGGGGAGATTGAAAGCACAAGTGCTCCCTAGGTGGTTTTGATAATTATTGACAACATATCTCTTGTTGGACTAACATTTCTATCTAGCATGTTTCAGATAAGTTCAACAATGGAGTGGCATGGACTAAATGTTGTGCGAACTCCTTCAAGATGCTAAGGACAAAGGATTGGCTAAAGCTTCAAGCTCAAGACTCTTCATTTTACATTTTAGTGATCCAAGATCACATTGAGTCCATAGGAAAAGCCAATACTATCAAGGAGGGATGAGGTGTTGCTTAATGAGCCTTTTGCTTCATGTGCTTAGTGATATGCTCCAAAACCCTCAACTACTTTCCCATGTCCACATATGACCTAAACCCTAAGCCAAACTCGGTCCTACCGATTCTTTCTATCCGGCGCCACCGAGTTTCACTTGTCATAAGCCACTGCCAAACCCTAGCAATTCGGTTCTACCGATAGGGATCTCGGTCTCACCGAGATGGGATTGCAAACTCTCTGTTTCCCTTTCGTAACTTTTCTGTCTCACCGAAAGAGCGAATCGGTCCCACCGAGATTGCAGTGTAAACTCTTTGTTTCCTTTTTGCAACTTTTCGGTCTCACCGAAAGAGCAAATCGGTCCCACCGAGTTTACCTGACCAACTCTCTCGTTAGCTTATTACCAAACTCGGTCTCATCGAGTTTGTGTAATCGGTCTCACCGAGATTACGTTATGCCCAAACCCTAACCGTATCGGTCCTACCGAGTTGCATGTCAGTCCCACCGAAAATCTCTAACGGTCACTAGGTTTACCTTTTCGGTCCGACCGAGTTTGTTGATTCGGTCCCACCGAGATTGGAAAACTGTGTGTAACGGTTGGATTTTATGTGGAGGCTATATATACCCCTCCACCTCCTCTTTATTTGGTGAGAGAGCCATCAGAACACATACACAATTCCAACTCATATGTTCTGAGAGAGAACCACCTACTCATGTGTTGAGACCAAGATATTCCATTCCTACCATATGAATCTTGATCTCTAGCCTTCCCCAAGTTGCTTTCCACTCAAATCTTCTTTCCACAAAATCCAAATCCTATGAGAGAGAGTTGAGTGTTGGGGAGACTATCATTTGAAGCACAAGAGCAAGGAGTTCATCATCAACACACCATTTGTTACTTCTTAGAGAGTGGTGTCTCCTAGATTGGCTAGGTGTCACTTGGGAGCCTCCGACAAGATTGTGGAGTTGAACCAAGGAGTTTGTAAGGGCATGGAGATCGCCTACTTCGTGAAGATCTACCGCTAGTGAGGCAAGTCCTTCGTGGGCGATGGCCATGGTGGGATAGACAAGGTTGCTTCTTCGTGGACCCTTCGTGGGTGGTTGCTTCTTCGTGAACCCTTCGTGGGTGGAGCCCTCCGTGGACTCGCGCAACCATTACCCTTCGTGGGTGGAGCCCTCCGTGGACTCGCGCAACCGTTACCCTTCGTGGGTTGAAGTCTCCATCAACGTGGATGTAGGATAGCACCACCTATCCGAACCACGGGAAAAACATCCGTGTCTCCAATTGCGTTTGAATTCTCCAAACCCTTCCCCTTACATTCTTGCAAGTTGCATGCTTTACATTCCGCTGCTCATATACTCTTTGCAAGCTTGCTTGATATGTATTGTGTATGTTGAAATTGTGCCTAAAACTCCACTCAAACCAAAAAGGCCTAAAAATTGCAACTTTAGCACTAAGTGTCTAATCACCCCCCCTCTAGACACATCTACTTCTAGATCCTACAAAGCTACATCAAATTGTACTTGGAAGATCTCATTCCCCTGAATGGCGGTCCCCACCAAAACCTATGTGCAAGACCCCAGTCGGGCGCATTCACTGCAAGACCCAGATGGGCGCAATCACTTGTAGACGCTCCCGACATACCATTCCGCCCAGGGAGTAGAAGTAAAATAATATATAGTTTTATTTTTCAATAGTTTTCACAAAACGTTGTCCCGAGAGAGGGCAAGTTATTTAAAACTTGTTTGATTCCCAACCATTTCCTTTGTAAGCATGGCTAAGCATAGCTAGTTTCTAGGGCTTTAGCTAGCAATAGTTGTTTGCAAAATGTTTTAGTAAAACATGCATATTAATAAAAGATTTCATGCATATTATGAAAACATAGGACAGGGAATGATCAAGTTGCAACTTTCCTTCGGTTTCGTAGTCACAAGGTTCTACCTCCTCGTAGAATTCACCTTCGCACTCGTCGCAATCTAACGCGATAAATAACTCAAGTAAGACACTCGAGATATCCACATTCACATAACAATGATTCAAGCAAGCATTCAACACACAATAAACATCCAAATGAAGATCCAAATAACAACACAATTTATTCAATTGCCACTATCATAATTTTTAGGGCATGGTTAGGGTTGAGATAGGATCAAGTTGGCTTGATTGAAAATATGACATAGTTCGTATTACGGTGTTGGATCAAATTTATTCAAGTTAGGATCATGGGTTGAAGGGTTGTGAGGAGAGGTTCTATGATAAAGTCTATAATGGGTTTGATTGAAATATTGACTTGGGTCCAATGAAGATGATAGATGGAGTTGGTGGCATAAGGTTTATGTTACAAAATTTATGTAACATTTCCTAAGTCCAAATTTGTATAATGATGACATGTGACCAAAGAGGTTCCCCAGGTATCAATCTAAGAGATTTATACTATGATTAAATTTTTGGTTCAACGAAGTTATAAAATGATGATCAAAGAAGGTCAAATTAAGGTGTTGATAAAACAACATCTAAAATATGTTGTAAAATTAATCCATCAGTTCCAACAGAAAGGTTAGGTCCTAAGGTCCAACTTTCATATATATAACATTTACATATGATTTACAGAATAAAAGATATAGCAAAACCACTTCAATTCTCATTTAAATCAAAACTAAATTTTAAATTTTCCAAAAGTGAAATTTTGCAATTTTATAATAAACTACAGGTTCCAGCGAATCCGGCATATCTTATTTGTTGAAATCGGACATACAGTTTGAGAGATACGAGGTTCCAAAGTTATGGTGTTTCCTGAAAATCAATACGAGTTTAAGAATAATCGGCCACGTGTCAAGTTCCTATTGGCTGATACCCCTTCATTTTTTTAAGAAACAGCAACGATGTGAAGAACACGAGTGGAAGACCTCACAGGAGTTGGGCGGCCATGTTGCCGGAGACGGGCGGCGTGCGGCTCGGGCTAGCAAGGCTCCGATGACACGGTGGCCTCCGGTGATGTTGTGGTGCAGGACGACATTCATGGCAACACGGAGAATATGACGGAGGCGTGATGAGGTCGCTCGCACCCTATGGCGCTCGCAAAGGGGCTGCCGGAGTTGGTCGGGGCGGCGGCGAAGTTGGGGCTTCACCGTTCTCGTGCACCAACTGCAAAACCGAGTGGTACCATGGTTCAGAGGGCTGCAGCCTGGCTAAATACTAATGAAGGAAGAAAGATAAAGCCTCTGGTCCTCTGGTTTCGATGCAATCTTCAACGAACCGCGGTGGTGGGCTACTCCGGCGAAGAATTACTCCGGAATTGAGGCGAGAGAGATGGGGGTTTCGGTATTGGGAAGAGCGGAGTTGGCTGCACTCGTCGGGGTCAATTTATAGAGGCAGAGGGAAGATAAAGAGAGCTCAACGTGGCCAGTAATGGCTGTTTGTGCATGTATGTTTCACGGATCCGTTCGTCTAACTGAGGCAGCAATGTTTGGGTTTTAATTACGTGAATGGGTCCGTCGTTTCATGGAGAATAACTCTTGTATTGAATGCAAATTGAAAGGGTGAAAGAATTGATGTGCACGAGAAGAAAACGGTAGTCATGGCATTTCTGTTCTGTTCCTGCTGCTCATGAACGCACGGAGGAAGAATAGGGGGTTGCGTGGACTTGGGCTAAGGAAAAATAACATGGGCCTTAAAGGGGGAACTAGGCCCAAGTGGAAAATGAAAAAAAAGGAAAGAGGAAATAAAGAAAACAAAAACATTAGAAGAGATAGATGGGCTGAGACAAGGATGCTTAGAACAGAATGCAGTTAACTGCTTATGTAAGTGTGCAGAATCCCAAGGAAAAAAATTGTAAGCGTACAAACAAAGTTTATCTAGAACAGAAATAAAAATGTTTAAGTTAACCTAAATAATATTTATAGTCCACAAAAAAATAGCTTAACAATTTAACAAAATTAATTGCGTCCACAACTACTATTAATGCTATAATATGGTCATAATTAAATTACTAAAATAAATTCAATGTAGAGTTTTGCAAATTCACAAAATGATAATTGTACCATTTTAAATATTTCCATTTTTTTGGAGAAGTCACATTATCTCCTCTCATTAAGTTTATTGGAAACATTTAAATGGCGTTGAAATTCCAAATAAGATCTAATTTCAAATGGAACTCCAAACGAAATATTCATAAACCATATTTGAGAAATTCCTTTTATTCTCACTCCTTAATATTGAATATGGTTTTCAAAACATTTCATAGGAGTCGGAACGAGAAGAAATCTAAACTCAAAAGTTTTTAATTTACTAAAAAAAATCATAGCAATTCAGTTAATATTATCTTATTATTAACATTCCAAAATTGGGACAATTTTGGGATGTTACACACTACCACCCTTAAAAGAAATCTCATCCTCGAGATTTGCAGAGGCTAGCAAGAAAATAGGTTAGGGTTTGGGTTCCTTGGGTTACTTTCCCAGGGTTTGGCATAACATCACTAGGCTTGCAGTTTATCCTTCACATCTCGTCTGGGGGATGTCTTCCACTGGTAGAATCCCTTATGCTTCTGTCACTTTGGCATATACGTACACACCATCACTGAGTCTCAACAATGTTGGGCCTTGATAACAAATATCCTTCCATGGTGTCGGGAGCTACCACCCTTAAAAACATACTTGCAAAGGATTCCACAATTTCTATATTCCATGATGGTTCTTAATAAAGCTCCACTCGATCACAGCTAAGCTTTTCCGCCAAAGAACAATTCCTCGCTCAAAGTCCATAAACTCTAAAATCACTACCGAGACTCTCATGGTGGTCAATAGCTTGCGATAGAATCCCCTCAAGATTCTTCTTGTTTCATCCGGACCGTTTAATCTACGTTAGGAACGGATGCCTGTCTATCAAGGTAATATGTCTTACCATTCTATGGTTTTAGGCTTGTCATATCAACACTCTGCTAGAGTTTCAAGTCTCTCTCATTTACCAATCAAAAATACAAAAGTATATAATAAGAGTCTCCGATGTGGTGATCAATCCATCTGGTACTCAAATCATTACTTCATATGTAGACCGATGAATCGCGTATTCTAACACTCGGTCTTTCTCACTCCTCTTAAAGAGGTCTTCACCTACAAACTAGTAAAACACTTTTCGGTGCCCTAAAAATTATGATAGTGGCAATCGAAGAAATTGTGTTGTTATTTGGATCTTCATTTGGATGTCTAGTGTTGAATGCTTGCTTGAATCATTGTTATGCGAATGTGGATATGTCGCGTGTCTTACTTGAGTTATTTATCATGTTAGATTGCGACGAGTGCGAAGGTGAATTCTACGAGGAGGTAGAACCTTGTGACTATGAAACCGAAGGCAAGTTGCAACTTGATCATTCCTTGTCCCATGTTTTCACAATATGCATGAAATCTTTTATTACTATGCATGTTTTACTAAAACATTTTGCAAGAAACTATTGCTAGCTAAAGCCCTAGAAAATAGCTATGCTTAGCCATGCTTACAAAGAAAAGGGTTGGGAATCAAACAAGTTTTAAATTAACTTGCCCTCTCTTGGGGCAACATTTTGTGAAAACTATTGAAAGATAAAACTATATATTATTTTACTTCTACTCCCTGGGCGAATGCTATGTTGGGAGCGTCTACAAGTGATTGCGCCCATCGGGGTCTTGCAGTGAATGCGCCCGACTAGGGTCTTGCACACATGTATTGGTGGGGACCGCCTCCAGGGGAATGAGATCTTCCAAGTACAATTTGATGTAGCTTCCAGTACAGCCACATGCTACTATGGGCTCTGGCTTAGCTTAGTACTAACGGGAAACCCTTACCTCAGGACCGCCATCGGAGAGGGGCTTTCATTGCCTAAGTTGCGGGCGGCTTGGTCAGGTATAGGGGGCTGTGACGGAAAGGCTTCGTCACAATCTCCTCCTAGTCGTACACCCAAGTGTGTAACGATAAACGGGGTGGGTTGTGTCATGTGGGGAACATGTACGACCTCTGCAGAGGGTTAAACCTAATCAATTAGCCGTGCCCCGGTTATGGGCAATTTGAGCAACTGAAGACTTGGACTGAAGAAGGCTCTCCCCTTTCTTTTCTAAAAAGTCTATTTTTAAGGGTTAAAGTTGAGGAATGAGCACAGTGAATGTGTTTCACTTCAAAATTATGTATATTTTAAAAACTATTTTGGAGAATGAGCACTAGTGTGTGCGTATATCCAAGTGTCTCACTCCTATCTTTTATACTAAAAAATTATTTCTATTTCAAACAAAGTTTACAAAATTTAGTATAGTAGAAAATTGGGTTTATGAAAGGAACCCTCCACTAATACTTACCCTGCATATATAATCTATTATACTCTTCTTTGCAACTTGCGAGTACATTCCGCGTACTCATCTGCACCTGTCATGTGCAGATCTTGAAAGATTAAGAGATGATAGGGTTATGATCTACACTCAACGAGCCCAGTGGCGTTGATGGATCCTAACTTAGCGACTACGTATAATTCCGCTGTATTATCTGCCAGCTTGAGTTGTGCCTAAGGTATGATATATATATATATATATATATATATATATATATATATATATATCTGGATCTACCGTTGTAGTAGAATGATGTATGTTTAACTGATATTCATTCTTGTTACTGTGTGTGCTAGCAATGATCCAGGGATAGCACAGTAAGCACAGAGACTTGGATTTTACCAAATCCGGGTCATTATAAAATGATATCAGAGCATACATTGACTATAGGACGTGCTCCTAGAAAATGGTTGAGAAATAGGAAGACCTTGATAGGAACAACTTATATTTTCAGTAGTATTAGTAGCATTCTCGTATCCTCTTCTTTTCTTTACTAAGTTCTTGCCTGCTTTCAAAAAAAACTTAGATGACCAACCTCCCAGACTCCATTGACTTTGACAATTATATGTGGTATGGATTTTCAAGAGCCTAAAGGTTACTTCATGGAAATGATGCTAATACAAAGGTGTCTCCAATACTGAAGGTTGCATCCCAAAGGTTGAAGAAGAACCGAAGACACTCAAGACTAAGATTGCTATGAAGAATCTGAAGTTTACACCTGTCATAGAATATCCCACATAATTCTAATATTATACAAGCCACCATGTGGGTTGTGAAATAAATGAAAGAGTGCGACTAGTGTACCCGACCATGCGAACTCATGTGGATGAAGGTACCATATGAGTTTTGTTGGAGTTTCAAATGTATGAGTGAATTTGGAGTTTTGTTGGAGTTCTTCACCATGTATTTGATATTGGGTTATCTGAATTGCGTGGTTTACAATTTTGCATTGTTAGGATATGAATTTCGTAAGTGTGAATTAATTATTCAACCTTGAGAGGTGCGAGTTACAGATGATTAATAGAAGACCTTCATACGAGTAAAGCGTCACGCACTGAAGACTTCGAAGCACTGAAGAAATGAAGAAATGAGGAATTCATGACGAAACCATAGTAAACGAGCCTATTATAAATGCTAAGACAACGAGATAGGACTTGTTTGTTGATTGTGGTGTGTGTATCCATCTCTCTTCCTCCCTAAGCTCTATTTCACCTAGACCAAAACCTTGAACCCATGGACGAACCAACCGCTAAATTTTTCCTCATGGACAAGCCACACTTCTTCGAAGGAGATACATACCTTGTTGATTTGAACTCCACCTTTCCCTTTTACCTGCAGATGGCAACCCTTTACAAGTCATTCCACAAGGGCAATGATATGACTTTGACTAGTGACCATGATTTTCCAAAGATCCTGAAGGATATGATGGGACATATTCACCTTGAAGGACATGCAGTCTACAAGGGTTATCCTTTCATTGAAAATGGAGTGGAACTTTGGTAAGTGGAAATACACCTCTTTCGTGAAAAAGGAGTTTGTCCAAAGACTACTGGGCACTACTTTTTCATTTCCCGAGTACCTCGAACCACCTTCTTCGACTCTTTTCATGAAGCTACTATGGAAGCCATATGTCAGATTGGGGAAATCCTTGAAGCCAGACTCCGTCATGCCCAAGAGTACTTGAAGGAAGTATATGCTGAGCTGATGGACATGAAGTTCATGGACACCGCGAAGAAACAAAGGATTAACGATTTCAAGGATTACATCGCACGATTTCAGATGGACTAAAGCTTCTCAATGAGCACAAATGAATAAGTTTGGAGGATAAATGCTTGACCATACCAATCTATGTGGATGGTTGCACTTGTAATAAGCTATGTTCTGAACTTGAAGTTGTAAGAGAGGTAAAAGGATGTAATTAATAAGGATTTTATGTGCAAGGAGTATGATTACCATTCCTATACTAATAAACCACCTGCGTAGGACAATGTCACCAAAAAGCGTTTTACTAGTTTGCAAGCAGACGAGAACTTAATTTTTTCTAGGACGTGACCCTAAATTTTTCTAGGACGTGACCCTAGAAAATGGTTTAGAAATAGGAAGACCTTGATAGGAACAACTTATATTTTCAATAGTACCGACAAGCATTCTCGTATCCTCTTCTTTTCTTTACTAAGTTCTCATCTTCTTTCAAAAACTTTGATGTCCCAATGACCTTGACACTGATATGGACTTTCAAGAGCCTAAAGGTTACTTCATGGAAATGATGCTAAGACAGATGTTTCCAGTACTGAAGTTTACATCCAAGAAGTTGAAGCAGAACTGAAGACACTCAAGACCAAGGTGGTTGTGAAGAAGGTGAAGATTACGTACCAATACAAGGAATATCCCACATGGTTCAATAGCGTCCAAGCCCACCATGAGAGTGCAAAATAAACGAAAGAGTGCGAGTAGTGTGCCCAACCATGTGAACCCATGTGGATGAAGGCACCATAGGAATTGTTTGAATGAAATTTATGAGTGAAATTTGGATTTTTGTTGGAGTTCTTCACCATTGATTTGATTTTTGTTGTTAGTTGAGTTGTATGATTAAAAAAACCTTTCGTTATTAGGATACGACCTCCGTAGATTTGCATTATTTATTTAACACTGAGAGGTGCAAATTACGAATAATTAACAAGAAGACCTTCATACGAGTAAATCATCACACATTGAAGACTCTGAAGAATTGAAGACTTCATGACGAAACCATAGTAAACGAGCCTATTAGAAATGCTGAGAACATTAGGATAGGAGTTGATTGTTGATTGTGGTGTGTGTGGATCCATCTCTCTTCCTCCCTAAGCTCTATCTCACCTAGATCAAATCCTTGAACTATGGATGAACCAACCACTAAACTTTTCCTCATAGAAACCTCCACATTTCTTTGAAGGAGATAAATACCTTGTTGTTTTGAACTCAACCTTTCCTTTCCACCTGTAGATGCCAACCCTTTACGAGTCATTCCACAACGGCCCAGAAATGATCATGACTTTGACTAGCGACCATGATTTTCCAAAGATCCTGGAGGATATGATGGGACACATTCACCTTGAAGGAGATGCAGTCTACAAGGGTTATCCTTTCATTGAAAATGGATTGGAACTTTGGTACGTGGAAGTACACCTCTTCCGTGAAAAAGGAGTTTGTCCAGAGATTACTGGGCAATAATTTTTCATTTCCCGAGTACCTCGAACCACCTTCTTCGACTCTGTTCGTGAAGCTGCCATGGAAGCCATATGTCAGATTGGGGAAATCCTTGAAGCCAGACTCCATCATGCTCAAAAGTACTTGAGGGAAGTATATGCTGAGCTGATGGACATGAAGTTCATGGCCGCTGAGGGAGTCCTGGATTAGGGGGTCTCCGAACAGCCGGACTATATCCTTTGGCCGGACTGTTGGACTATGAAGATACAAGATTGAAGACTTCGTCCCGTGTACGGATGGGACTCTACTTGGCGTGGAAGGCAAGCTAGGCAATACGGATATGTATATCTCCTCCTTTGTAACCGACCTTGTGTAAACCTGGCCCCCTCCGGTGTCTATATAAACTGGAGGGTTTAGTCCGTAGGACAACAGACAATCATACCATAGGCTAGCTTCTAGGGTTTAGCCTCTCCGATCTCGTGGTAGATCAACTCTTGTAATGCCCATATCATCAAGAATAAATCAAGCAAGACGTAGGGTTTTACCTCCATCAAGAGGGCCTGAACCTGGGTAAAACATCGTGTCCCCTGCCTCCTGTTACCATCCACCTTAGACACACAGTTCGGGACCCCCTACCCGAGATCCGCCGGTTTTGACACCAACATTGGTGCTTTCATTTTGAGCTCCTCTGTGTCGTCGCCGTTAGGCTTGATGGCTCCTACGATCATTGATAGCGATGCAGTCTAGGGTGAGACTTTTCTCCCTAGACAGATCTTTGTGTTCGGCGGCTTCGCACTGCAGGCCAACTCGCTTGGCCATCTGGAGCAGATCGAAAGTTACGCCCCTAGCCACCAGGTCAGGTTTGGAAGCTTAAACTACACGGCCGATATCCACAGAGACTTGATCTTCGATGGATTCGAGCCCCTGCCTTGTGCGTCACACGGTCACGATGAGTACGATTTAGCTCTACCATCGGACAGTGTTCAGGAAATCGCACCGGCAGCCGCTCCGACCCTCAATTCGGAGCCAGTTGCGCCGTCCATGGACGGGTGGATGGACCCCGCCACGGAGGCCTTATCCTCAACGGCGATCGAGCTGAACATCGACCTTACCCTGCACCAGAGCCGTGTTGTCAAACTGCTGGATCCTTCTCCGGCCACGGACGCCGAACCTCCTGCGCCCGTTCCTAGCGAATCTGATTGGGCGCCGATCATGGAGTTTACCTCCGTGGATATTTTTCAGCACTCGCCCTTTGGCGACATACTGAACTCATTAAGGTCTCTCTCCTTGTCAGGAGGATCCTGGACGAACTATGTCCGATAGGATTGGGATGCGGATGACGAAGAAATTTGCTGCCCACCCACCACCCACTTAGTAGCCACTGTCGACGACTTAACTGACATGCTCGACTTCGACTCCGAAGACATCGACGGTATGAACGACGATGCGGGAGACGAAGAGGAACCACTGCCCACAGGGCACTGGACAGCCACCTCATCATACGATATATACATGGTGGACACACCCAAAGAAGGAAATGGCGACGAGACAGCGGAGGATGACCCCTCCAAGAAGCAACCCAAGCGCCGACGTCAGTAGTGCCGCTCTATGTCCCGCCAAAGCAAAAGTGGTGATACTTGCAGAAGAGATAATAGCACTCCGGATTGTGCCGAAGATGGCAATAATCCCCTCCAGCACAATTTAGGGCAGGAGGATGGAGAGGCCAGCCCTCCCGAGAGAGCGGCAGATGAGGAGGATGAAAATTACATGCCTCCCTCCGAAGAAGAGGCAAGCCTCGACGATGACGAATTCGTCGTGCCAGAGGATCCCGTCGAACAAGAGCGCTTCAAGCGCCGGCTTATAGCCACGGCAAATAGCCTTAAGAAGAAGCAGCACCAGCTTCAAGCTGATCAAGATCTGCTAGCTGACAGAAGGATGAAGTCCTGGCGGCCGAGGAATATAAACTCGAACGCCCCTCCAAGAGTTACCCAAAATGCAGGTTGCTACCCCGACTGGAGGAAGAAGCGTATGACGTGGCCGACCGGCCACCTCGTGGCCACGACAGAGAGGCATTCCAGCCAAAAGCTCAGCCTACACCCTGACACCATTCAAATAAAAAGGCATGGGAAAACACGCTAGACCTGCAAGACGTATTGGAGGACAAAGCAAAACATGCATGATCGATCTACGGATCACGAGGGCGCGCCACTACGCGAAACGATAATCATCACACCGGATATAGTAAAAGTAAATCCGGCCGGGCCGAGCACAGCGGGCAAGACTCATTGGAGCTGCGTCATGATATAGCCCAGTACAGAGGCGCCACACACCCCTTATGCTTCACAGACGAAGTAATGGATCATCAAATCCCAGAGGGTTTCAAACCCATAAATATAGAATCATACGACGTCACAACAGATCCTGCGGTATGGATCGAGGATTTCCTCCTGCATATACACATGGCACGCGGTGATGATCTACTCGCCATTAAATACCTCCCACTCAAACTCAAAGGACCAGCTCGGCATTGGCTCAATAGCTTGCCAGCAGAGTCCATTGGCTATTGGGAAGATCTAGAAGCCGCATTCCTCGACAACTTTCAGGGCACTTATATGCGACCACCAGATGCCGATGACTTGAGCCACATAATTCAGCAGCCAGAGGAATCGACCAGACAATTCTGGGCATGGTTCCTAACAAAGAAAAATCAAATCGTCGACTGTCCGAATGCAGAGGCCCTAGCAGCTTTCAAGCACAACATCCGCGACGAGTGGCTAGCCCGGCACCTTGGTCAGGAAAATCCAAAATCTATGGCAGCCCTCACGACACTTGAGGGAGTCCTGGATTAGGGGGTGTCCGGATAGCCGGACTATACCTTCGTCCGGACTCCTGGACTATGAAGATACAAGATTGAAGACTTCGTCCCGTGTCTGGAAGGGACTTTCCTTGGCGTGGAAGGCAAGCTTGGCGATACGGATATGTAGATCTCCTACCATTGTAACCGACTCTGTGTAACCCTAGCCCTCTTCGATGTCTATATAAACCGAAGGGTTTTAGTCCGTAGGACGAACAACAACCATACCATAGGCTAGCTTCTAGGGTTTAGCCTCCTTGATCTCGTGGTAGATCTACTCTTGTACTACCCATATCATCAATATTAATCAAGCAGGACGTAGGGTTTTACCTCCATCTGGAGGGCCCGAACCTGGGTAAAACATCGTGTCCCCTGCCTCCTGTTACCATCCGCCTTAGACGCACAGTTCGGGACCCCTACCCGAGATCCGCCGGTTTTGACACCGACTTTGGTGCTTTCATTGAGAGTTCCTCTGTGCCGTCGCCATCAGGAAGCATGCCTCATCCCGTCTTTAAAGACGGCACCGTTGCTAAGGGAGCTTTGGCTGCCGACCAAACTCTTAGGCTAGGTGGTTTCCTTATGACCACCTGTTCGGCTGCTGCGCCGACGATGACCTCTCGGGTCATCGAAAGCAATCTTCACGTCAGCTCGGAATTCACCAAGCAGCTAGATCCAATGGAGCTCTTTTCCCTAAACGAGCTCTTGGATCGCATCGCCGCCCTAGGAGTCGCTATGGATCATGACCAGATTGGGCCTAAACCCGATCTGAGAGAGATTAACTCTCCCCAGGTCACCCATCACGTTGCTGTGGTAGAGGGACAGTGCGGCGACCCTTCATCTATCTTAAGGACTAGCTATGTCTGGATTCCCGATCCCTCCAAGCCGGATACCCGCGGAGGGGAGGACATCACTCAAGACCTGAACTTAAAGTCAGGCGACGGGCTAGATTCATTGGACAGCATCCAAGAATCGAAACTTCCGAGTTCGGAAACTCCTTGGCCTCTGGGTCTCAGATTGGGTGAGGTTTCGATTCCACCCACCCACCCGTACATAAGCGATCTATCCCAAATTAGGCAAGAGCCCGAAGAAACAGTACATCATTACTGGGCCAGATTCCTCCTGGTTATGAACAGGATAAAGGACTGCCCCGAGGAAGACGCAATTTCATTCTTCTGCAATAATTGTACGGACACGGGAATCCTCAACGCCATAAGTTGCTGAGGGAGTCCTGGATTAGGGGGTGTTCGGATAGCCGAACTATACCTTCAGCCGGACTCCTGGACTAATAAGATACAAGATTGAAGACTCCGTCCCGTGTCCGGAAGGGACTTTCCTTGGTGTGGAAGGCAAGCTTGGCGATATGGATGTTCAGATCTCCTACCATTGTAACCGACTCTGTGTAACCCTAACCCTATCCGGTGTCTATATAAACCAGAGGGTTTTAGTCCGCAGGACAACATACACATCAAAAATCATACCATAGGCTAGCTTCTAGGGTTTAGCCTCTCTGATCTCTTGGTAGATCTACTCTTATACTACCCATATCATCAATATTAATCAAGCAGGACATAGGGTTTTACCTCCATCGAGAGGGCCCGAACCTGGGTAAAACTTCGTGTCCCTTGCCTCCTGTTACCATCCGGCCTAGACGCACAGTTTGGGACCCCCTACCCGAGATCCGCCGGTTTTGACACCGACATTGGTGCTTTCATTGAGAGTTCCTCTGTGCCGTCGCCGTCAGGCCCGATGGCTCCTACGATCACCAATGGCGATGCAGTCCAGGGTGAGACCTTCCACTACAAGAAATATGTCAACTTATGACCACCACTATTGGTCACTGAAAGGTCACAAATTTCCATTTATGACCTTTTTGTGACCAAAAACATAAGGTCAAAAGCTGGGCGTCGTAAATTGACTATAGCGACCTTTCTTCTGGAATGGTCACAAACGTTTATGACCAAAATACGTCTACTGTGGCGTTTTGGTCACTAGCAACCTCCCCAGGCCACGTAGGCATCCAGCGTGGCAATCTGACATGGCACAAGATTTATCCCGGTCCAATTCGATTTTCTACATGGGCCTAGCCCAACAATTCGGCCTTTTTTATATTTTTTTCCATCAATTTTTGGTCAGGATCATGGGCCAAGCCCAATATGGCAGCCTTTTTTATTGTTGGTCCGCGGCCATTTTGGCTAAACAATTTCATTTCTTTTTTATTAAATGGGTCCACTAGTCAGATGGGCCCCAATTGTTAGGTTGTGGTAACAGGTTTCCATTTGTCAGGTAAGTAGGTCCCATCTATCAGACTCATATTCTTCATATTTCAAGCAGTATTTAGATTCATAGAGACAAAAAGCACACATAATACTTAAACAAGAGCAACCAGATCACATAATACAATACTTTACAAGCTCTATCCGTGCCATTACAAAGGGCCATGTGTAATACAATACTTTACAAGCTCTACAAGTGTAATATAGTACTACTTCAGAAGCTCCTGGACTCGCTGGACTCTCTCATATTTCTATGCAACTTCAACAGGACAAAAACTTTGGTAGTCAGGGCTGGAACCATAATCAGATGAACAACACGCCGGAATCGCTCGACGGCGATAGTCAGGGCTGAGACCAAACAAAACAGCAACATGGCTTCCTCTGTCATCCTGTTACATGAATCAGAAAAGAATGAGAAAAACTGGGGCAAATATATTATGAACGGACCATTCAAGAACAGACCATTCAACATTCAGCTAGTACCATGCTTTTTGTTGCCGAGCTAGTTAAAATGAGATAGTAGTTCATATAAGAAACAGAGACACAATATGAATATGCATGGCACATATGCAGGTTGTGCAAAAAACTGCACTACAACACATTGCGCCTAAAACAAAATACCATTCTACTATCACGACCATACATTCAACTGGCAAGATCTAGCAATACTCGTCAGCACACGCATACTAAACTTCACAAAGGCAGGAGAGAATAAAGGGAACCAAGGAAGATACCTGTGGATGATAGTGTCAACGATGATCTGGATTGAGTTAGCATTGATGAGGAAGTGGATGGTGTCCATGGTGTGCTTTAGATGCACACAGCCATGAGCTTCTTGCCGCTGTTGCATCCGTTCGCTCGATGATGGGTACCAATGCATCCAAGTAGAACAAAACCACCAACATTAACCTAAAGCAGAGCAAGTGTAAAGCAAGTGTGAATGTGATACAGTAAAAAATTGCATGCTATGTACATCAAGTTAAAAGGCACAAGTTATACAGTAACCTAAAGCAGAGCAAGTGTACAGCAAGTTGATAAAAGAATGCCCAGTCATGGCATTTGATTTCACAAGAGAAGAATGTGTAAGGTGCAATGTTGTGTACACTTTGTAATTCTATAATAATTTGTAGTGCACTGCGGCTAGAAGCCAGAGTACACTTGAAGCTACGAACTATGCAACAAGCCTGAAACTCCAACAACAAGAAGCAGAGTTGAGTTCCTAGTCATCAGACAAGACTGGAACTCCCAGCATTTGCCTCTTAAATTTTTATATAAAGTGAAAATTCCCAGCAAGGTAGATAGTGATCAACTTGCTGTACAACAAGTGCAGAGCAGCTACACAAGAAAAATACAAGCCCACTGATACTAGTTGTGCACTTGTTTCTTTCGTTCACCACTGATCTGGTCTATAGTGAAAGTGAAAGCACGGCCAAAAGAAGTTAAAAAATGTTATTAGTTGTAATAGGATAGAGATGCCACTGGATCTCAGAACAATATCAGATCAAGTTGTTGAAGACGTTGATGACGATGTTGTCGTTGGTGACGGCGTCGATCTGCGGCCCCGGGAACTGCATGTTGATCAGGATCCCCTGCACCGCCACCAGCATCAGCCCAGGAACAGAGCAGAGGAAGAGTGCAATGCGCGCTCGTGCTGCCGACCGCCATACATAGAGGTCTTGAAGTGGAGGAAGGATTCATACCATAGCACCGACCGCCGTCGAGGTCTTGAAGGCTGCGGTGGGTTTCCATGGCCAGGCTTCATCCCGTCGCTTGTCGCTGTTCCTCCTGTCCTACCTGCAGAGACAGAGACAGGGGTGAGAGGGAGGGGGAGATTGATCCACCTATAGTACTAGGATTACACAGCAACTAGTAGCAGAACTAGGAGGAAATAACCAAATGGAGTGTACACCAATATCATATGAATCCGCAACACAATCGAGCAACAGATTGGTAGAAGAACAGCTGTTGCATAAACCGTGAACTCCAGGTGGAGAAATAACCCTTTTCATGAGTATACTAAGCACTAATATGGGTTACAGCTAGTTGATAACTGACACCGTGTAGACCATGATGTGAGTATACTAAGCACTCATATGAGTATTACCAAGGACTTCCATGACATTATTACCTCAAAGACATACTGGAAAATTAAAACTGCACTGTTTATGCCTTTGATCACATAAAAGCAGCTACCTCCCTTAACAAATTCACATCACTGTCAGTTTTGTGATATTGTTGCATAAATAGCTCTAAGATCAAGTTAATAAATCTATTTAGAATGTAGTGTGTGCAGCAAGAAACTTGATTGAGAAACCATGCTCTGTCTAGGCATAATACTCCTGACTGAGGTAGAAAAATCGTTGGTCTTCTAAGTTGACTTCAACGCCAACCAGATACAGTAGTACCTATGCGTACAGACTAGTCAATGTAATCATGCTGCACTCCTATCTATATCTAGTAGCTGAATTAGTACACACATAGACTAATCCTGCCTGTCTAGTAGCTCAAGTGACATCTCAATCGTCCTATTTGGATATAAACTTCAGCTCAAACAGGGATGTCTCTTTGGTATAAGCTCAAACAGGGACGTCTCCAGATCGGGAAGTGAAGGAAGTATACCTCAGGTCGCTGGCGCACTTGCCCCGCGAGATCCGGCGCGTCCCCCCTCGCGGTTGGAGCGAGCATGCGCCCCTTCGGGCCACTGCGCGTACCCACTGACGACCGAGCATGCCGCTCCTTGGGGAGGAAGGCGCACTGCATGACGGGTTCGCGGGTTAGCATGTCCGCCAGCTCCCGGACCTGATCGAATCGCCTGCAACCCTGCGTGAGGAAGAAAATGGCGCGCGTTAGGGAAGGGAAGGGAAAGGAGGAAGAGCAGATCCAAGAGGGGGTAGGGGTGACCTTGATGGCGAGCGGCCTCCCGGGCAGAGCGAGTTCATGGCCGGTGCCTGGCCTCTCCTTCCTGATTAGAGGAGGGGAGGGAGACGGGTCATGGCGTCTGGGCATGCGTCCGCGTCGTGATCCTGACGGGATCCCGATGGGATCTACACGAGGCCTCCGCCGCCCCTCCCCCGCCACGGGGCCGGGTGCGGGTCACCTCCCACGAAAGGAGACAGAGACGGAGCCAGCGAGGTCATGGATGGGACAGGGAGACGGGGTGGATGAGCCGGCGCAGCGGAGGTGGTTGCCGAGGCGGGCGCGGAGACGGGGTGGGTCGCCGGGATTCATGGTGTGGTGGACGCGCCGTGAGGAGGGGAGGAGGAGAGGGTGAGGGAAGGAGGGCGCCGTCACCGGCGACAGGAAGCGAGAGAGAGAGAGAGAGAGGAAGGCGGCGTCGATTTGGATCGGGGAGAGAGAGAGGGAGGGAGGCGGCGTCGATCTGGATCGGGGAGAGAGAGAGGATCTGAATCGGGGGCGGGAGGTAGGTGGCAGCTGCGAGTGGATCTGAATCGGGGGAGAGAGGGGAGAGGAGTGGAGTTAGGGTTTGGGTTGGCCCGCTGAGGAGTGGAGTGAGAGACGTTGGATTCGCCTGGTATGGACGGTTCAGATCACATAGAGTGGGGTGATCCATGAGAAGTGTTCTGATTGGTCCAAGAAATCTGTGATTTAAAATAATTTCCAAGTACTAAAGATAGAGCTATTTTGTGAAGCAACTATCAAAGATATTTTGCAAAATGGCATTATACAAATTTTCACTCAAGCTAGACCACATTTTATGGATGAGCACCAATTTGTATGCATTTCTGATCTTTCTAGCTATTTTTAATCATTTTTTGAGTGTCCAAACTGAGTTCTTTTCTGAAGGACCTATAATATATTTGTTGCAAAATTGGACCAAATCATTTTTCTAAAATACTAGGCCATATTTAATGCACAATTGACAAAATGGTTGGGAGTAAAAATTTTTGATTCACCTCTCGTGAAAAAGGCAAATTTCCGCCGATTCAGCTGGAAGCGGGTCAAATTTGAACTGCAGCTGCCTCATAGTTTGCTATTTATTTTTTCCAAAAATCATTTCTAGGTACATAAGTATCTATTTAATCAGAGAAACACCAAAAAAATTC